>NW_009953098.1:2256229-2278749 GCF_000747805.2 Chaetura pelagica | reverse complement strand
CTGAAGTCAGTGTTAACACTTCTGCTGCCTGAGTGGTGCAGCATTATGTGGTGGAGAATAAAGGACACACTTACTCCCATGGCACTGAGTGGTTGTTTCATCACTCAGCTAAGGCTGAAAAAAAATCTCTTCTCACCGTGTATTCAAATGGAACCACAGGCAGTGCATTCACTGGAATAGGGCCACATGGGCAGCAGCAGTGAGGCAGTGGGATCACTAGTGACCTGACAGTGCTGTTCTTTCCCATCAGTGAAAATCAGAGCTGAACGGGCTGAACGGGAAAAAACAGAGAGCAAATGAGCCCACAGCTATTGCCAGCCAGAATGTTTACTGCCCATGTTTCTGCCATGTCATTCTAAGGATTTCAACTTGACAATGCGAGCAGATAGTATTGCTTTTTTCATATGGCCATCTGCAATGCTGAACCTTTAGCCTACATGAGCAGACATTACATTAATCTTATTTTCCATTAAAGAAAATGAGATCATAAACAAGAGTAGGGGCAGATATCTAGAGTGCTTTTGAGGATTTATCACATGCTTCTCTGTGTTGAGAAATTATTTATACTTGAAGTTCTTCAGTGTGTACTGTGAAATGGCTATCAGAGGGCTTTTTCCAGGTATTTTGGGAGGCACAAATCTGGTAGATATTTTCCTCCTCAGTCTCTCCATTTTCCCTCCGTAACTTAGAAGTCAATTAGTTAATTTTAACCATATTTTATTAAAGATAGCTATTTCAGAGAATGTAAATCAAGTTTCATGAATCAGTGACCAGATGCAGGTCAGATGCCATGGAAGAAAAGGGTCAGAGCAGACCCTGCATCACTAGATGCTAGAGAATCCAACCAAAAGGCATACATGTCAAGATAAACATTGGACTTCAGAAGTTTTATTGCCCAAAGAACCAAATCTTCCAGAATCAATATTTATCTGTTACTTACACCAGAAGCAGCAATTAAACAAGTAATCAATACCAGGAGCAACTTCCCACTAATGATTCACAGTTGGTCAGTAGCTGTTAGCTTGTGTCTTCATGGACTCAGGTAGCTGAACTATTTTACAGAATAAAAATGCTCCCCATCATGTTCTTCAACTGAATAACTAAAAAGCAAGCAGCTCTGGGTGCTCAACACTAGTTAGGAATGGTTGGGACCCATTATCTGTTAGAAACTAGTCATGCTAGAAAACTGAAGAGAGATTCTCTTCATTCTATCAGGAGAATGGAATGAAGCTCCAGAAGATTTGTTTTACAATTTAAGCCTGATTCCACAGATGAATTTATGACTGAAAAATATAGAATCGATTACTTGACCCAGTCAACAAATTGTCTTGGTTTTTCACACTGCTTGTTGAGCTTCTATGAAAGAAACTAATCCAAGAGTCTGCATAATCTTCTAGGGTCTTTTTATGGAGAAACAGCTTTGACTCTTCTTACATGCCAAAAGCACATGGGAAACCTGTACTGGGACTATTATCACTGGACTCATAAAAAGAAAAAGTGCTTTTCTCATGTATTCTACCCACACATCATCCCCTAGGTGCACTTCAGTTCACAATGAAATCTGTCTTGAATGTTCATTCCAACTGACATGACAAGAATACCTTGCTTTAAGTGATCCTTCAAGAGATATATGTGTAGAAAGCTTAGTTTTATAGTATGGCCTCCTATTGCAGAAAATTTTCTAACTAGCTGCATCTGTCTATAGTGCAAAGTCATGGTGTACTATGTTAAAAAAAAAAAAAAAAAAGGTGAACTTGTGATAAAACAATGCTAGCGAGATGGAGAAAAATTACTGACTGCATTGGAATCAATCACTTGCTTTCATTACATTTCTTTATCTGCCATTGGATCTACTTATTAATTTGCTCATGTCCTATGCCTGACTTTTTCTCTATAAACTTTTTGAATTGGGAAATATCATTAAGTAGAAATATGTTAAAAAGTGCTTAGAACTGATGAAGAATTTTGAGGTCTTGCAGTATCCCCTCAAAGTTTCTTAACTGCATGATGAGTTTGAAAAAGAGTAAGTCGATTCATTACTTTGTAGAACTACTTGCTCACTAATATTTATCCTTTTATTTTCTTTCACCTTGTAAGTTCTCTAAAACAGGGTAAACCTCAAACTCTATAGCTGTGAAGCACAGTTGTACCAACTTTCAGTTTAACAATGTAAACACAAACATAATTCTCTTTTATAAAGACAGCATTTATATTGAATAATGAAAAAAAAAATGGGTGATATGCAACTAAAACCATGTCATAATAGTAGAGACCAGAACCTTATGTGGCTATATCCAGGGTTTTAGGACTTAATTCTTTCAAAGGGATGAAATTGTGGCACAATTTATCTGTATATAATTTACTGCTTCTGTAAAGCCAGAGCTTTAAGAGTTCATCATACTCAGGAGGCACTTTGATATGTCTGTGCTATACAGAAGAGTTATGTCAGAGGGGGGAACAACTCAACTACTTCATGGCATTGTATGCTCAAGATTTTCAGTTGAAAATGAAATGGAAGAAATAATCCTTATGGAAGGAGATAATCCTTACTACTTTGAAGTCAGGGAGGTTTTCTCATTGACTTAACTGAAAGATGGATTGAGCTATCACTAAACATGAAGTATTTAAGAGCTACTGACTGCAGTGAGAACCAAGGAACATACAGCATATTCACTACTTCTTAATGGATTTTAATCTGAAATTAAATTTACCTCCTAATGATTCTCTTCTGCAGCAGAGAATTCTTAAATACCGTAGCTGCGCTCTAGAAACTTCATAGGAAATAGGCATTTCTTCTAAGAGCAAATCAAGATTCAGAGGCCTGAGAGCCCAGTTACACTGTTTCTACTTTTATTTCCATATAATTTACATCCTTCCCCTTGTTTCATACTCTGTTCCTGCCTTGAATGGAAGTATTCTCTTTTTACAGTTTTTGTTTCCCTCTGTAACAGAAAGATTGAGCCAAAACACAGGATGTTCATCAGCAATCCACTAACCTTTCTCTGCTGTAAACCCTAAAATATCAGGCTCCATGAATTGATTTTCTTTCATTCTCTGCTGCAGCTGTAACTATTAATGAAGTTGCCAGGCCTGTTCAGATTCTGAAGATTTATTTGTTATACAGAACATAATGTCAAGGCAGAGAGTTATTGGTTGGTTTACTCTGACAGTTTTATTCATGAAGCAGAACACTGGAACTTAAGGAAGCTTAGCTCACTTAATACATCATTCCTGAAACTTAGTTAAAAGCTTAATGCAAACTTAGTTTAAAGGAGAACAATTGCCTCTAACATGCAAATATTTTATAAATAAATTGCCTTAAAACATCTAAAAGAATTACTCTGTCATATAATCACTCTAAGGGAAAGTTAGATCCTTGCTGTAGCCCTCAATCAATCCACATCATAGGAGTCAGTGTTAGAAATGTCCCTTTAAATGTCCTACTCTATTCAGCTTCTGTCCCTATGCCCTCTCTAACTCATATTTGAGTTCAGCTGCATCAAGGCAAATGTGGGACTCAGATTTGGATCTGGGACATAAAACACAGATTTGAGACAGCACACCAGTTTCCTACCTCTGGTAATAAGTAAAACCTCTCAATACCATTATTTGTGTTAGCGTTGAGATTCACTTGGCAAGAAAGAAGCAACACTGTGCAAGGTGCTGTCTGTTCAGATTTAACTATAGTTCAACAGCAGGGACGCAGAGTGGTTCTCTTGTGCCTCCCTGACACTGAGAAGCAGGACTGCAAATGCCAGGAACTGTCAGGCTGGGTGGTGAGTTATCACAATTTCAGGGAAGAAATTAAATACTCAATGCTTATTGAGAGCTGTAGCCACCAACACACATGCACAGCTTTGACCAAGTTATCCATAGCCATTCAGGGTCATCTCCTGAGTTCCAACAACTGGAAACTTCACATTTATTTTTAAGAAAGTTAAAAAAAAAAAAAACTGATCTCAAATTCCAGTTTAGGAAAAAAAAAAAAAAACAACAAACAAATTAAAACAAGAAATCAGTAAGTGCCTTTCAGCTATATGACATTGTTCAGAAACACAATATTCTACTCTGAAATGAGCAGCATAAAAAAAAATAACAAATTTGTTTTATTATTTCAATGTACAGCATTTTGTTAGGAACTAGCTAAAGGAAAGTAAATTTGAGCTCTTGACTCTTAATAAAAAACATATTTTGAAAAGAACCTGAGTTTGCCAATGAGAAAGTTAGCAATCTGAAGATCAGAAAGATTTGAGATTTATTTGACCTGAACTCCTAGCTTGAATTGAAGCAAAGTTGCTTACATTTTCCAGCAAAAATGGGGTTTTCTGAGGTGAGCCCATCATGCTAGAAATCAATTCCAGGTGCTACCACCATCTGAGCAGGACAGACTTTGGGTGTTTGTTCTCCTCTCACCAGTAACTCTAGAGACACCTACTAGATACCAAACAAGCTTTGTCTTAAAACAAATTTTACTTCTTTTCCTCTGCAGCCCCCCAAGACAGTCAAGTATTCCTATGTGAAAATACCAGCCTGAGAATTTAAAAATACAAAAACTAGAACAAACGAAACATTTGAGTTTACTAATATGCATTTACCAGACTAAAAATGTGGGAAAGTCAAAACTGATGATGCCACAGGAGGAGGAAGTTACATGGCAGTGCTGTGAGGCAGGAAAGCTTTTGAGTTTGAGATTGCTGCATAACTCAGGGAAGGAGTAATAAATTCCAATAAAATTCTTTACACCCATCCTCATTGCTGTGTGTTCTGTATGCACTTTCTCTTGTAGAAAACAACATTTTAGAGTGTTTTTAAAAGTTATATTATTTTTTGCCTTTCTCTTGAGAAGCAAACAACTTCAGCTACCATGAGTCAAATGCAGAAGGAAAAGAGTATGATAAGGAATATATTTAGGACATAAAGTAAGAAGATGCTGAATAAAAGCATTGTGCTTCTCTCTCTGTATTTTCTGTGTAGGTACTTTGTTAACTGTTCTTTTCCTTAAAATAAGAAAGGATCCAACTGTAAGATACTTCTTCCACACGTCTAGTCATACCTCATCTTACACTAGGATTCATTCAGTAGGAATGTGATACTCTTCCAGTTCCCTATAAGAATATTTTGCTTAGTGCTGCCCCATTACTCTTTTGTTGTAATTTCAACTGAAGCTCAGCATTGTTCTCCATAGCCCAAAATATCAAATCATATTCACGCTTTCACTGTTTTTTGAGCAATGCTTAAAATCCCTGTTTAAATTATTTTGCTTCCTTGATTTGCTTATGAAATAGTTTTAAATGCTTTGAAACAAAGTGTCATATTAAGATCATATTCTTTGCACTCTCTTCCCAAGAACGCACTTCTAGAGTAAAAACTAACAAATTAAGAACAATTCAGGTCCAGCCAATTTTGGTGCTTTTGGCTTTCCTATCCCTTTCAGGGTCTGGCTGAGGGGCTCTACAGCCCTCACAGTGCTGTGCTATTGTAGCTGGAAAGGTGCTGATGACACCCCAGTGTTGTGGCAACTGCTGAGCTGGGCTCCCACAGCATCAAGGCTGTTTCTCCAACATTCCCCTGCCCTTACCAGCAGGCTGTGCGTGGGCAAGAAATTGGGAGGGGACATAGCCAGGGCAGCTGACCCAAACTGACCAAAGGGAGGTTCCATGCCATATGACTTCTGCTCAGCAATAAAACCTGAGAGAAAGGAGGAGGAAGGGGGGCATTCATTGTTATTACATTTGTCTTCTGGAGCAACCTCCTGAAGCCCAACTTCCTGGGAAGTGGCTGGACATCACCTGCTGATGGGGAGTAGAGAATAACTCTTTTGCTTTCTTTGCTTCCATGTGTGGTCTTTGCTTTATTAAACTGTATTTATCTTGACCCACTAATTCTTTTTGATCTTATTTTCTCTCCCCCTGTGCTGTTGAAGAGAGGATTGATAGAGTGGCTTGGTGGGCACCTGGGGTCTAGCCAAGGTCAACCTACCACAGTCTGTTCCTTTATTCAGTTACTAAACTGAATATTGCAACCAATCCTGGCAGGAGGCAAAGCACAGTGCACATTTATCACATTATTCTACATATTATCCCAGGGATATCACCTATAAACATATGACACACATCATTATCTGTAAAAGCTCTTCACTCAGCAGTCTTTAATGGTTGGATTTATCATTTGACAGGCAAAGCTGAAGACTAAAATAAACAAATTTCTACTAGGTGGTGACACAAGATTCTGTAGGATGTTCTCCCCTCAGTCAAACTCCATGCAATGACAGAGTTGCTCTACACACATAAAACTGGCCTCCGACCATAACATTAGGGCAATGATTCATAGAATACCTCATATGTGGAAAGTGACCACTTTCATCAGACAATATAAAATAAACAAGAAGTCAATAAGATACATCAGAGTTCCAAAAAACAGGGAAAAAAACCCTACATGTTCTTGCTCAAGGTCATGGACCCTGTCTGAGCTGCTGTTAAATTAAAGCTACCATTTTGAGATGCTTAAATTATCTGTGCCATGTGGATTGGGACCATTGTCAGCTGATGAGAAAATTACTTCTGTTCTATCTCAGGGGAATTCCCACACCTATTAAACCTCAGTGGAAATGAGATAAGTTTGCTGTAAGCTCCTTCTGGGCTGTATGCCAGAGTTTGGCAGAGTGTATAAAAGAAACAGAGCTCCCAGGCCAGCAGTCACTTAGGCTTGGATTTGACATGGAATGCCTAAATGAAGCAAAGGGGGGGGGGGGGGGGAAGAAGAAAAAAAAAAAAAAAGTGCCTTGCTTTGATAAGATGAATCAGAAAGCACACTGTCTTTCAAAAGAGGTAATTTTAAGAGACAAACATCTCCTTATTTCTAAACAAGAACTGGTGAGTAATAGAATGGGGTGTGCAAGAAAAGCTGAGTCAGCAAGAATCCAAGGTTATCAATTCAGCAGCTGCAAGATACAAAATATTCTGTAAGATCAGTATAGATCCTGATGTGTAATTTCTCAAATACACATGACAGATTAATCATAAATAATAAATCAATGCATAAATGTAGCTTGCATCTTGGGGGGTAATGCCACATTCTTTTCACTGGTAGATCAGCATCTGTCATTTTAATTCCTAGCATTGGGGTCTTCACAGTCCCTCAAGACGGGCACTGCATTTCTGCATAAATAACACTGCAGTCCTGTAGCTAGCTGAGTTTTCCAGGGACCGTGTAACAGAGCAAAGTAGCTTTTCTTAATTTTCATACAAGAAGCAGGGAAAGTGTAATTTTATTCTAACATTGTATGAGTAGCCATACAAGAATATTATAGCTCCTGAAGTTGTTGTTTCTCTCCTGACTTTGCAGCAAAGCTTTCTTTAAGAACCCCTGCAAGAGAACGTGGACTCTCCTGTCACTGCTCCCTGGCACAGAACACATTGTAATTAGAAAATCCTGCAGCTAAATCCTTGCTTGTTTTAAACCTCTGGGATTTAGCCTCAACACTGATGTGTGGGAATGCCAAGCATTCATACTACCTTTCCTGAGCATTCTGGGTACAGAGTAGAGCTGGTCATTCAGAATGAACAAAACAGAGGATCTTATCAGGTTCTGCTGCTTGCTTCTTCTTGGCAAGAATGGCTAGGGTCCAGAAAAGGGAATTCACAAGTTATTTCTAAAGTTCCTTGAATCCTACCCTTTCCTCATCTTCTTTCCACATTCAACTGGCAAAGTAAGCTTTCCATGATACCTTACATACTTCCATTCATAGCCCTTAACTCTCCTTGCACAGAGATTTATAGGCTGTAAACTCCAGTAGGGTCCTAAAATTTGACTGTTGAAAAGTAAAAATTCCTTTATGTATCTACTTTGCACACTCCCAGCAGGACTTGGATTATGTACTCCACAGGACTGTGATGGCCATAAAATGACACAAACATTATTTTGCTTGTGCTCTATAAACTATCAGTGAAACTCTTAGCAACAGATCTCAAATTAAATGTGCTTTTCTTGAGTGGTGACAGTCAGATAGTTCTGCCAAGACATCTCAAGCCACCCAGCTTAAGCTTACTACAGTATTTTAGAGTAATAATAATCATCACCATCATCATCAATGTATTTTAGAGGCTTATTTTACTTTCTTTTTATCTAGGCAGAGCTAGGTAGCTTCTTTAAGAATTTGCTGTTAAGTCTGGGTTTACTAAGGGCCTATAGAAACATTTTTTAATCAGGTAAAATTTATATGTTTTTAATTTTTGCCTTAAATTTATCTTTTATTAAAAAGCCACAAGAACAAAGCAGTGGAAAAACACCACAAAAGCAATGCAAGCTCTTGGCTCACTGGGTCTCAGCTAACACATCACTGTGGATTTTAAACTGACAAACAACATGCAAGTGAAAATAACACATCACTTCTTCTCTCACCCACCTCTGTGTAAGTGGAATTACCATTAAAAAAATATATAAAAAATCAAGGTAATTCATTTTCAGTTGACAGCAGGAACTAAAAGTACATCAGCATTGCTGTCATCAGTATCTGGATTCCCCCCCAGTGACAGCTCTGCCTAATCAAAGGGAATACTTGCAGAGCTAGAGAAAGAGAAAGTGAATCTCAGAAAGCAAATGGGCATTGTTCCTACTGTTTTGGCAACAATCATCAGAGGTTTCATATTTCAGTTTAAACTTAGGAAAGTTAAAGAGTGAGAAAACTAAATCCATTTGCAGACATTGCAGCTGACTTTCATCAAATCATCAGTAATGCTACATGTTTTTTCCATTGGCCAACTATAAACATACATGGACAACATCTTATACAACATTTTCTGTTTCTATAAAACACAATGATAATTGTAATTGTAAAACGGATTTTCCCCCAGATAAAACTGTTCCTACATCCTTCCAATTCAGGGCAGTTGATTTCCACCTGTGAAACTTCTGTTATTAGATGTCAGGGTTGCAGACAGTATGAAACAGAAAAGAGGTACTAACTAGGTGAACTACCCTGTTGCTCTTTTAACTCCCTCCCTCTGCCTTCATCAACATATTGTATTAGAATACATAAATATAGGACCATTCAGTTTATATGGACCCTCATCTAGTCTCTAATCCAACCTCCTGCTCAAGCAAGGTGAACTACAAGGTCTGATCGCATTACCCAAAGCTTTATCTAGTTTGGTCACGAAAGTTGCAAAGAATGGAAATGTGCAGCCTTTTTTGGTAATCCATTCACTGTCCTCATTGTGACAGTTTCTTATTTCCAGTCAGTAACTCATGTACCTGCAAGCAAAATTCCCACCACACCTTACCATCTAACTTCTTGAAGCACATTCCTAGTTCTCCATGACTGGTCATACACAGACTCCTATAATCTCCCTTGAGAAATTAATTAAAACTTTCATAAAAATTTTGTACTATTTAATGTTTATTACCTGATAAATTAATTAAATGTTCTTATCTATGAAAACTGGTTAACTTTTCCACACAAATTGAAGTTTCTTAATGGCTAAAGAAGGTTAATCTGATCCATGTTCTTGTGATTTAACACTCTGTAATTGGTTTATTAATCTCTGCATAAAGTGTTTAGAAAATACATGTTTTCTGTTTACAGGAATACTGGGACTTTTCACGCATTTCCTTTCACTGTTCTTCCAAGAATGTACCGAGATTTCCAAATAGTACTATGTGTTTTGGAGGATATGATTTTGAATATGTTTTGAAGTACACTAAGAAGCAAATGAAGTCTCCACAATTGTACCATGTAAGAACCTAAACCAGCCTGTCAGAAAGCCTGTATCCTCCCTTGCCTTCAATTTCAGGCCAAGCTGGAAGTGAATTAGGGTACTTTTAAATTGTATTAGCTGCCACTGCCTTTGGCATCACTTGTACCAGGAGGTCCAGGAGAAAAGATTATAGAGAACTGTTTCTTCTCCTCCTGGTCACCTGGGATTTCTTCACTTAAAGAGAATCCTCACTTAGAATTAGTAAAAGTGGAATAATCCACCCACAAGATCTGCAAGAGTGGCTAGGTGCAAAAATCTGACCTGGTGTCAGGCATTACTTTAGTTGCTTATACATAAGATTGATGAAACAGAATCAAAATTAATCTCTTCAGAGAGCCTGTAGAGCACATTAACATGTTATGTGAATATCCATTTGCTTTGTTCATATTCCTTTTTTTGTTGGTATTTCCCAAATACTCCACTGAAAAAGGTTTCTTGACACAAATCTTTGCAAAGATTTAATATGGTATGCTCAAATTGCAAATGAGGACTGGTACCCTCAGATATGTGGTTCACATTGCTTTTAGTTGTAAGTCATTCAAAGAGGGGACAAGAAAGTTGCCACATGTATTCTTTAAATGAATATTGATAATTGAGCATTTGTGAATGACTGAGAATTACTGACATTAAAAGATAAATTGGAATGCCTAGAAAGAAATAAGTAATGTATAAACTGGAGCAGTGGATTGAAGAGAATTAGTCAAATGGATACACTTCAAAATGAGAAGCACAACAGAGAAATTAGTCTTAACTTTGAATTTAGCCTGAAGAAAAAAAGCAAGCAAAGGAAAATATTTCTTTTGGGGGAAATCCCATTTCACTAGAAGCTTAAGGCTTAAAAGAGTCTGGAACCTTGGCTTGCCCCAGTGAAAGGAATATATCCAATGGACCAGTGTTTTATTTAGTGAACATGGGGCCTCTTTGACTAGAAACCTGAGAGTCTGCATTGATTTCCTGCAACGAGAGACTGCAGCACTCCCTCATGTTAAAGCTAATTCTGTTTGATACTGTTTATCTGGCTAAGGCACATTGACATGGAACATTTTTCAATACAAGAAGATTCCTGTATCATTTGGCTGAGAGCAGGCAGGGAAAGAAGGAAGCCTGTGAGAATTACCTACTGTTAAGAATGTAGTATATTCCCCGGTGTTGTCAATGAATGTCACTCTGACACACTCCCTGAAGAAGCCTTGCTATCTGACACAAGCACAGGTAAGATTGGCAATAATGTGCTCAGGAGTCTTAAATACCCTCCCCATTCAGCTTTCCAGTTCTGCATCTGCTTCCACAGACAGTCTTTTGATAGACCTCAAAAGTGACACATAAAATGGCTTTTATTTTTCATATTTTTAACATAAGTTTTTCCTTGTTTGCTGTGTTAGTCCCAACTATCCCCACCCACTAATACTTCTATTTCAGGGAGCTGTTATATGACTAACTCCTCTTACAGGTTGTTATAATAGACATCAGACCGTAAGAGACTTGAACAAAAGGACCACGAGCCTTGGCAAGCAGGGAATAGAGAAATTCAGTACAGACTGCAGGGGTGAAAGGCAGAAGGTGCCCAGCATGTCCCCTTCTCCCTGCTATCCCACCATTACCCAATCCACTTGTGCTTGTTTCTGTTCTATAAAAATCACACTTGACAATCTTCATCCCAGTGAAATTGTTCTTCTGGTTAGGGAAAAAGGGTGAATATTATGAATCCTGTACCAGTCTCTCAGTTTACGTATCTTGAACATTCACCCACACAAACTCTACATCCTTCAATAGAGTTACATGCATTCTCCTTCTATTTTTGGATCTTGTTACATGGTATCTAATACCCAAAATTTCTTCTGTCCAACTTTTTAACACTATTTACAGGCACTCAGATGTCCTGTAGGAACAGAGTATGCAATACTTTTATTACAAGCCAAAATAATTTGAAGATTAAAAGAAAAAAGTTTTAATTTTAACATGATTTTTAAAATAATTAATCTATATCATTTCCATGTTATTTTAATGAGTAAAATAAGCTTGGGTTCCTAGGTCCTTCAGAATACAGGAGATTTATCAGGTAGCTGTCAGACAACCCTAATTCTGACATCAACAGATGAAGAGACAGTGGAACTGTCATGCAACTTAATCAACTTCTTGGACTAAGATACTTATATGTAAGGAAGTTAAAGATAAAAGCCTGGAGTAGGGCCTGAATTTCCTGTTAAGCACCTAAAATGAAATGTCTACTGATATGACATTAAGCATCATTCACTATGTAAACAAACCACTAAAATATTATCAGTGTTCACATATCAGACCAAATCTCAACAGAAGTCCATAGTGGAACTGTGGATACTAATCAAAATTCCCATAAATAAAGCTCAATCAGCATTTTCTTAACTCATACCACATTCTCAGAACACTCTGAAATTTAAATGCTTTAATCACAGGCTGTGCTGCAGTTCTCTAATTATCAAGCGTTCATGGAACATGCTGCTCTGCAATAGGAAACATCCCACAATGGTTCATAATACGAGTGGGAAGATAACAGACACATTTAATAGTACAAATTAACTTGATGGTAATCAGGAAGCCTCTCTCTCAGTGATATCACAAATTAAATTATCTATCTGCTACCTCACTGGTGATGAGCAAACAATAAGAAAGGTACAGAATTGCTTACAAATAAAACAGCACAAGATCAGCTTAAAGGTATCTGTCTTGGAATCTGGTTTGCATAGTAGCATTCACTCCCCTGCCCGATACCATTCTTTGTAGGTAAACTGGATCTGCAGCATTATCTTAATTAAGGTTTTAAAAATTAATTTCCTTTTTCAAAGGAGAGTATCTTGGGCACTACACACCGTGTTTTCATTACCAATGCAGCAGCTTCAACAGGCTACAGGCAAATTTTAAAGACTGCAAATACTTGTACCAAGAGCTCTTTATAGGTTTTTTGACATTTTAAGATATAACTAAAATTAGACTTTGTTGCTTTTTGACTTTGAAAACAATTTCAGAGACTAGCAGGTTATTTTCCTGAAATTAGTTAAAGCAGAACAGTTACCAACTGTTGTAGCTCCTTCAGAGAGATTCCAAGACCACTCTTGGAGGTTTGGTAACTACCTGTATGAACTACAGATGCAATGAATACCCTTACTTGGCACTTGCTAGAACTGCAAATTCAAAAAGATACAAGACAATAAGTGATCCAAACAAGTAAAGTATGATCAATGTTTTAAAACTCTTGTAAAGTGTAATTAATCTTTGGTGTCAACCAAGACTTTGAAATACAAAAAGATGAGTCTTTTTTTCTCCCCCATAATTTCCAGGTGTTTCTGGACCTTCCACTTAAATGTAGAAGGTATAATATCCCAGGAGTCATAACTGGGAGATAAAGACAAACTGGCAGCAACAGATCTTAAAACTTCACAGCACACACTATACACCACTGATGTACTGTGAATAATTGCAGATAATTTTGTGTCTATCGTGTGTTGGTGTTATGTTTTATGTACTTAACATTATGCAGTCTTTTTACAGGTAACATGATATTGTAACAAAGTATGTAAGTACAAAACAATCCAGCAGTCTTTTGGAGAGCAGATAATATAAAAACACTGCTATTGGTCTGCCAGTTCTCCATTGATAGGAATGATGTTAGAAGAGAGATACAAACTAATGCAGGTCTGAGCAGTTTCAGTCAACAAGATAAGCAGTAGCAGATTGAAGTGTAGCAGTACGTTTTCAAGATTTAGCAGAGAAGTAACGTTTTAGCAGCCTTAGTCACCAGAAGCATAAAAAGAAATACATATAAATGTATTCAGTGAGGGCAAGCATGCTGACATTACCTTTTCTAACAAGGGAAAAATGCAATAAATAAGAAAACCAGGTGACACAGAGGTCACAAAGCTATCTAAGATAAAAAGAGAATGGTAATGGCTTAAGTAGATATCAATAACTTCACCCAATGGTGCTGGCCAAAGCTGTTAGGCTGTAATTTAGGGAAGATTAGTGTTCTATTAGATGCACTAGAGTTTAAATAGTACACTTCCTACAAATAGTCCATAATTTTCTTTTCCTGTTTAGTAGGAAGCTGCCTGCAATAGTTTGGTGCTATGCAGCCATATTTCTTTTTACATAAACAGCAAGGGATGTCATCCTAAATACTGGAGTATTTTGAGAAAGTTCTTCTTTCCCATTTAATAAGGACAATGCAATAATTGACAGGTAGCTTTTCTTTCCAGCAGACACAATTTTGCAATAACTTCTTTGTAAAGTAATGAAGCAAGGTGAACACTGGAAGAACAAGACAAAATGTATTTGATTAAGTCACATCTCGCAAATTTTGAAAGTCTTGAATAAAAATGTTTTGCAGATAGATCACTCAATTTGCAACACTTGAATTACATTCAAATATCCTATATTCAATTTGAAATTATTATAATTTTTCAATCATGCATGAATTAAAATATCACATTCCTTCTGGGCAGTGACGTCACAGGTAAAAATCATAGAATCTTAGGGGCTGGAAGGGACCTCGAAAGATCATCTAGTGCAACCGCCCCGGCCAGAGCAGGGTCACCTAGAGCACATCACACAGGAAAAAAGGTAAAAGTACCAAAAATTACATCTTGCTCTGCACAACAAGGCAAGCAAAAAAAATTGCAAATCCATCCTTATTTTAGTCCCCTGGATTTAGATTATAGACAAAGATTGATGAAGTCCTCTTTTCCAAAGGTATGGCCTCAGTTTTGAAACTTGTAGTGTTAAGTGTAATGTCATTCCACTTCTATAACTTGACATAGCAAGGTAAGTGTACAGTGATTAACTATCATCGTGTGCCTATTTGCAGAAGCAAAGACAGGCCACAGGATACAAATACAATTTCTTCCATAGCTGCCTACCGCCTCCTCTCCCATATACACACAATTTATAACCATTATTGTATATTTCCCTCAAAAATGATCTGATGAGGCACAATATCCATGACCTTGGTGACTCACTGTTACTCAAACACAGTTAGTAAGATGAGTTAATGCCAGTACTATTTCTTTCTAAACAAATAGTTATAATTTGCCAAAAACTTTTAACAGTCACACAGTTATACAGGCACTGAGTTTGTGACTTCCTTTTAACATTTCTTAATCAAACCAGCAAAATAGAAACCCCTGCTGCTACACTGAAGTACAGTTAAGTATAGGCCAAGAACAAAGGAATTTTGCTCTCAAGGCTCTCAAGGCTTGTGCATACAGGTTGCTACAGCCAGTCATCTCCTGTTGATATGAGAAAGACTATGCAAGGCAAACAAATTAATGCAAACCTACTACAATACAAAGTTTTTTATCTAATAGCCTATATTCTCTTTAAACTGTAATGGACCATGACTATGAGAACGCGTGCATATCTGTTAATGTCCACACATCATACTGGTAATTTAAAATGGTTGAAAAATCTCAGAAACTATGCATTCATGAAGGTTGGCTATCGAGATCAGATTTTTTTAGCTTCAATAGTACAGGTCAAGCAGCTTAATTTTAAGAGACTTTTTCACATTTGAAAGAAAAATTAATTTCAAACCATTTTGGAATCACAGCCTGACACTTAATAACAAACCCTTGTAAATTTAAGTCTATTACCATAAGGAAGACTTCAATCTTTTACAATGTTGTCAGATTCCTTGATTGCAATATACACAGTAGATAATAAGTTTAGCCTTAAATCTTAAATGACAGACGACTCTCTTCCCTAAGATACTCCCTACTGCCTTCAAACTTTTGTTTTCGTAACTCAAATACAGGCTACACTCAAGATTAATCCTTGATTCTTTTCCAGGTAACAAAGCAGAAAGCTATACTCCCCTGGAGTCTGCAGTGCTCGTCAATGGAAGGATTTCTTACCAAGTCAATTAGCAGTATAAATTCTACCCAGATTAATGTATTTAGGTGCATGGGGAGATCGTTAACCTTATTATGCCACCCTGTTTTACTTTCAAGCTTCCCACTAATCTACTGCTAATAGATACAGGTGCCAGAACGGTTCCTACAAAAGCTTTTCTTTATATTGGAAATAATTTGTGCTGCTGTTATTTATTGCTTGTGTTTCTAAGGTGCTTCTTAGGCTAACATGTGGAAGATAATACAAACATTTTGTACCTCCAGAGAGGGAAGTGCCAGTGGTCCTGATTGTCTGCTTGATCCCATCTGTACACTCACAGCAAACCAGGTGAAGCTGGCTCACTTCAGAGCCCTGTTGTTTACATAGTATCTTGAGACACAGTAGAGGACCCTGAATTTTGCAGAAGTGAAGTTCAGCTGCAGGTCTCGAGGAAATTCTTCTCTTTCCTCCACTCTAACTTGCCAGCGCTATGGCCCTGGTGCCAGCCCTGCCTGGAAGCACCTGATATCTGGTGGCATTATGCTACAGGGAGGCTGATGACATAGACCTGGCTTGAGTGCCAGCAGAGCTGAACAACTGAAGCACTCTGGGATCCTGCTCTCTGGGAAGGCAGTGCAAATCAGGATCTTGCAAAGTCCCACTATTCAAGGCTGCTTTCCTTTGTCACGAGATGAAGTTTCCAAAACTTCGCCCCAATCTAGGGCACTCTCCCAGGGTTGTGCCTCACCACTCTCCTCAAAGCACAATCCAATACTAACTCATCAAGAATGGACACTTAATGTGGCCTCATGACTCACCATAACCCATTTTAATTTGTTATTTTCATGTCCTTGATGGTTTTGGTACAAGCAGACAGCATTCTCTGGATACATTCCTTTCCCTCAGTCTTGCCTAACATGTCTCTTAGCTACTTCTTTGTGTTACTAATGACTTTAAACAACACCTTGAGGCGAGTCTTGATTAGCATGTTAATTAGGAAATTCCTAGCAGGCACTTTAGGTGACAGCTTTCTCCTAAACGCCAACAATAAAATGTGCTCAGATTGAGCTATCAGGTTAATTTATAAAGATAGAAATGCTTGTCAAACAAATAAATCTGTTCTCACTATTTCCAGTCCCTTTCCCCAACTTCTGCAGTGCAAGCCCTTTCAAAGCGCAAAAGCAGCCAGGCGCTGGCTCGTCAAGCAGCCTCTTGTGGCTCTGTTGGTCTTTCTCTTCCTTTTCCTTACACACAAACACAGATACAGGATAGAGAGCTGCAGAGAGCAAGACTAGCTCATTGCTCTGGGCATCTCCTTGCTAGCTGAGACCTGATCCAGCAAGTGTTACTGTGTCTAGTTCTGGAACCATCAACACAGGAAGGACATTGAGCTCTTGGAGTGAGTCCAGAGTAGGGCCACAAAGACAGTCAGAGGGCTGGAGCAGCTCTCCTATGAGGACAGGCTGAGAGGGTTTTAAGCATCACTGAAAGATGTTACCACAAACCAAAAGCAGATCTTTCAAATAAGTCACATTAGGAACTAGATTTAAAAAATCGTTTCACTACTGCTCATTACATGTGTTTGTGGTATCCCTTACATGTATGCAATGAGGTATCTATCTGGAGAAACATAAGGTTTATGGGAAGTTTGGATGTCTGGTAAAAAAAAACAACAACAAACCACAAGAAAAAATGCAGCAGCTGCATTTCTGTTAGATTAAGAGAAAGAGGAAGGAAACAGAATTATAAATATATCTACTGTAGTTATTTTTCTCTTTGAAAGTAAGATTTAATTACTTTTTAAGAGTGAAAAATGTATTATGCATAATTTATTTATGAAACAGAAAGTACTGCTGGGCAGGTTTATGTAATAAATACCTATATGTTCCTTATTTTAGAATAAAGATAAATACATGCAATATTTCAGATGGAGCTGTTCTGCATATGAATTATATAATTTCAGAATGATGGAAACACTTTACACATACAGTAGCATAGAGCAGCAGTATGGGTAGACACAGTATCCTCATTTGCTCTTAATTAGTAGACAAAGAAGGGAAAAAAACTGATTCCCTGACAGCATTAGATTATGCCTAAAGACAGTCACAAGATGTATTTATCAAATTCCATTTTAATTTACAGCCAGTAACTTGCAGTTACATGAATATACCCCTAATTAGTATATAATATCAAATAACTGTCTTTCAATATGAGTAATACTATGCTGCTGTGATGGAATATCTCACTAAAACTCTTGAGGCTAGATTAAAAATATAGACTTACTTAAAGGTTTTAGAAGGTACTTGTTTTAACTGAACAGTGCCCAGTGCATAGGCAGTCTTGCTGAAATTCTGTAATAAGTGTATTCTTTGATTAACACTGTAGCCATTAGCGGTCCTATATAATGAAATATTGGTAATGTCCTTGGCTTTGTTCTGTAGATAATTGAAGAATTCTTCTTTATGTTGGTGCAGACCAACTACAAATGCCTACTGAAGTTCTCTTCCTTGTCAGCATGTTTTCTCCTGTTCTTTATAATTACTATGCCTCTAGTATACAATTGAATACACTAGAGACAAGAATAGAAAACATAAAATATTTAATACTAAACCTTCCAGGGGATTACACACACATGGATATACATAAAATCCCCTAATTCTTATTAAGAACCTGTACGTACATTGTTATTTTAGACAGAGCACCCTACGGAAAAACCTTTCCTTAAATCTTAGCAATGCTACAGGGACAATAAGCCCAAAACCTACAAAACAAATAAACATTAAAGTTACTTCCCAATTTCAAACTCACTTAGAATGGAGCAGAAAATCATACTTCCCATGTGAGGGTTTCTTACCTGCCACTGAAAGGCAGAACAATATTCTAATAAACTTCACATAGCATCTGTCTCTCAGGATGTTGTAAGGTACTAACATGGATTAAGAAGTCCTCAACTATGTATCATCTGTGCCAGGGTTGACACAAAAACAGCTGCCCATTCAGAACCAAAAAAAATGGTGGGTTTTGGGGCCCTAGTGTTTGCTCTGCCCAGCAGATACTCAATAAACCGCTATTAATTACAGCACATATTTATGCCAATGTTCTTCCTAGTTGGAATACAATTCAATGCATTTGTCTTTGCACAGAAAACAACAGATTTTAATAAACTAGAGAGAAAGACCAAGAAAATTTAATTTACTTACTGTTCTCCTCCTCGTGGACTTCTATTGGAAAAAAACATTATCCAGGAAAAAAACCAAACACCCAGACTGCATATATCCCAGTAGGCTGAAGATGGACTCCTTCAGACTTACAAATACAGAGGTACAAAGAAGCTGTTCTATTTTAAAAACCTAATAAAAGTAGAGGATTCTGAAATGTTTTTTTATTAATATTCCACTCCTCAGTTTTCCTTCTACTCTGCCCCTTCCCATTAGAGATTTGACATGTACATTTTAAATCAAGCCAGAACAGAAGAAAAAATTACTCAGATTGTTTCCAGGAGGAACTCAAATACCATGACTTTGTGACAGAGTTTGCTGGTCTGTGGTTTTTGTTCAGCTTTTTCCACTAGCAATTTCCTATTCATTTGAACAAGCAGCCATCAACAGGCTACCCCAATATAAACATTCATAAACACCACAAAACTCCCAAAATCCAAATGTTCCTTTCCTCTATATTGCTCTGTCTTTTATATGAATGCATATTTAATCTGATTCCAAACTATAATACTCCTTGTATTTCAGTGTTTTCAAACCTCTGTTGCTATATCCCAAGCGACGTTTTTCTTCCTTTATCAGAAAAACAGACTCTTCCTCTCAGCCAGAGTTTGAATTCCCTATCTCCAGCTGTCACTCCAGCAGTTGCACTCTAAACCTTACAACTCCTGTCATTGAAGCCATCTGGGGGGCAGAACATCCTCAGTGCTGCTCTCTTGACCCTTGTAATGCCAGCAGCAGTGTTTCTCAGCACTACAGATTAACCTGCTATTCATGCTCCCTTCTGCCTCTGGCTGCCTCTGACTTCTCATCTCCACTATGCTGTAAGTAAATCTGTAGTCACTGCAAAACTGTGTCAATCAGCTGCTGGATTTTACCCTTTCCTCTCCCAGAAAGTAAGGTGGTTTGGATCTGGGTTCATTTTTACATGAATTACTGAAGTTGAAAGTGACAAGCTAGGGTATCCAACTTCATTCCACTTAGGCATTAACTGCAACAAGCTCAGCTTCGAAATCAACAACCTTGGCAGTCCTGAGGAATGAAATTAAGTTATTACAGTCACTGTCTATGCTGGCTGTGCAATGACAATCACTCCCACACTATGGAGTAGTACATTGTGATGCTTTATCAGCAATATTGTAATGAAAATGCCAATAAACCTATTTTACAAGTTACAGCTGCCTTAAGTAGCAGGGAAGAAGTGGTAGAGAAGCAGCGGTAGAGAAACAGCTAATCAAGCAAATATTGGAAATATCTTTTCATGCCTCCCACATTGATGCTTCATTAAGGAACAGGTTTAAATTATAATCAGCCTTAAATGTAATCTAAAATTTGTACTTTGTTTTTAAAATAAAAATACCAGTAAGTGTAAACCCATATTTTCTTCATCAAAACAAGGTATAAATTTAAATGTAGAGAACTTTTTTCCTCAGACCACCAAGAGGCAGGACAAGTGGAGTAAAACACATGTGAATAAGTTTTGATTCCTTATGATTTTCACATGCAGGAACTGAGAGGATACACATGCTTCATATCTTACCAATGTGTGTCATTTTCCCCTAAAATAAATCTTTGTCAAAGTAGCAGTGTTTTCACAAAAGATGACCCAGTTATCATGGTACCATGAGAGCCTTCCATAAAAATGAAAATTGAGTGAAGACATGGTAGGGCTATAGCAACCCCATGAAACCATTCTTTCTGGCCTTTGTCAGACAGGAGAGGCTTGTGTGCAATTTTTTTCACAGTCCACTAAACACAATTTTTCATGTCGAGGTGACTGATTTGAGTATAGAGGCTAACATTGCTGGGTAAGATAGGCTACATAGATCTCTGGCACATGGACAGCTTCAACCTATCACTAAATTCTATGCTTTCTTATGTAAGGAATAAGAGAAGTACTTTCAGGCCTGAAACACATTTGATGTGAAGCCTCAAGCACATTCAAATCAAAACTGGCTTCCTTGGGTTTTGTGGAGAAATGCAGATCAACCCTAGCTCACCTGGAAATATTTCTTGCAAACTCCTGATCAAAACTGAATCCACAGGTTTCAGTTAAATTTTAAATTCCCCATACTGAGTATTTCCTTTTTGTTAATTCTTTACCATGAAAAAGGCATCTATCAACTATTACCTAGATGTTTTGACAAGATTCTGGATGTCAGGAAATTCTCATAGAAGAAACCAAAGGATGACAAAACCAGATCTGTATGTTCCATGGAGAGCAGGTAAAAAAGGTTATAAAAGCTAAACCTTTGATTAAAAAGAATATAGGCATGTGCCTGCTATACTCCACACCCAGGCAACCTAACAGTATGCATAACATTCTAGTAGTAAGATTAGAATTCTTGCTAGCACAAGACTAATATCTGAATT
Organism: Chaetura pelagica; assembly: GCF_000747805.2. NCBI lineage: Eukaryota > Metazoa > Chordata > Aves > Apodiformes > Apodidae > Chaetura > Chaetura pelagica. Next base: position 2,257,547 of record NW_009953098.1, on the reverse strand, counting down.
ATCTTAGAACAAAAATGAAAATCCTCATCTACCCCTGTTAATTTAGGATAGATAAATGTTAAGCTGTCCTGCTGTTTATTCAGATCTAGTTCCCATCTCCTTTCTCGTAGAAGAGAATGGTTTCCAATGCAATATAAGAACTACATTTTTATTCTTCTGGTAAGCATATGTGAATGTTAGCATCTCTGCAGCAAAGAAGGGAAAATATTGACATAAATAATTGGGCTCTACCCATGAACACTACCGATGTTCAGGGATACTTAATGCAGGAAGGGGAACTGCCAAGTTCAGAAGCTCTATAATCAGTCTTTGGCACCTTCTACAGGGCAAGGATAGCTCTATCTGCAGAGACAGCTGCTGTTCAGTCCTTCCTATGTTCCAGAGGAGGGGATGTCATCGGGACAGATCTTCTCATTGATACATTTCAGGCTAGAGGATGAGGACTGAAAGCTTTTGCTAAACACAAAGGTAAAGCTCAGACCACGCTAGCACAGATGCCAATAGAAGCCAGTTTCCTTTTGCCTTTGATTATAAGGCACATGTTCAGTTTTCACCCTTTATGCTCTTAATGTCTTAACTAACCACCAACCTGACCATCACTATACAATGCTTAAACACTGAGGAAATTTGCCAGTGTGAAGACTCTTGGTTCCGCCCATTCAGGTTAGTTGTACATTTAGCAGCAAAGCCTGAGCAGATCATGCAGTGCATACTGTGCTGTGATGGGGCTATGTGCTTCTCAACAAAGCCACTGGAAAGTTCATATGCAAGAATGTACTTTTCCTATTTAATACACTAGGCAGTACAAAAACCTAAACAAAATGAACTGGACTCATGTACTAAGAATATTTATGTTCCATTTTCACTGTGCTTCCCTGGACGATGTACATATGGCAAAATTGGGCATGTGGGTTCACATATGGGAAAACAGGATTGAAACTCCTTTCAGACATTTTTTACATACAGATCACAGATATTAATGGGCAGAATCCAACCATTTAGCCTTTCCTAGTGATACAGAAATTGGCATTACTGCTTTCCTTTTGTATGAAGTGAACATATATGAAATCAGCATGTTCAGGATGGCTCTCTTGTATCTATAATATTAAGGGTATTAGAGAACATGAATAGGAAACTGTTTTCTGAATTAGTAATGTCCACTCCCTGTGGCATTACATGAGAAAGAAAAAGGCACATAAAACTTACTGACTGTGAATGATTTACTGAAACCACTGAGGAGGCAAAGGTAACAAAGAACAAATCACTTTCTAGCCAACATGCCACAGAATCATTGCTGGAGGAACTGAAACCAGCAGGA
>NW_009953098.1:2241262-2256006 GCF_000747805.2 Chaetura pelagica | reverse complement strand
AGGGCAGAAAGGGTAGCATCCTCAACCCTCCAAGCCCAGCTCTGCTACAGGCAGGGAGATGGATATCCCTTTTGTTCTGCTCTCTGTGAAACCAAATTAGTGCTCCCCAGAGCTGAACTTGCTAGAAAAGGGAAAACGACTCACTAAATGATATATAGGATCTGAATCACTTGCTGATGCCATGTGGTCCAGAAGCTCAGCTGAAGAAAGCTCTAAATCTCTGCTCTAACATTTCATTAGAGCATAAACTAGACAAACTTCCAATATAGCAAAAGCTCTGACCTGAAAGCTCAGAGAGGAAAAAGATAAAACCAGTCCCTCTGCTCTCATCTTCACAGAGCAAACCTTCTCAGGGCCTGCCCATAGAGCAAGCAGCTTTCAGTGCCACCTCTGGAGACAAGAGCATTGTGCAATATCACAGGATCTCTATAAAAAGTCTCTTTCCTTTGTACCTTAAGGGGCCTGGCAGCATGACTGCTTCTGACTCTTCTCAACAGTATCCTGGTTTGCCCTTCTGCTACTGGGTCCATGCTGAGTGAATTAGTCCCACACAAGATGTGCTTATGCACCAGCATATTTCCTGTGTGGGATGCATGTTTGGGGAAGACATAATCTTGAACCACAGTGCTGGATAAGTCCAGGGGAGGCACACAGACAATCCTCCCTCTGCTTATGCCTTCAAAACCAACCAACCAAATGAACAAGCAGAAAAAAAAACCCCTAGCACTAGAAACAAACCTAATAGTTGGTGTCTGCCAGCTCTGTTTATATCAATAGTAATGGCCATTCAGGACCTTGAGATTTCAGTGCTCTGTGTTCTGTCCGAGCTCTTCTCTTGCCAGCACAGTAAGTTTAATTGGCACAGTATTGCCTGCAGAGGCCATGCTGCTAATCCACAAGAAAACAGCAAAGACGACGGTGTTAAGTTTCAGCACCACAAGCAGCAGCTTTTATGCATTAGAATGATTTACAGCCAATGTTGCCTGAGAAAAGGTTCATTACTCATCGACCTGTGGCACAGCCCTATTACAGCACAGAGAAAACCATCCTACTGGATATATCACATATGATCAGAGCAGTGACTTTGTATAGGCATACACAAGGACTTCTGTACCAGACAGACCTTTAATGCTGGGCAATAACATTACCAGTTATCTCTTATCCCTCTTGTGGAATCACTCTGTAAAGCCAGAGGCCCCTGTGGTAGTGAGACTCATGCCACACAGATGCTGCTTCAATCCTGTTGTTAGTCTTTAATGTGCTTTTGTTCCTCCACATGCTGCAGAGAAGTGAACAGCTGGTGATTGTCTCCAAGTTTATACCTAGGTTTTATTTAAAAATTTCTCAGTGCCTCCAATATTCCCAGCAGACTGGAACACAGAATGAAAAACCTTACTTATAATAGACATTTCTCTTTTGCTTCTGTACCTGACATTCTGAGTGCAGGTTGCTGAATTCCTTTTCTCCAACTTTATTCCCCAATGTCATTGCTTTCTTGCTAGATACATTTAGAAAGCATCCAACTGGACTACTAACAGATGCCCTGCTGTGACTTCAGGCACCTGTTGAGTCAGGTGCTGCCATATTGAAGCTATTACAGATAATTCAATGCATGCTATGATGCTTTTTGAGCTGCTAATGTTCACTCTGGTTTAAAGTACAGCAGCATGAGGATTTTAGAAGCCATATGTTATCACTGTTATAGAGATAGGCCAACTATTCAGATTTGTGTAAAGAGGCATACCTCAAAGGAAACAAATAGAATAAGACTATTTAAATTAGTATGACCCCTAGCCTGCAAGTAGATTTTTACACTGCAACTTATTCCTGATAAATAGAAAATTATTAACCAGTGGAAGTCACTACTCTTCTTTCCTGGAGTTTCATTTGACAAGAGGGAGCCACTAGCTATTAGACAGCTCTTTATAAAATCTACTATGGGCAATTTATGATGTTGGATACACTGGAAAGCATCACAAAACATTGAACAGATGTCTGATTTACCACTGCCACTTCTGAGTGACCCAGGAAATATCAGCTTTATTCAGTGTGCTTTGTCTGATAAAGCAAGCATTCCAGTGAAGGGAAGGAAATCCTGTCTTTTCTGTATATATGGATTGCAAGTAGCCTTCACACACAATGTCATTAGTAGCCTTTAGTAAGTGAATTCCAGCATTTAGGAGATGATCTGTGAAGACAGAGCATTGGGGAAGAGGCCCTAATGCCCTTTTCTGCCCAGTCCATTTCCTTGAGAAGTTCCTGGAATTTGTAAGCCCCCAGATTCTGGGAGGTCATAGAGAGCCAAAAGAGTTTATCCATGTTGGGTTTAGACCTTTCCAAGTACAGCTGGTGCTCCACAATCAAACATAACTGAGAAAGAAATAGGACATTCTCTCTATAACTTTCTTTGCCATTCGACACAGGCAAGTTTGCCTGTAAACTGAAGTATAAGCCACAAGGTTTGGCAGTTTCGTGAGGTTTATGGTAGAAGCTGCCTTAGGAACACAATGAAGTGTCACACTGCACACTGTGGTGCATGGTTTTCAGTTCCCTGAAAATCATACCCAACATTTAGATTCTCAGCACCTTTTGGGAGAGAATTTGGAAGCCAACAGAGATGCCTGGGGCCAGCAGCATTGAGAACAGGTGGTTTAGCTACCAGCCAGGGCTTCTAACTACACCATATTTGCTCATTTGACATTCAGTGTCAATGTGCAAATTCAACACAAACACAGCATTCAGTGGCTCTGTGTCAATGCAGCAAACAGATCCATTCCAAGGCAAAGGTGAGACACTGATCTAACTGAGAAGACAAGTTATTCCTACTGGTTCTTACTAGGCCCTGTCCTTGTTGTTACTCAATATGGAAAATGTTTTCTTTTATGTCACAGTGCAGAAGGCCAGAAGTAGAAAATAAAAACAATATTCTAAATACATTATGAAAATAAGGATTTATGAAATTTCTCAAATAAAATTTTCAGCTTCCAGCAGGTCAATGGGATTCCCATCTGCATGTTTTCCTTTTGTTGTGGGATTTTTTGTTCATCAGTCTTGCCCTCCTCCCACATGTGCAGAACTGATGAGGCAGCTTTTCCCAAGCAAGGACCCCTTCAGCCAGCTCTGGTTTGGCAGACACCAGCATATCACCAGGGTGGCCAGACTGTCATTGCTGTCAGAGAGCAGGACTGACAGGGGCAGAGTCCACACCAACTCTCCACCACTTTTCTTCTGTGGTGACACAAACTGCAAACCTCTGTTCTCTCTCCTATGCCTCTGTCTTTACCTCTGGTCCTGTCCTGCTTGCTTTCAGTGGAATCTTCTGTTTAACTGAGGGTTTGCCCTGGCACCTTCTGCCACTTCCCATGCTTTGCAGGCAGAGAACAAACTGCATCTACAGCACCTAACAACCTCTCCCACGCATGTCCCATTCATAAGAATCTTAATCAGCCCCTTTAGGCCAGCCTTTGGCCCATTTAACAATACTGAAGTCACATCATTCAAGCAGAGTCTGCACTGAAAATTTGGCCTTTTAAAAATATTAATTCAGTTAGAGAAAGGCAATCCTGCAAAATAATATTCCCAATTGTTAATTTGTGCTATAGCTGTGTTATGTTAGCTCATTGAAATGTAATTACTAAAGGATTATAAGAGCCCAGAAACAGACCTAGCATCTGTGGGTTTTTTTATGTCTCAATTATCACCTCAGTAATTTAATGGCATCATGACAGAGAATAACCATTGACATGCTAATGAATGGCATCATGTTCGCTTACATTAGCTCTATTTTTAAGAGGTTACAGGTTGAAGACAGACATTTTATGCTTCAGATATCACAAAAGCAAGCCATATCACATTTATCTAATTTTGCTTTTACAACTGAAATTACGTATCTTAAAAATGTTCATTGAACAGTTAACTAGAAATGGGTAAAACTATGGTCAATTACAATTACCTTTAGATCAAGATAAGTTACACAAATATTTTCAACCCATTTATTACTTAATTTGTCTGTCAGCATTTACTGTTAGAATTCTCTTCAATATGTTTTGTGAGTCTTCCACAAACAGGTATGTCCTATGCTATTAGGTTTTTACTTGTACAGCCTTGCTATGTTATGTTTTACACTATTCTCCCAAGGGAAGTGGTAGTTTCCCCTACACTGAACAGTTTTAAGACTCAGATTGACAGAGTGCTGGGCCAGCTCACTTAAACTATAGTATTACCTAGGAAGGTTGGACCAGATGATACTTGAGGTCCCTTCCAACCTGACATTCTATGATTCTATGTTTCTATTCTCATTTTGGTAAACCAAGTTCACCTGTTAATACTTTTATTTCATTTATTCAGCAGAAACTCTGTTGCTAACTAAAAAGTCCCAAATCTATTACATAGAAATGATGACAGCAATTTCCATAATATGAGATTCAGTGATGTACACTGAGCTATTTATCAGCAAGCTTTTCCACACATCATGTATGAGTTTTGATAGACAAATATTAAGGGATTGACTTCACAAACACAATGGACCAGCCTACTGAAACCAGCTAAGTGCTAGTGTTATCATCAGAATTGATTTTGCATGGAAAGCTGCATCCTGACAATAATGTGAAAGGATTTCTCACTCAGCAAAATTAGCACAATATTGGAGAATAATCTTTTAGCATTTAATATTAACATATATTTAAGAACCTTTTACAGTTAATTTTATTCTATCATCATGCATATTTTCATCAGTTCCACTGCATAGCTTAGCTTAGGGGCAACGCTGCAGACAATTTAGGTGTAGACTCAACTAAGATGTTTCAGAATGTCTCTCAGCTCTCCTGGCTTTTCAGTTCCAGTCATGTTGCCAGATACTTAGAAGAATATGCTTGAAGTTGTATAATAAAAAAATAAGGGTTTTAATTGTATTGTTGGCAACACAATTATTACAGAGAGTGTTTAATTATAACCCATCTCACAGAATAATCTCTCCTCAGTTTAACCTACATAGAGGACTTAATTGCATCTTGGAGTCCTCAGCGCTTCAAAGTGGTCATTGCACCCCCTGGTGTCCACATTTCCCACGGCATCATCTACATATCTAAAAAATTGATCATCTCTGCAGTTTTTTCTGATCTTCCTACTTCTGGGTAGAAAGAAAAAAAATATATTTAAAAAACACAAAAGCCTTGAAATCCATGGACGGTTTTCAGGTTTTCTCTTATATGACATGTACTTCGTTTGTTTGGATTATTACCTCCACCTCTGGGGGGAAAAGGGAGCATCTAAACCTGGGCTTTTCTGCAGGAGCAAGTCTAAAGGGTCTGGGACAGACAGCCAAATGCTGCTCTTCTTTGCTCTCCCTCCCATCCCCTGTCACAGAAAAATGTGACAATAAGTGGCTCTAATCTCCTGCCTGAGATGTTTCTCTGGCCAAGAGCCAGGCTGTACCTTTGTGGCTGGGCTGCAGTCTTTTGGGGGAGCTGCCACTAATTAGCTATGTAATCAGAGTGATGGAGGCAATGAAGGTGAAGGGAAAAAGTAGTTATTCCATTAACTCTTTCATATCTGCAACCACAGGAGCTTATAAATTGCCTCAGTTATAATTATCAAGCAGATGAAACTCTGTCAGTCAACTTGTGATTTATCTTTCAGTGGAAATCCTATAGATGCTTGGTTTATCTCTCCATTTGCAGAGGAGCCTGTACTCTGCCTGAACTTTGTCATCAAGACAAACTGATCCAACAAGAACTTCACAGGGGAATTGTGACAGACACTTCCTCTCCTCTCTCATAGTGGTTTTAGTTAGCCAAAGGACATCATTTGCAGAACAAGTTACAACTAGAAGTTGAGAGAAGGCTTCCTAGATGAGCTTAGGACAGTCTAGTAAATCTTTTTTTTTCCTTAGTTGATTGCTTGAAGGTGAGCTTGTAATACACTCATTGGTTATAACCACACTTTATATTTGCTCATGTTGCTTTTATTAGCCCACTGCAACTGGGAGGAGCTTGATGTCAGCCATTAGAGGGCTTGAAGCCATCCTCACACAATTCAGACCTGAAGGGTAATACATGGGCCTTAAAAGAAAAACTAATTATTGTAGGAGGAGTCCAGTCTATCTGGAGGTATCTTTAACTGGAGACTTTGAAACATAGGACAGAGAATAGTAATTGATTAAACCATGCTCCATGTAATGCTGATCTAAAAAATGATGGATGGTAACAGCTGAAAATCCCATGTTTTTCAGAGTTAAGAGTTACATTGGTACTCATTAACATTGTAGGAATATATTAATATAATTATTCTAAATTAATTGTTAATATATCATTAATATTATACTAACTTTTACAGTGACCTAGTTAAAAGTACTCAGATTGATTAACTGATGTCAACATACAGTTCTAAAGAGGTAAGGAACCTTTTACCTCTATGTGACTGATTAGGATTTACATAGGTCCAGAGGAATTGAAAATCACTAAGAACATTTCTAATTAGGATCAATAATCTCGTGAGCTACAAGTAGTAAATCACTGTTGGATAGCTCAGCACTTCGAGCAGAAATCGAGCACCTATGTTAGAAGTCCCAAGTATCTCAATTCATCCGAGTCCTGAATATCACATCAGTGAACAGAAGCTTGACTTCAACTTGACAATCACTCTTTTCCTGCTGTAGGATTAATTTTTCTTTTTTTTGTGAATACATAATGGTTGTAGTATTGTGCATAGGTAGGATTCATTCTCCGGCTTCTTGTCTACTCAAGAACGATTTAGTACTAATTGTGTATTATGGCTTATATGAATCCAGACTGCACGTGTCCATATTCTATAGTTAAATGTAAGTCCAAATAAAAAATAATTTTTTTTTCCTTCCTAAAGGGAAAAGTACTACAATGTGAAAATTACAACCAGAGCAACAGCAGCCTAGCAGCAAACTTGGAGGCAGATATATATACTTAGGACTGTTGTCATTTTCCTCTGCAACAGAGTGTGTTAGTAGTGCCCTCTGTTCCCCAGCACCAATGCTCCAACTCCAAAACCTGCTGCTGAGCAAAACCCTCTCCGTTTCTCATAGTTAAAAGAAAAGCCTCCTGCAAAACAGTTCTATGTATCAAACTTTAACAGTGCAGAACTCCTCGCCATTGACTTGTCTGCAGTTCTGGCCCTTAGGATGTTAACTGTCCAACTCTTCTCACTGGAGAAGATTAATGCACATTTACTTTTTTATAGTATCTCTGACAGTAATCTAGTGCCAAAGGGTGAATTTTCCTCACTGTGCAAGTGTTTTAATTAAAACAAGTAATAAAACATTCAAGCATTTAAAAACAAACCAAACCCAAATCATTAAACCAGAGCAATCATCACCACTAGAGCAGGTTGGCAGAGGCTGTAACCAACAGTGCCTGCAGCAGCCCCATGAGCTTTGCACTAGCCAGAACCTGGCTGGACTGCCCAAGTGCCAGGACCAGCAACCTCATGCTTCATGGGGAGCTTCAGGGAACTACTCTGGTTGAGGCCAAATGCAGTGAGCTGGAGGTTCAAAGGTGGATGATTGCTGGATCATCCAATACAGGAGAGATCAGTGTTCACAAACACCCAAGCAGAGGCAAAAAAATATTAGTCCTTCAAACACAAAAGGCTTAAAAACCCCACAAATGTGGGTGTCTAATTTTCTGCACGCCAAGGGCTTTTATTGATTTCACTGGTAGATTTTTATAAAGAATTAAGATGTATAAGCAGGTATCACAAACCAAACATTTTTTACCGCTGCTTTCCTGCTTTGTGGAAATGAATTTAGTTACTAGAAAGGGTTTTTAGACCATGCAAAAAACAGAATGCAAACTGAGGTAAAGAAGGGCACTACAAAGCAGAAACAATATGGTTTTGCACAGATTTGAACTCCTATGAAGAAAGCTCTCTGACTGCCTTAAAGACTATTATCAATCTCTACTGGTTGTCCAGTGGGCTTTGAAAGAGAAAGGATGCCAATATTTATATGTAAGAAATTCAATTTTATTTGATAGTGACTCTAATCACAAAGAAAGAACAAAACAAAACAAAGCTAGCCAGCATATTTTAGTGGTTAATTTTTTTCTCTTCCCCTCTGTTACAACTGCTCTATCAAATTAAATGAAGTTCTCCCCAAGCCTTTCAAAGCAGCAAGCTTTGAAGAAACAAAGGGGAAACAGCAATGCATAAGGAAGGAATTTTCTAAACAAGCTAATGGGAAATATGATAAAACATTTCCAACATAGACAAGTTCAGGCACAGCAACAGCCATATAGAAAAGCTTACATTGTTCTAATCAGATGGTGTTTCTCCTGCAGTCCATCTGGTAGAACACTGTATTTCGGTCCCTTGGGGTAATTCCACCACATGCTCTTTTTTTGTGAGACAGTTTACTAATTTTTTCTTAATGTGTTTATTCCATCAGTTGCATGGTAGCCCCTACTGTTAGATTTGTGAATGTCACTGTGTCCTTGATTCAATAAAGTCCTCTCTACATTATAGCTATACTGTGGAGCCAATTGTTCTGCTTCAGCATGGACCTCATCAGTTACTCCATGTAAAACTGGAATTATAGCCATTTTGCTCCTATGTATGACAGAATACTGGCAGAAGCACATTTAGAAGGGCTCTATGTTGGCATTTGGATAGTAAGGCAGAAGGCAGAGGTTACTTTTAAAATCATCCCTGACCCAGGTACACTTTGAAAATAATACTAGATATTATGATTTCATCTTGGACCAGCTGATATATACAGAACTCAGACACATTTTTGGGCACATGAATTATTGACAATTCTGAAATAGAAATAGCTATCCAACCTGATGAAGGGTTTGGGTGCCAAACAATGGCCAGCTTTTTTCAACCACATTACATGTTAATTTGTACCTTTATTTGTACCCCGTTTATACCTGTAGATCGTCATAAACAGCTCTCTTATTATAACAATTCATCTTTACAGAGATCTGGCATCTCAAACACTTTATGGGTAAACAACAGACTACTTGATATGTGCACAGAGGTTTTCAGGATTACACAGAACCTCTTCCATGTTTTGTTTTGGGCTTTTTTTTGTTGTTTTTTGTTTGTTTGTTTGTTTTCTTTTGGAAGGAGGGAGACAGAGTAAATAAGTATTTCCAATGCATCATGTTTAGAAAAAGAACCTTTCAACTATATACCAAGCATTGCTGAAGCAGTACTGTCTTCCTGATTTTGCCAAGAGACAAACAATGCAGCCAAATGAATGCAAACAATCACGTTAGCCTTGCCAATGCTCAGTCTGGTGGTTCATGACCAGCTTCAGTCTGGAAACTGTGCAGCCACATCAGTGTGGCTCCCTGCCCACTGCATTTAGCATGGCTTGTTAATTCAGACACAGCACTGTCCTGTGCACAGTGTTTTGTGTGCTCCCAAATCAATGTTAACAAGCAGCATGAGTACATGACTGACTATAACCACCTCTGTAGTTGCACCTGGAACATTACAGTGTCACTGAGAGTAGCAGCGCTAGGTCACAGCACAGTTGAATTTAACTCAGTTCCTTGCCCAAACAGGGGCTAACTGAGATTGCAAGGAAAGAAGACAAGAAGGGAGCAAGCATATCTAGCATTTAGTTCATAAACTCTCACACCTGCAAAGACATGATCTCTTCTTTACCATTTATTAATCCACCACTAGTGACATTTCAAATGACACATCTAATATGGCTGAGGTGAGATGCAGTAGGTAAAAACTGGTACCACAGTGGAATGTTCTTAAGCAGCTGCAAATTTATTAAGGCACTAAATGTACTGAAAGCAAGTGCCATATTTTTTCTGACAAGAGACAAAGCTTGAAGTAATTATATCTAAAACATGCTTTCTGGCTGGACGTTGGCTTCAGACTTTTGCATGCAGAACTTCATCTGTGTGGAGAAAACAGTCTTTATAAAATATTCTGGCATCCTGATCTTCATAAAACAGTATGCACTTCTAAAGGGCAGCACACATCTGAGAAATTCAAAGCATTTAATCACTCAGCTCTGAGAAAGGCTTCCTCTCTAAGCCTCATGTCTAATTAAACTAGATCATTCCTTCTCATAGAAACAAAAATAAAAAAATCTTTACATTTTGACCTATACATAATGAAAAAGAAAAAAAAACAGTGTTAAATTGAGACTAAGTTGAAGTTTAAAAATAATAATAATAAATAATAATAAAAAATAAATGTCCATGTATTAGGAAATGATGAAAAAACTCAAACCCTGGAAATTAGGAAAAAACAGCCTATAGCTCAAATCATGTATTCATGTGTTTATCACATTCCTAATATACAACATACCTATCTCTTACATATTTAAGATTTTCTAAGCTTGTCAAAAGGAAAAGTTAGCATGTGCAAACCAAGACATATGGGGGATATGACCTCTTACCCAAGTTCTCATTCCATACTGGTCAGATTTCAACTTTAATCTGTGTGTAATGGAAAGGAAACAAGGATCATAACCAGATGTACACATCAGCAGATACTATAAGCATCTAACATTTTTGGGCATCTCTTTCCACAGCATGAAGCTGACATCCACCCTGATGAATGCCTCTGCCTGTTCCTGTCTTGATATAAACCCACCGAGAGCCCCATATGGAAAGGGAAGACAGTCAAGAAAGTGTTGCTTTCACTCATCTGTGATTGCCAGTGGTCTGGCAGATACCTAGACATGGTCCCTGCCCATTCATTCTCCCAAGCTTGCACTGTTCCCCTGTGTCTCTGTGCCATTGCTTATGATCAAGAAAACAAATTCAGAGGAATTCCTTGCCCCATTACATGGATGCACAGTAACAGACATTTTCTATGAGAAGTAACAGCTGTTCTTTCTCACTTGCTCCACAATAATGACTTCCAGATAGCCCAAATAAACAATATTCTTTATACTTGTTCATGCCGAAGCTCACACTGCACAAACATTAGTTGTATTGATGGGAACTGACATAACCATTCAAGCCAAACTACAACTGCAAATCTTTCAGTGCTTCTGGATTCAGCAATTGGTAAGCATATATCTAGAGCTTTTGGTGCAAATCTCTTAGCCATCTGTTCTGTAAGAGCAGACTTAAATTTACGGAGACATTCAAAGTACATATTGTGAAAACTAGGAAGTATTAGCATAACCTCACCATTTCATAAATGTTCACAAATCTTTCTCCCTTTTAAATTTTGCACTTTGTACTTTTTTGGCCTAAGACAATAGCTGTCAACTACATGTCTGCTTCTGTGTTGGTTGCTTTGTTGATTTGATCATCTTTATCAAAATTCAAAACCAAAAATAAACTCAATGTGCTTATCTTGTTGACATTTAGGCTATGTCAGAGTAAGCTTTATGTGCTAGCAAGTTTACCAACCCTATAGACACTGTCTATATGCACCTGCAGGGTTAGCAGAAATAGCCTGAAGTAACAAAGACAACCAGCAGTCACAGTAGCATTGCACAACCACTCCACAGTGAACACTTGATTCAAAACATCCTTTCAGTTTATATTTTCTGCCTCTATTTGTGCCTAGGAAACATTTACCCTCTAAATACATGTCATTTGTCCTTTTCTACAGTATGTGAGCATCAATTTCCTTGGCTGGCTGGCAGCATTTCTTCCTGCCTTTTGAAGGTTTGGACCCAAAATGGGGTCACATGCATCCCCCTTTACAAGCAACCTCTTTTCACTCTGCTATACCTGGTATAGGGAATGTGTTTGAAATAATTCTTGGATAAAAGTTTATTCCAAATTTCACACACTTCTGATCCTGTATGTAAAGCATCCTCTGTGCACTTATCTACCTTTTCCATTTTTTATTGTAAAAGCTCAAAGTTAAAGAATAAATAGAAAGTAAAATATGCTGCATGTTTCTTTTAGACACCAGAAAAAAAGTTTTGACTTCATACACAAAATCACATGGAGAACCAGGTGGTAAAAATATCCAGTTTAGTTGCATTAACCCTAGTGGAAATTCAAAGCAAATAGTTTCTACATCAAGAACAAATAAAGGAGTTTCCACATTCTTTTCTCACCTCTTTTGCACCCACTGTATAGCCATGAAAGCTGTGAGAGAAGTCAAAGTAGGATACAAACTACACTTTTAACTGAAGTTAAGTTAACTTGGTGAAGAGAGGGCAGGTTCTAAGGCTGGGTACTTGAGGCACCTTCTGCACATCAGAGGAGCAGTTCCCTTCTTTTGCACCATAGGGAGAGTCCTGGCTCTGTCTTTTGTTTTGGTTCCTTCAGAAGCTACAGGCAATCTCAGTGTCACACAGTGCCACTTAAGTGCTGAGATTTCAAAATAATTCATTTTCTAAAGGAAAAGACATGAAATTATCTGCTCTTCTCAGATTCTGCTCCATGAAAATGCAATGGTTCTTTCAAGATGAATCTTTCAAATAAAAGTCAAGCCCAAACACAAACACTCTGTGTAATTAATTAGAAAAAAGAAACAAAGCTTTGTCAAATAATCTACATTATCTTGCTTCCAGGAATCCTGTAAAATGGACTTGTTTTATTGATGTGATTCGTGGTGATGGAACAGATTTCAGCAATATGAAATAGCTGTGGAAAGTATAATATCATCTCTAGAAAAGCAAAGTCTTATCTCCAAAGCTATCTTTTCAACACCTCTTCATGGCTTGACCTTCATTCTGCAAGAAAACTAGAAGCAGTATTGTCCTTTTTAAAATATAATAATTTAACATTCACTTATTTTTTCAAAATTGTCATGAACTTTTTCTTTTAATGTCCAAAATCTCTCCAGAGCACTAAATGACAGGTGCAACTAAATTAAATAAATTAATGCATCAAAATGGCAGATCTGCATTTCTTTTTTTACGGGCTTAAAATTACATTGTGTGCATGTGAGGGGAGAAAGAGAGAGGGTGCACATGTATAAACACACACACACATAGAAGCAGATATGCAGGCACAGGATCCTGAAGGTTGAAGTGAGATCAATATTCAGTGTTCTAAAAATTATTTCTCATGTATTTATGTACAATAATACATCACAAATAGAAATAACTTATTTATTCCTTGTAAAATACATGTAGGTTTTGAGGTTACAAGTCTGGCAAGCATATGTTTTACAACTAAATCAGTTTTGTCTAAGGTTTCCTGAAGTGTACCTATCTGAAATTTGCCTTTTGCAATCTGCCCCTTAGTATAATAGCTTAGATTTCAGCAGAGGACAACTGGAGGACATCATAGTAGAAATTAATCTATTTTGCCAGCTACTAAATGGAAACACTGAATTAGTCTATGCAGTACTAAAAAGGAACACTTTACTAGCATATCTAATAAAATTTTGTGAATCTCAAATCTTTAGCCACAAGGACACCCAAGACATAAAGGAATTAAACAAATGTTTTACGTGCTGAGCAGTGAAACAGCACAATACTATAATCTTATCTGCTCCTCAAATGAAATACCTTTCCTATTTGGTCCTTTTATTCTTCCAGCTTCTATTTTCACATTGTCACAACCACATGAGTTAATGTGTACATATGTACCTTATTAGACTAGCTGGCAGAACTTGCTATCCAAATAGTCCTTTAGGCAATGTGCGATTAACAGAACACGGAGGGCATAGAGCTTAACTTCTACTGAAGTTAGCCAGAGTAGGTATCTATATACCTTTGACAGTCTGAGGTAAATGAGTTCTAACCCTTCTGTAAGTTCCTCCACAAACAAGGGCGATCTCATTCCAAAATGCCTCATTTGAGGCAAAGGTTTCATTAGGTCTTGCAGCTTTGATTACCTTGCCTCAGTAGACAGACTAGTTTTATTTATTCAGGCAAAACTACAACAGTAACTTTAACAGCTTCTTTCTCTTGCCTCCACCCACATGTGGAATCATACTACTACAATATGACCTAGCAATATTTTTCAGTTGTGTTGCTTTTTCTTTCACTGATGTCCAGCAATTCTCTGTAGCTTTCACCTTCAACATAAGAAGCCCAAGGCACCTCTATATAAGAATCTTAGAGAGAAAATGCAAGATGCAAGATTTGAAGACACAGACCAGGCAATACAGTGAATATCTTTTTCTCAACAACTGCTGAAGCTCCAGTGACAAAGCCTTGCTCCACAGAACTGAAACATTCACTTAACTTTGTGTAAGTACTGTCTCTCATTATCTCTTCTGGAATGGATTATACTAACTTAGCATACAATTGCACTGAATCTTTCTATATAGACTTCTTAACAGTATGAAAAAACATCCTCTTTGATTAACCTTGTGGTATCTGATGAGAAGATTGAAAGGGGATGTTAAACCAGATTTCAAAATTCCTGTGTTTTAATGAATCACAAATTGAGATAAAACAGTCTTCTTCCAGACCTAAATTACACCTTGAGTTCTGCATGAGTCTGACTATTAGGACATCCTGTCCAATTAGTCAGAAATATGCATATGGAGCCTAATAGAATTAAACCTTGATGAAGGGGAAATACATGTGGTAAAATACCTCAGATTATCAGACAATTAGGTGATTTCCCTGGCTGACAGGAAACAGAAGTTTTAGGAGTGTGTTCTAGAGTTATTTTTAACAAAGTGATGCAATAGTTATAAATATAAAATATCATAGAGTACAGACATGTCAAAATGCTTTTTATTTAATGGACAATAGCTAGTCATGAGGAAAGTCTGCCTGCCTGACACACTTCAGACAGATAACAGCAATGCTACCTGTGTTTTAAAAAGCCCATAGTTCCATTAACCCAACACTCCATCTGAGCAGGAAT
>NW_009953098.1:2236046-2241076 GCF_000747805.2 Chaetura pelagica | reverse complement strand
ATGGAATGGACTGAATTTAGGGACCTGCACGTCAAAGCCCAAGCATCTATCAGGGTAATTACAATTTAGGCAAAGAAACACCTGGCATTTTGTTACACTTCCATTTTGCTATTGAATTCTCAGGGGAGTTTCCTGATTTGTTTTTCATAATCATCTAAGGCACCCTGAATCTTTTAATCAATCAGATAATGATATTCTGAACCTCTGCCATGTAGCAAAGTAATTCTTAGTGCCTTGGTTTTACTGCACATAGATTACAAGCTTGTAAGAGGTTCATGCATCTTTTCTAATGAAGTCAGCAATGCAGTCCAGTTATAAATCTCTAGTCCTTGCTAAGCTTTTGTTGAGACAACAGTTAGTAAATACTCATCCTCTGAGATTAAGTCTCTTGGCATGTATTTACTCATGGTACATAAACCAGACTGTGCATCTCAGATGAACAGCTGGATGTCTGCCACTCATGACTGCAAAAGGTCAGGTAACCCTCAAGTCTGTAAACCTTTACTAGACGCACTCTGAGAATCTCCACCAGGAGACCTCCACAGGAATTTAAGCAGGGTATTGACTGAGTTTCTGGTTAATCATCCCCAAGAAAAGTGAAGTAGGTCTTAGCATGACTGAAGACATGTTAAGAACTTAATGTGGAGATGCTTTACGCATATGCAAGAGTAATTTATGACTGGGGTCATGTATTTGAAATGAAATATATTGATTCTCCTACATTCTCTTTGAGGATCTTGCTTAGCTTTTGAGTACCTCTTTCATGAAATAGGATACATGTTGCATCCTGGGCTGCATCAAAAGAAGTGTGGCCAGCAAGGGCAAGGGAGATGATTCTGCCCCTCTACTCTGCTCAGACCCCACCTGGAATACTGTGTACAGTTCTGGTGCCCTCAGTACAAGAAAGATACAGACCTGTCGGAGAGGGTCCAGAGAAGGGCCAGCAAGATGATCAAAGGCCTGGAGCACCTCTGCTATGAAGACAGACTGAGAGAATCGGGGCTGTTCAGCCTGGAGAAGAGAAGGCTCTGTGGAGACCATATAGCAGCCTTCCAGTATCTGAAGGGGCTACAGGAAAGCTGGGGAGGGGCTTTTCATCAGAGAAGATAATGATAGGACAAAGGGCAGTGGTTTTAAACTGAGAGAGGGGAGATTTAGGTTAGATATTAGGAAG
Source organism: Chaetura pelagica (assembly GCF_000747805.2). Taxonomy (NCBI): domain Eukaryota; kingdom Metazoa; phylum Chordata; class Aves; order Apodiformes; family Apodidae; genus Chaetura; species Chaetura pelagica. The sequence goes on along the minus strand of NW_009953098.1, from coordinate 2,239,902 downwards.
AAATTCTTCACTATAAGGGTAGTGAGAACCTGGAATGGGTTGCCCAGGGAAGTTGTTGATGCCTCATTCCTGAAGGTTTTTAAGGCCAGGTTAGATGAGGTTTTGTGCAACCTAGTGGTAGGGTTCCCTGCTCATGGCAAGGGCGTTGGAACTTAAGGTTCCTTCCAACCTTAATGATTTTATGATACCAGAATTGGCCAGAATTCCTGAAGAGGAGCTAACATTTTAACTGACTAATGTTTTTATTTACAAAACTGGAACTCTTAATATAATAGCATATGATAAAAATGATTTTTATAAATTATAGAATTAATACCATTGGGTTAAATGTAATAATCAAAATAATTACACATTATTTACCATGACTAATAAACTTAACTATTTTCGACAGTTCATATTAGAGTTTCAGTTGCTTGTAAGACATAGCCAGGTAGGCTGTTTTGACATCATCTTTGCTGTTTTGTTTGGCTCATAGTAATTACCCTCTTAACATCTGCAGCTATTTCCTCTTGTGTGGTTAATGCACACACAGTGTCCAACATGCAGTTTTCCCAAAGTGTTATGTTACTTCAACTTGGCCACAGGCCAGCTTTTTAATATCCACTTTTGCCTTTCATTTAGCATTTCTGGTTGCTACTGCAAGACAGCAAAGGCAGTAAGCAACTCTGCTTGGGAGAATTTTAAAAAGTGACAGAGCATATTGCACTTCTGGATATTAGTAAAAGTGCTACAAATAATAAGACTTTGAAACTCATCCAGGGAAAACCTGGCCCAGCAAAACCTCTTAAAACCTTGATCTTTGATGTTCTTTAGCAATTGCTATTAAGTTATTTTAGTCCTAGCTTCCACTCTGTGTTGTGAAAAAGGGAGAGTCTATCTATCAGATTAAATACTTCTTTAAAAAGGGTGTAATCCAAAACCCACATCAAGGCTAAAGGAAGATGTTTTAATTATTTCACTAGTCTTTGGATCAAGTTCCCTTACTTTCAGGAGGATTTTAAAATTGAAAAGGATTCTTTCTCTTTGCCCAGGGCTTAGGTTACATGAGGATGAAGCATGGCATGATAACTGATTACTAGAGCAGTCCAGAAGTGATATATGAAGTGTTAGCTGGATTAGTTGATGAGTTCTTTATTACTTCTTTTTTATGTGAAAGAAAGATTTATCTGTAAAATTATATCCAGTTAGATTTTACAAATGATAATGGTGACAAAACTTTTCAGGGATCTGAGATACCTTAATCGTCTCCTGATTAGTCAGGGAATATTTGTGTTAAATAAAATAATCTAGCAATAAAAGAAATCAGCCTTCAGCTCCCTTCAGACTCTCTACTTCTTATCATACTAGCTGTGCTCCTGTGAGTCTCTACCCATCTTCAGAGTCAGGGGAGAACAAAGAGTCTGCTGATTCTTCTAAAATCTCAAGGGCTTTCCTGTTTCAACATTTGACAAGAGGACTTGTGGAGGTACTACTGAAGCTATTACAAAGTAAAAGAGTTTTTAAACATTTGAATGGAAAAGTAGCATTCTGCTCAGAGGTTCACTGAGCAGAACCTCTTTCACCTTCCCAAATGTATCACAGCATCATATCCTCTTCTCAGGATGATGCATTTCCACAGGCACCTTTATAAGGTCTTTCTTGCACCAGTCCCTTTTGGTGCACAGTGGTACCCTAGGGCAAGAAAGTAATCAGAAAATGGGATCTAAATTGCTCTGTATTCCTGCCTCAGAATCAGTGTAGTTGAGTAATTACAAGGATGTACACTATAAGAAATGACCTCTTAAAGGCAACATTCCTAAGTGGCAATGCCTTACCTATGGACCACACCATCTTCAGAATAGTGTCTCTACTCTTCCCAGGTACAAACAGTAACTCTGTACGGAAACACATGTACAAATACACACACTTCAGGATTCAAACCAATGTCAGTCCCACTGGCACTGAGGGAAAAGTTTGCATAAATTTAATTAGAACAGTCCCATAACAGAGGAGGTATCCATTACTACAAATAAGCAAGGGAACAAGTGGGAGGTCATATTAATAAAGTACACAGAATTTTAGGCTTGAAACATACAAACTCAGAAGCTACCTACAATTAAGAAATTGACAGTCTAGGAAAAAAGAAAAACTTCAGTTTTGACTGAAGATCTCCAAGAGCTTGAATATCATCAGTTGCACAACTTCCCCTCCCCCTAAATCTGCACAAATTTGTCAATGGATTAAATTCCAGGGGCAGTGAGCATGGTAAACATTCATCAAAGACTACACCGTGATGTAGATTTTAAGGAAGTCATAAATTCAAGGCCACAGGAGACTACTGTGCTTAGTATTTGACTTTCTACTTAACAGACCATTTAATTTCACCTAGCACAGAAGAAAATTCTCTGCAATATAAAGTTGAAGGTAGAGACCATAAAAACTAAGACTGAGGCTCATATTGAGATTTTTACAACAAGAAAAGCAAAGGTTCCACATTTTTCAGCATGGCTTCATTTTTCATGTGGGAACAGATAAACTTTAAATTTGCATGGAAAATCTGCAAACCTAACCATAAAACAACAATTAAGAACAACCTTATGTTTTGTTAAATGGTAAAGGACAGAGATACCAGAATTTAATTATACAGCAAAATACAATGCAGGGTTATAAAAATAAGGATTATCACAAGCAATTTTAGATGAATCTAGGTCTTTATGCTTAGTTAATTAATTTATTTTGCATTATTTGCAATTGCTGTGAAAAGCTGCCCTCAGGTTATTCTCTTTACTCATACTTGTCTCTTTTCTTCAAAGAGAAGTTTAGGTATTTTTTAAGGCAAAAATAGGAGCTCCAGCCAAATCTGTCATCCTGTTATGGCTTCACAGGAACACACCTATATATCCTTCAATATGTCACTAATGATAAATCTGAATAACTGAAGATCATGTTGCCATGACAGACTGTATGGCACAGGCCATTTTTTTGGGGGGGTGTGTGTATACGTATACCTATATATATAGGTATATACCTACAGATATTTGGGGCCAAGATAGCTCTAGACACAAAAAATATTTTTCTGAGAAGGGATAAACTTGAGTTTATGACCTTTCATTTTCTTTTGACCTTTCAAAGGATGATTAAACTCTATATCCTTGCATCATAATTGATTTTCTGCAGCAGATCATTTATCCAAGAAGAAACTGAGTTAGGACACTGGAGTGTATATTCTGTGGCTTTTACGTATCAATTTCCCCTCTGTCAGTGCAGGTGGAAGACACTTCAGAGTATCCTGCTAAACTCACTGATAGACAGAAACCTCTTCTTTCCCTCCAACACACAATACCATAACATATAGGCATACATAACCATATTCCATTTAAAAGTCTCTAATATCAGAAGTTTTATTTTAATTTCTGTCTAGGGATTACCATGCACACCAGCCTGGTCATGGAGACAAGAACACCTGTTCTTAGCTCCAGTGTAACTCCCCAAAACTGCTGTGAGATTCCTTGTGTTTAGAGTGGCAGACATCATGTTTAGGGACAATTAATGGATTCCAACCTTGAGCCACAGTTCTTTAGCTCTGAATGTTTCAACTAATTAATTTTAACACTGTTTTTAAACAGAGTACTTGTAGTAGTTGGAGTTACATCATTTTCATAAGCAGTCCAATGCTAAAATGTACAGGATCTGATACAGGACTCGCTGGTCCTACAAACAAGTCTTAGTACTCTATACACATTAAGAATAACTTCATCATTGCAACTACAAAGGAATGAAGTTCACCAGAAAGTAATTATCTCTGCAATGCAGCAGAGGTAAAGTGATACCTAGATTTACCAGTAATGATAATTGAATTATACATCTGCTGTAGGGA
>NW_009953098.1:2202289-2235871 GCF_000747805.2 Chaetura pelagica | reverse complement strand
TAGGGAAAAAATATTTCCTTTTAACTCAGATTGTGTTCTCCCAAATGTGATTATACATAGCACATTTGGGTATTCTCAGACAATCCTAATGCAAATATTATTTCATCAGAAGGCAGAGTTACTAGGAGTCAAATGCTAACCCTCTGTAGTGATCTTTATTTGATTCCAAGTAAAACAAGAGGACTCAGGAAATAAGCCAACAACACATTTGAGCATATCCTTAGCCATGAGCTTATGAATTGACCATGCTTGAGAGTTTTGGCAGAGCCAGGCATTTTACAAGCTGTAGATTCACCTTTGGAGAGAAGTGACATCAAAGTGTCAGTTTAATAAATCATTAAGTTAAGAAGCTTTTAAGGCAATAAAAGAATGTTTTTGGTACATGATCCTTTCTTTTGGAGAAGGCTACTTAAGACCATTGACTTCTTGGAAACACAATAACCAGCTCTTATTGTCATGCCAGGACTCCCAATCAGCACTAATGGATACATATCAGGAGCTACTAGTAGCTTCTTGTAGCCCTCTCAGATTCCGTGTCATGCACACAGTAGAACAAAATCCAAGGGTAAAAGGAAAGATCCAATACAGATGGATTCGTGGGACTGTGTAGCACACCAGATTAGAGAACATTCCATTGTTAAATAAAACTTCAGTTTTCTCAGATCTTACAGCACTGTCATCTTTGTTATCTCATTAACAGAAGGAAGAGCCAGGTTGCAGGAGTACAAGGGACCTGCTGATGGCTAACCAAAAAAAATGCCTGGAGGAAGACCTGGCTAAGAGCGCAATAAACTACACTGAATCTCTGACAAGCACACTGAAGGGGTGAAGTTATAAACTGAGAAGAAATTCTCAAAAGACTCTACCTATGGAACAACATTAGTTTGAGGCAGATTAGTTTTAAAACCACCTAGCAACTGAGAAGAAAAAAAATATTTAAATTTCCCTTGCTTTCCAAGTGAATGATGGGTATAATTTATTGTTCTAATGCACATGGGAATAATTACTTTATTGGGTACACTGGCCTGCCACTGTAAACATTTCACTTGTAGGAGCTCTCAGGAGTTCAGAGTTTGGTACAGCTCTGATTTAACTGTCACCAACTGCCAATAGGGATAAGTTGCACCAGAGCTGATTCTCAAGTACAAACGTTTGTGCCTACTAAGCTAATTGAGGTTAAGTTCTTCTTGTAACTCAATATGTAAAAAGCTCTGTCTTTACTGTCTTCAGCCAAGGGATATCATGACAAGAGCTAACTGGCCAGTATCCTAGGAAAGTTGGCAGTAAAAACAAGCAAGATAAATAAAGGGGTTGGAAGAGAGGATGATAATATTATTTGATCCCTAGAGATGTACAAATACATTTGAAAGAATATTATAAATGTCTGATTTGTGTTTAAGAAGCCCTTTGTTCCAATAAACTCAAACCTTAACTCTGTTCCTCCATTTGGCAGAGTAATTTAAACTTTTCATATGTAATGTATTACATTTAGTAGGTAATTGGGAAGAGTAAGTTAGAATTTAGAGAACAATGTGTACAGAAATACGTGTTTTCTGCTGCAACATTATCACATGACAATGTGATTAATATCAACACACAAAGTCAGAGGAAACCTTGTAAATACTTAGTCTTTGTCCTTATGCATGTATTAATAAAGTAGCAGTAATAGTTGTAAGAATGCTGCAACTCTCCATCTCTCTGTTATTTAGGGATTTTTTGTAAAATTATGTATTGCATAAAATGTATTTTAGCACATTTTGTAACGAAAGTGAATAATGCTAGATAAAATCTGGGAAAATTTAGAGCAACTATCAGCAACCTCATCTTGCAGGACTCCCCTGCACCAGAGGGCAGGAATCTGAATTCCATGATCTCTGAAGTTCTGTATGTACAGACAATCTTTTATATAGTCAGAATACTAGTTTAACATTCCTTTTCCAGTCCTCCACAGACTTTTATTTCCACTCTTAATTAGTATGTTGCTGTTCAATATGTGAGCATGAATGTTTAACTAGTGGGTTAAGGTTAGAACAGACTGCCACTGACAGAAGAACCCTGGACCACAGTGAGACCAACATGGTTCCATAGCTTAACTGTCATCATCCCAAAGACAAATTGACAGGAAAAAATAACCAACAACAAACTTTCATTTTGCTTCTAAGCCATTCAGGACAAGAGATAACCTCCTATCCTTTGAAACTTTAAAACACACTATATTTTGTTACTCTATTATTATTTTGCATATGTCATCCTTAAGTGAAACTGGTTCAGTCTTGCAGAGAGGCTAATGGGACATAGCGAGCCTGCTGATTAGAATGCCAACATTCTAAAAAAAAAAAAGCAAAGCAAGCATGATTTTCCCTGGAAGTTCTTTGGTGCTTCTTTTAGACATTAGAAAGTTGTGCAAATTTACTGATCACTGCAGCATTTTGGCATTTAATTTTTTTTAAAAAAAACATTCCTGTTCTGCATCAGACACTTCTCTTAGGAGGAACACACAGGGGGGAAAAGATGTACACTTAGATATTAAGAAGTAGCATATGCTGTTCATACTGCTGACTTGGTTTCACATTTCTGCACTTGCATCCTTCCAGAGAGAGAGATTCTTCTGTGCTAAAGGATTTGCTATGTTGTTCTGCTCTGCTGCACTCTGGATAGGGAGGACTGCTTTAAAATTATCTACTAATGTCCATAGGCAGCTGGGGAGCCATCCTTCCCTTTACTGAATCTTTGCACACAGATCCCATTTGGGGAAGATGTGTGGCACAACCCTCAATGCTGCCAGTATGCATAACACTCCTGTGACATACAGGCAAAGCACCAGTGTCCCTCAGCAAATATTATACACTGCCCTAGTGTTCCAGGCGCTGAAACTCAGCTTTAACTGTGACATCTAGTCTCCCTTGAGCTGGCTTGATACAGCACTGGAGTTGCACAGAGGCAGACAAAATGACCTTGTGAATAAGAATCCTCTATGCAAACTTTCTAGTTAGGAAAACATCACTGCCATTTGCCTTCCAGTACAAATATTACTCCATTATTTCCCACTGCAGGTGAACCTGGACTCCAAGCTCTTGTCCAGGAAGCAGACTGATCTGCACAAAATTAGTGGGACGTAGCAGCGTGGAGCAGGGAAGGGAACTGTCTTCAGATGCTTGTGGTTTCTCTAGCACTGTAGAGCAGCAGATGAGGGGATTCTCCCTCTGACTTTGAGAACTTTGTTCCTCACCTTATCCTACAGACATTTTGTCCTTCCTAAAATTATTATCCTCACTGTTGTGCTAAATCAAAAAATAACTGAAGTCAGTAAAACAACTACATTGTCATTCTGCAAAAGTAAGAGTTAAATGTATTCATCCTAGTAAGTATATGAATTTCTTATGATGTGAAAAGCATAGAGACAGGTGATATTCAAAGCATTAGACACAACAAATAGTGCATTTTTAGAGGATTAAGGCTATTCTTCAGCTATATTGTCACATGGGACTGAAGGTCAAGTACATACAACTAGCTGATCAGTGAAATAATCCTACAGAAGTACCTTGCCTGCAGAGACTTATTATTCTGAAACATTAGGGAAAAAAAAATGAAAAAAATCCAGTGCTGTAGCTTTTTCAGAGATTAATTCTATAAATATAACAGCATTCAAAGACAATCTGAAAAGTGAAATATTTCAACTTTTGTTTCTGGATTTGAGATATTATTCACATTGCTAGGGAACCACTGTGGATTTGTTTCTGCTGATTACATTAAACTAATATTTTTTAAAAAATTCAAAAGACTGCAATGTGGCTGCTGCCTGTGTGATTAAGTTTGAGGGTGCTACAGTGGAATCACTGCTGAAGTTGACAGTTATGCCTAGAAACTGAAAATACTGTGCTGCTGTCTGCCTTTCACATCCTTGAGGAATACTGTGTAAAGCATACTTGATGCAAGCTAAGGAGATGAGAGATCACTTTGTTTATGTGAATCCTGTCCTTTCAAGATCCCTTCTGCATATACAAGTTATTTTAGAGAAAAATTCTAACTGAACTTCTGTGGCACTGCAGCTGCACACATGATGGAACTGTCCTTAAGGGCAGCTCCAAGTAAGAAGTAACCCCAGCTCTCCTACATTACCCAGACTTCTCAGAGAAAAAAATAGAGCTTCCAATCATGTGGTAGGCAGACCCAAATCCACTACATAAGTATCAGTTAAGTATCAAAGAGGACACATTTCTCATTGTTTGATACAAAAATTCCAACAGAATTCAGAGCCCTATCATTTTCAATTACATGGCTAAACCACCACCAAAATAAAGAGCACTTGAAAAATTGTTCAGGATCCATCTGATAAATTTCTTACAGTTCTTATAAGGTATTTTTTTCTAAAGACACAAATCAAATAAAAAGAGCACCAAAGATAGAAAAAGAACATCTACTTGGTTTTCTGATTTCCCGAGAACAGCAATTGACAAGAAAAATGGCTGCATTACCTTCTTTGAAACAGGAACAATAATACGTCTGATCCAAACTCCCTGAGTTTCTCTAGGGCTTAGAAAAGGCCCAAAGGGTATGGAGAAGAGAAAGCAAATGACGATTCTGGGTATTTGTGCAATTATTTTCAGCACATCCTAATTACATTTTTTGATGAAGCTGTTTGAATTGCCAGGAGCACAACTACATCAGAAGATACCGAAATATGTATTTAAAGTTGCACATTCCAAAATATAAATGAGGTGCTTCAGATTGGATGGGTTTGCATTAACAAACAAGTGGCATCAGCAGAGGATCACATTCAAAATATGTGATGCAGTGTTAATTAAGAAATCAAATTGAAACTACCAACATTTTATGAACTGTATTTAAGACCTCCTCAAGTATGTGAATCACCCATTCCATTTTCAGAAATACTATTTTTGGATCTCTGAAATCCAGGAATATTAAACAAGCAGCACCTCCCATCACATCAGAAATCACTTCAGATAAGAGACTCTACCATCATTACAAACTGAACCACTCCCAGCTCTGACAGGTATGACCTTATAAAAGGGTACCTGCGTGTCACCTCACTATTAAGTATTGTATCCATAATCTGCCCACCATTCTGCAATCTAAAAATATTGCCTAAGGCATTTGTTTCCTTTTCTAGTCTCATAATTACAATCGGTTTCTGCGGCAGATTCTGACATTCTCTTGTTTGCTGGCTGAACTCATTCTGTCATGAAAGGTCAGAAAGCAAACTGCTCCAGAAAGTCAATAGACATTTAAAGTATTCCACCTCTGCCTGAATTTCTTATGTGCTAAACAATCAAGTCTTGATTTAGAGGTCATTAACTTTAAGGTAGGCAACTTGAGCTCATAAAAGAAAAATTTTCTCTTACCTTCTTCAGTGAAAATTTAAGTCCAGGTCACATTGACCATTAGCAGCTATGCAGAGTAAAATAAACACTACTGTTCTTCTTAACCCCCCCTTAAGAGTCCCATGGTGTGTATTTAATGACAGCAATATTTAGTGTATTTATGTTTCAGGAGGCTGGCTTGTTTAACAAATGAGGATGTTGCATTGCAGACCTATTTAATCTGCCTTTTCCCTAGCTTTGCATAGTGATGCAAAAGAAGTGTTAAAATCAAAACAAATAATATCTATTTTTATGTAATATTTTTCATCTGTGTATTTCAAAGACACTTTTAAAATATAGTTCAGGTTCATTATTTCTAGTTAGAAAGGAGAAACTTGTCAAAAGCTGGTCAGCTTGCTAGTACTGAAGCCAGGAAAATAACGCATGGCCAGTGCATGGGGTCAAATGGACTCAATTGCCCAAGAGTGGACTAATATAGGCCAAACAAGTGATAAATGTGTAACTGCAACTTGGTAGAAAATTTGTGGACAAATCAGAAGGCAAGGAATTATTTGCAATTCACAAAGATATAACTGCAAATAACCTTTTCCCTTATTTGATATAATAAAAATTAAGACAAAAGTTCTTAAATTTAGATCATAACTGAAACTAGTATTTATTAAACTTAACCCTGCATTTCCCAAACTGAAATTCTTTGTTGACCAAGTTTTCATCACCTTTTTCTTTGCATTTTACATTAGGTTTTCTTTTTCCTTTAAAAAGGGATGAACCATGAGAAAATTTTTTTTTTTTTTTTTTTTCTCATAGGTTTAGACTGTCTATAGCATTGTCTCTAACATTTCTTTGAAAGATTCAATAATCTTTGATGGAATTGAGTTGTGAAAGATCATTTTGAGTCCACATTATTTGTCAGAATAACTGCAAAAAGTTATAACGTGGTAGATCACCTATAAACCTCATACATTTTAAAATTTAGTTTTAAGAAAGAAAATCCCACCCAGAAAAATCCCACCAAGAATGTAATGAGAGTGTGGAGAAGATGAATGCATATTATTTTAAAGCTTGTGAGCTTATTTTCTCTAAAATAGTGAGTTTTCTACATTGTTTCTCTTCTTTTTTTTCCAGTATGAATGAATAACAAAATGAAACACTTCTTTTCAAGTTCTTTATCACTTAATGTATGTTTGTTTTTAAACACTAGCTTCAAAAAAAGTCTGAACAAGACCCAGTTTTGCAGAAAGAAGGAAGCACCAAAATGTCATGATCAAATAGAGGAAATTTCAACTCAAGAGGACTTCTTGTTTACAAAGTGAGGAGCAACTAAAAATGGAGTTTACAGTGAAGCTGACTTTACAGCACAACTTCCTATCTGATAGACAAATGAAAGATCTCTCAATGTACAACTGCAGCAGTTTAATTGAAAACAAACAAAGAAGCCAGCTAGTGTCGGAAAAACAAACCGGAGATTGAATAATGAAGTAATCTCTGAACACTGCTTCAGTTTGCCATGCAGTCTCTGTTGCTTTTATCCAGCAGCATGCAATTTAAAGATTTTTCCTTATTTCTTGCTACTTTTCTTTGCAAAAAAGGGATAAAAGAACTGTTAGCCTCCTTCTCTATTAGTATGCCATAAGCATGCTGTGCTCCAGCTGTCACATTAAAAATTCATAAGGCTAAATTAAAAACTGCTGCAGAGACTTTTTGTGGTAATCAGATAATTCTCTATGTAAAATATGATTTCAAATGATAATATTTAATGATAACATTTTCCACATATTTCATATCAATAATATAGCTGAGGGATAAAAGTATACTACATTTTGATAATTATCCTTTATGGATATTCTGTGTCATGCTATAAATGAATTGTATTTCTCAATAGCATTTATAAATGCAAGAATTGAGTCATAGCATCAGCTGGTATGATCAGCAGTGAATCCAGCAATTTTCACCAGCTTGAGTGTCATGATCAAAAGAGAACAGCTTTCCTCTTTGGAAGGAAAACAAACCCTTAAAAAATAGTTATCAGACTACTCGATAAATGCAGTGAACTAAACAATGATGCTCAGCCCAATTACCAAGTGGAAACAGTGGAGTAAAACCCTCGGTAGTTTTCGGGAGGACATATGAAATTAATTTTATATTGAGTAATAGAGTAACTTTGTTATGCATTTTATACTAAAATATCTGTCTTACCCACACGCTGTTGTTTCAGACTCAAGAAAAAGTCCACATCATTCTGAGAACCACACAAATATAAACTAAACCATAAGTATTTTAAATATGTGAGTGTAATGTAACAGTGTTGGAACATTAATAATTTCTGAGATGCAAATGCACTGATAACTCAGAAATTTTCCATTACTGAAGCTATTCACACCAGAAAACTCTACCTAGACACATTTCACCAGTGCTGAAAAACTGTTATTGGACTTTCACTGATAATCAAAATGTGTGGCATTTCAACAATATAAGAGCTGTTTGCTGTTGTCACGGCATAGCCAACCCAGGGGACAGCGCTATTGCAACAGAATGACTTGAGCAGTGCATCGCCAAGGAACATCTATGAAATACCATCACTGCACAAAACACTCTGGGAATTCTCAGTTATTGCTGTCCAGTGCTTTAGATGTCACTATAAATAGGATGAGCCCTAAATATATCAAATCAAAACAATAGTTGCATTGACTCCCCTGCCTGTGCACCCTCCTCAGACAATAGGCAATATAGTTATGTGGGATTCCTTGGTATCTGCTTTTCCTTTTTGTATTGGCCCTTATAATAAAGAATGACATTTTAAAACCCTTTTACTTTAACGTACTGATGCGATACATGGTGATAAGCTCCAAAAGTCCAGTTGAGCCTTCAGTGTCAATACAGATTGAGTTTGTACTGCATGGGATGGATAGCTGACACACCTGAGATACGTAGCAAAAGCTTCAAGACTTCTCAAAAATAACTAGCTCAACACCACAAGCAGTAGATTACCTCTTTATTGCTAAATCATTAAACATGGTGGGTTAATGAATCTGTAATGAAATAGAACATCAGCTTTTTTATATTACTAAATTTGCCTTGAAAGCAACAGACAGGAGTATGTGGGACAGAAAATGGGTACTTCACAGTAATTTTAACCCAAGCAACTGATCTGAACAAGTACAACTCCAGCATTCAGAGTTTAAAATCTCAAATTGGTCAGATAGTCTTTTATTTCATCTAGTAGTTAGACTAATCTTGCTAAGTATTTGGAAGAATCATTGTGTATCTATTATTTAGGGCAAACTTGTTTCTAAATTATGTTTAAAATAAGAATGTAATTTCCTTGGCATGATTGTCTTCATCAGCTTTTTTTCAGGGGAAAGACCAATTTAGGAAAGTCTCCTAAGTAAAGGGACACAGCTGCTTCTTGCAATAGGAGCTCAGATGGAATAGGAACATGGCATTGGTCCTACAAGCAGCCCTGTCCCTTTCACATCAATGACTGACTTGCCACTTTCTGGGGCTCTAGAGACCCTATCATTTGTTTCCTTGTTGCTCTCTTGATGTTTTTGTTTTGGTTCTGTGTTTGGGTTGTTTTTAACATTTTTATTCACCAGAAATTAAAATAAATCATTGCAATGTTATGCTTCTCCTTTTCTTTTCACTGGGTGCACTCCTAACTTTCTTTCTGCAATATGTCCTAGAATCATCCTATTGTTAAATTTCTAAAGGAAGATTTACTTTCTTATTCACCTGTGTAATATAACATGCAGCATAACACAGCCATCTACCTTATACATCTCAGACAGTGCATTAGCTCTCAGTGCTACCTGAAGTATCCCAGTGTAGGTGAATTTGCCCTGCTACTAAGCCAGATTCTAACCTGCATGTGGTCCTTCAGTTCTTTTTTCACATGAGAATGAAGTTCATACCTGCTTTTCAAGATCCATTAATGTTTCTTGCCTTCTTTCACTGCACAGAAGGAAAAAACCCAGAGAATTCTAGGAACAATATTCCCTTTTCCTCCTCACCCAGGAATCTACATTTGGCAAGATGACAAGGAAGAGCTGGCAGGTGCTGTGTACTTGGTGGCTAGTCAATCCATCTACATCACCACAAAAGGAAGGAGTTCCTAGAGCTTCAAACAGCCTTTCCTTATTGAGCGTAAGGAGGAACTACCTCAAACTAAAATATCAGCAGAAAGAAAAAGCTTCAGAACAAATCAATAAAATGAACAGTAACAAATTGCTTTTACTGATTCAACAGTTCTGTCTATTTTTTTAAACTCTCCTGAAACCACCAGTTTGCTACATATGGTGACTACCTTTCACTTTAGTTCCCTCTCTGCATCCAGGATCTCATTTTTTTCTAACACGAGACCTTCTTCCTGTCTCCTCTCTGATGCTCTGTAGTTTGTTTTGTTGTCTGAAACTACCTGTCATTTTCAGCCTTAAATTAATCATATAAGTAGTAGCAGCAACTATTGTATTCATTTTGCGTGAAAAGACAAATCATAGAATATAATGATGCTGATACGTCTTACCTTTTTTTTTCTTTCATTCTTTTAATTATAAAGAAGCTTAGGAAACAGAGCCAAGCCATAGCAGTGCAGTATCAAAAAATGTAAGTAATTTAATTTTTCCTACTGTTCATTCTGCTGCTGCTACAAAAGTATTCTTTCCAGCCATCAGCTCTCATATCTAAATTTTCATTCCAGTGGTATAATTAGAAGCCACAGAAATGAAACTGAATTACTTCAACTCTAGGAAAAGATAAGTAATGTGATTACATTATATCATACATGATACAACACATATCATGTAATCATGTATGCATGATTACTAAGCAAATAGTTGTACAGTATAAGACCAAGAACTAGAAAATTAACCAAAGTATCTTATTAAGCATTCTCCAGATTGCCTAAAATCCATAAAATGTGGTCAATTTTCTAGGTCTTAGAATAGGTTTCATAAACAGGTTATTATTAATTGAATAAACAGACTTAGTTATGTTGTGTCTTCACTGTCTCTTAAATTTTATATGCAAACTTATTAATATCCTCCCTTCCCGTCTATTTTAAAAACTTGTGCTTTGTTGAATTAAGAATCACTTCACAGATTTATATTTCATCTTGGTGCCTTGCAATATGTCAGAGGATTGCAAGTAAATCAGTAGCTCTGTTGCCTTTTTAGAACTTGGAAAAAACACAGAAATAAAATCTTTGCACTTCAATAGAACTTGATGAAGATTTCTAAAAGATCTGTCTACACAGTTTTATACAAAAACATCACAAAAATTATATGTGGATAATATAAGTAATAGGAAATATAGTAAAATCACTACATAGGCTGCAAATAAACTAATTAAAAGACATTCTACCTAGTTTAAAATGGAAACAATGACATAGAAATAAATACTTTGTTGCATTTCACTAAGCCCTCCATTTACAAGAAACCTTGTATTTATTAAATCTATACAAATTCAACAAATACTATATTTAATTATTTAAGAAAAAACATTGTTTTATAACAAATATAATGTTGAAAAAATGAAAATATAAAAGACAAATGAAAATGAAGACATTATTTTCTACTGTAGTAATAATTAAATAACTAATTAATTAAATAAAAGCATTAGCACTTCAACAAAGCAATTTAAAACCAAAAACTTGATTTCCCAAGGCAGCACTAAGTATGACACATTATTTTTAGCAATTTCTTCATGGAAATATTTTCCAGGATGGAAGATAACAAAAATAATCTTCAGTCTAAACCATACACTGCACCACATTCAGGTTTGAGCCCCAGTGGTTCCATTAAGGTTAAACATTTGTCGTGTAAGAGTTTAAAGTTAGGGAGTATTTCTGGCTCTTTCAGCTAATATCACAGAATTACTTCAAATCACAACAATACACACTTTTTTGGAACACATACTAGATACCTGGCTTCATTAAATCAAATCTTCTTCCATTCTGTAAAATCTTTTAAAACTAGAAAGATATGATCTCTGCCACAATCAGACCACAGTACAAGATGACAAGTTCCAAAAAAGGAGACTGGATGCAAAACAAATGTCATGCAGCTCTTATGCAGACATACCATATCAACTTCCCAGTATTAAGAACAGTAGTCTCAACTCTTATTAATCATCAACATTCTCCTCAGTAATTATAATTGGCTAATTCTTTATAAGCATTTTGCAGGAATTAAAAAGAAGTGTCCAAGAGAGTGGTCTCCTATGGACATCTCATCCTTCATAAGGGGCAACTGCTAGGGAATAGCACGGTAATTAATGAACAGGAAAGGATATTTTTGTAATTAGCATAACCAAACATCAGACATAGAACAAAGGGCTTGATTTTGAGGTTCTACCTTATGGGATTCTTCATAACAACAACATGATAGACTATAAAATATTCATTGAGTACTTAAGTTTCTCAAAGCCAAAAAAATGTGAAACTGTAATGAACACATCAATAATTGTAGTATCCCTGAGATACTGTTCAGTGTATCTAAAGATACTGTCTTTTAAATTTGCTGGTAGTGAATTCATTAATTTATTGTAATTAATATATCTTGTTAATTCATAACTTGGATAAAGATTTATTTAGTTAACTCATGAATTCAGCTGTTCTGACACAAAGGTACCTCAAATAAAACACAGGAAGAAAAGCAACTACAACATATAAATAAATATGATGGGGGAAAGAATTTTCATCAGTTTCCAGTGTGCTTGAGTTACAGTTTTGATGCTCAGTGTGAGGTATTGAAATATGAGTTTTAACAATCCACTGAGATAAAAGGGCAATTCACAGTTCCTAGAATTACCTCCATTATAAAACACCATCAGCTTACTTATTTCTGAACATAATCTCTTCTTAGACTTTGCCACCTACATGATAGGTGTTTATGCCTTCTTCCAGGTAGATAATACTCAGCTGACAAAAGGGTGAAAAAATGCTGAGTTTCCTCATAAACAGATATAATTCTGTTAAATGGCTCTTATGGGTGTTGTGGACAGCCCAGTACTTCTAATAATTTTCTTATTACTAGTTGCTCCTTTCCCATACAGTAGCTGGATCAGTACCATCCATTTTCAGTCTTCAGAAGTGACAAAGAGGGAAGACTATTGATGACTGACAGAAATGAACATAATCATAATGGTAAATTGATATATTTGCTAAAATAATAGCAATGCTGTTATTTAGATGATACATTTTGTTACTTTAAGTAACAAGACCAATACTGTTCTGAGAACACTCTGAGCATCCAGAACATTAATAAATGCAGGGAAGTTGAAGAGTTCTGACATTTTTATTTATAATCATATTTCATGGGCTTACGTTAGAATTTTGTTATATTCATTCAGACTGCTTATTTGAAAGCAGTCTTACTTTCAAATAAGAGGAGGATAATCTACAAGACATAAGTGGAAAAGTGAGATGTGGGATTTGAGTTCATCTTGAACAAATCTTGACATGTTGACTAGACCAATGGCCTTGGCCTGTTACATGCTAAGCCTAAAGTTGATTTGAGCCAAAAAACAGACAGTGATTATACAAACAGCATTCCAACATAGACAGGAAACAAGAAAAGCTTAACACCATCCTTCAGAGACCTGCTGGCAATTTATAATACTAACTAATGAAAACAAGTAGATGAAGAATTGCTTAATAGGAGTAGGAATTTTAGATGGAACATACTGGAAACACAGCTGAGAGAAAAAATCAATGGGCCCAATCAGGTCTTGAAGTCAATTTTAAAGGTCAAATCTCTTTCCCATTTGGAACAGTAAGAAAAAAATCCCAAACAGCCACAGGTGGTTTACACCTCTCATCCCACTGATAGTAACAATTTCAACTGCTAAGGGATCTTTTCCTCACGTCATGCTGCTACTTAGGGCACTCTCATAATGTTATCTTACATTTTGGTTAAGGCTTATTAATAATGTATGTAATGTAGTAGCCTGTTATAAATTCAATTAAATGTTAATGTAAACATCTGCTTAGCCTTATGTGTATACTGATATATCAGGCCAAGAATGAAAATTGTTGCCCTCTGAGTTGCTTTTACATTATTCACCACTCCAAGACAAAAGTAACAAGGTAAAGGACTCTTATATTACAGAATCATAGAATCATTTGGTTTGCAAGTGACCTTAAAAACCAAATAGTTCTAACCCTCCTACCATGGGCAGAGACACCTTCCACCAGGTTAGGCTGCTCCAAGCCCCATCCAATCTGCTCTTGAGCACTTCCAGGGAGGGAGCATACACAACCTGTGACAGTGTCTCACCACCCTCAGAGGAAACAATTTCTTCCTAATATCTAATAGGAATATCTCCTGTTTCAGCCAAAAACTGTTCCCGCTCATCGTATTACTACAGGCCCTCATAAAAGGTCCCTCCCCAGCCTTCCTGTAGCCCCTTGTAAATATTGAAAGGCCACAATAAGGACTCCCTGGAGCCTTCTCTTCTCCAGATCATCTTTGTGATGTGTCAAATGCTGCAATTAAATATTTTAATTTACAGCTCTTATCTCTGACAGTTGCACCATTTGTTCTTGCTGTGATTTTAAGATTTTGAGCAGCACACTGTTCACTAGGAAATCCAGGTATGTTTCAGGTAACTTTGTATTGTTTCATGAACTCCAGGGCACAGATAAAGCCAGTGCTAGTCCTTGGCATTTTCACCTACAGAGCCAGAATTTCTTATGTTCCTCAACTTGCATTTTAACCTAGATATTCTGCAAATAGTATATGAACACCTGAGTCTACAAGTGCAGAACTGTAGCTTGATGATTTGCAGTGTATTTACATTATCACAGGAAAATGTTTCCCAGTGAGTCAGTAGATTCAATACAATCTATTCAGGGAGAACAATCAAATCAAAATGGTGTTTTTCACCAAATAAAAACTAGTATTTATCACAAAAATAGAGTATGTGTTTAGTCTGGCTACAATTATCTCCCTACACACCTATGCCAGCTATCTTGCCTTTCTTCATCCTGACAATCAGCTCAAATACCTACCAAATGCTGTAGTAAACCAGAAGGATCTGGCTCCAGACTCACTTCTGAAGGCTGCTGGACTTGCACTACCTTTAAGACAGTGTCTATTACAAAATTCAAAGGCTCAGTGACAATTTATGTGGACATACTGGTACTTGCTTTAAATAAGCTATCTTTGCTGCAGACTGGTGTGTTGCTATGGTAGCATTAGAGTCAATGCCGGCCAAAAAACCTAAGTTTAGGAATCCAGTGTCCACTAAATTTCTGGTTGCCTTGGCTAATTTAGCAAGTTATAATCCGACTCTGTGAATTGCAATCCGTTTTGTAAATTGCTCTATAAGCCTATTCTGAGATTGTACGGACAAGTTCTATTAAATAGTTCTGCTACTGTTCCATAATCTTCCTAAATAAGATGATGGTTGGGAAACAAGATCAACGTGGCATGATCTCCCGAAAAATAAACGCGTTTTGTACAACTAACACGCTTACAAGTTTAGCATATTTCTTAGTAGAAGTGCTATCTGACCATATGTAGAAAAAGCCACTGATGTGGCTCCATCCATGTTATCATCTAGGTTCAGGCATTCACCATGACAACTGGTACTGCTATATTTCCTGACCAGTGCCTAAACTCACCTGATTTCAGTGAAATTGGTATCAAATTTTAGTGTGTAAAAAAGGGGGAAAGTTTTCTTTGCTTTAAATATCCAAACAACCAAATAACTCTAGTGAAGTCAAGGACAAGATATATCACATTCCACAGGATCTATGAAGAAAAGAAAGCTAAACTCTGAAAACTTTTCTATTTTCCTTGGCTTTAGTTAGAAAACCTCAGACTCAACCTGCCAGCTAATACGTGAAACTTACCATCAAGTTTAGGATGTTACAAAAACATCCAGACTAACATCAAGCAGGCAAGATTTGTAGATTTTTGGACCATAGACTATAAGAAAAAAGGGCCAAATGAGAAGAATGTTGATATTCTTCCACACCAGAAGCTGATGATAATATTATCCAGAAAATTTTCCCATGTATTACAAGATATAAGAACATCAAATTAACTTAACCTTCTCTCAGTTTTTACTTCCCAAGAATTCACAATGCTCCTGTCACTGTTAGTAATGTTAGTCACTTTTGAGTGCACTGAGTGAAGTTTTTCCATGAGACAAACATAGTATTTTCTTTGATAAGTTCTAGTAAATTTCAGGATGCAGCACAGGCTTATATAGCCTTTTATCAGTTTAGGGAGTTAAATAGTGGCTCTGCTTCTAGAAAAGACTTCATAAATAATGGGAGTCTCAGTCTTCCTGATTGATGAGATTTGAGTTTAAGATTAAATTACTTTCCTTAAACACATAAAATTGCTCCATTAAAAATAATTTGTAACCAAAATTTTATCCTCTTGTTTACTTTTTCCTTCCTCTCATTAAAGGACCATAGTTCTAAATCTGTGGAAAATCACCCCTAATCTAAATGTTTACAAAATAGTATTTGCTTAAAAATAACTTGCAATTGTTTTAAAACATTTCCTTTTGTAACTATCAAGATAACCAACTTTAAAATACATGTATTCCCAACACTATGTATGGTATGGAGAATACAAACTCTTCAAAGATTTTCTCTTATTTCTAAACCAAAACTGTCACTTCCATTTCTAAGTCAAAATGCAGTGTTAGGGGAAAGTCCTTTTAGATGAGAGCTAGTCAGTATTGGCATTCATCTCATAAATGCACTTGTTTGCATTAATTACACTTTATCCCTTGCTTTCATATCCTGACTATGTCTTAGCTATAGATAACACACTTAACAGCCATGAAACGTCTTTGTAGGCCACTTCCTTTGAAGGTCACTTCCCAAATTGTAAAGTTCACTATACACTTAGAGATAAAACATCCATACCGTAGGTTCTCCAGTCACAATCTTCTATGAAAAGGAAAACCTCATATTTGACCCAGACTCCCTCTTTCCATTCGGGATAATTCTACCTTTTCTTTATACACTCCGTCTTTCTGATACCTCTCTCATTTGCCAGATCATGTACTATGGCAGAATTTAATTTGTGTTACTCTTGGAGGACCAGAAAACAATCTTAGATTCCTTCCCCTAAGACTGAAGCTCAAAATTAAGAAAATGTATTCACTGCTGTCTACATTTATAAACTAATGCTGCAGAGTATAAGCTTGGAACAATAATAAAAAACCACAGAGCATTATAAAATATATCACTTCATGCTAAACAATATGAGATTTCTTTTTCTTTACTATCACTGAGAGGTAGAAAATGTACTTAGATGGAACATTCTTTGATCTATCCACAGAGGCCAAAGCAACTTTTGCTTCCACTTTTCGCTTAACTAAAAATAATTATGGAAAAATAGATCAGTGTTTAAAAACAAGAGGTATAAAGGTGAATGTACTTCAAATTTGAGGTAGAAAAACCTAAATGTTAGTTCAAGAGAATCTGAGAATAAGAATATCCATATCTCAGTTCTCGCTGTGCTACTGCTTCAAAAGTGGTAGGAGAAGGCTGACTTTTCATGTGTTTCTCTGATTTTTTGCATGTAATTCTCCCCACTTTCAAAGCTACATCAGAGTCACTTTCTTAATAAAGCCTTAGGCTACCTAATGATAAAAATTGTTGCACTAAACCAGAGAAAGCCAAGGGTACAGAAAGGAAAGAAAAATATCCTGACTGCTGTACTAAACTTGCTATCTTTGCTCCTAATTCACCACTAAACAGTTGGCGGAGGGTATTTCATATTATGCAGTGTGGTTTCCTGCTAGGTACAGTCCCCTGATGAGCACAGCAGGGATAAAGGCAGGTTTGGCATGTACCCTACCCTTTAGGGCTCTGGGAATCTTCCTCACTTATCTCCCCAGTATGAAATCAGTTCATCTGCTGGGAATGGAAAATAACAGGCATACAGCCATCTCTTTTCTTTTCTCTGAAGTCAGTCTACTGCAGTCCTAGTGGTGGTCCAGGGATCTCATTAACATGAGATGCTTGCAGCTACCTTATTTTTCTCATGCTAATTCAACACCCAAAAAATGTATATAAAGCAATGTGGTATAGCAATGTTAATCTCAGGTGATATAAGTAAACTATAGCAAGATAGCAGGCAATATTTATCACATCCTCACCATGCATAAGCATTGTGATTATGCCACTTTCCAGTGAACATCACCTACCCAAACTTTGTGGCAAATAGGATGCAGGTTAGGAAATGAAACTGAAAATCCTCCTGACAGAGACATGCTAGAGGTCCTACAGTTTGGTGTGACTTTTCTATTTTGCACATATTATCCAGCTACATATTCTCTCTACAGACAATAACTCTTTCCTTAGAAGTGACAAGGACAGAGAAGGAAGTCTATAAATCAATGAGGTACAAGACTTATCTCAATTCAGACATGTATGGATTGAATAGGACTACCAGAACAAAGATTGTCTCATTTTCAAGGTCTTTTCTTACAGTAAATCTAGGCAAATATGAATTAGATTTCCCCAAAGTAAAGCTGCAAATAGAGATATTCTTTTTCATGCTCTGCTTCCTTTGTTCCTTCAAAGCACACCTGGATTTTATTATTTAACAGAGTATTCAAGGTAACCCCACCAAAAAGCTAATGTAATATTTTGCTGAGTTTATCCTTCATGGTAAAAGTTTCTGATGTATATGGTATTATGTATTCCTGAAGTTCTTTTGAATAGTTCAGGTATGTAATTACCACAACACAAGGGACTGACATCTCCATTAGAGGTTACTGGCTTTGGTGTAGGTAATCTGGTAAAGCAAAGTCATGTCAAGCCCCCTTAGCTGGCCTGCCTAACTCCCCGCTATTGGACAGAAATAATTCTTGCTGAAAGTAATTCTTGGTCAGATTTGGTGAGTTATCTAAACACTCGATTCATAACAGTAGCACAAAATGTGTAAATGGAGCAAACTGTTTTTAAAAGGTATATACAGCATCAAAGTCATATTACTTAGCCTTGTGCCTCATAATAGCCCATTCTTTTGCTTCCTTACCAAATGAGCATGATTTCTATTATGCTACTTTATGGAAATGTAATATACCTGGTTATGAGTGTCTTTTTCCTAATTACACCACTGTAGTTTTTCCTCTCAAAATGTAGCATGCTAATTAATACCTCACATTTTGCCAGAAAACAAGACAATGCTCATCACCATTGTCTTTCACTCACAGAAGTATTTCTTCCCTAGTACACAGTGTTCTAATGAGACTAATACACTGGTCAAAAAACATCCTATAAAAATACACTCCTAGATGCATGCCCATTTAAACCAAAACAAGAAAGCTAATTATGATTAATGCAGCAATTCATTACCTCAAAAACAAACCCCCAAACCACTGTGGAGGAACTGATGTGCTAAATTCTTATTAGGTTTGGTTGAAAGAATATGAAGGTTTCATTAAAAAACACCTTTTAAAAAATCAACAGCAAGTTCAACCAATTAAACAGCAAGAACAAAACCCAGGTAAAGTAAAAAAAAACACAAAACAAACCAGTCAAAAATATGATTGAATTTTCCACAGTCTGACATGTGGTTTAATTTCCTCCATCTGGGGAAGGTTCTCAGGTGGTATAAAATATCTTGAACAACTGCCAGACAGTAATAACAGTCATTAGGCAAATACCCTGTTCTCTTCTGAAAAGAGGAGCACTTCCATCAGAGACCATCATTACATAACTTATTTGATTTTGTGGAAACGCTTCAGGTTTACTACCTCTATGCAGGACTGTAACAATGTTTTGGCAACGATATAAGGTATGTTTCCGAACGTTGGAGAAGTGAAAGTTAACATATTTCTCCATATTTCTCAGAGTACTGAAACAGGCTTCCCAGAGAGGTTGTGGAGTCTCCTTCTCTGGAGACATTCAAAACCTGCCTGGACACATTCGTGTGTGATGTGCTCCGGGTGACTCTGCTCTGGCAGGGGGGTTGGAGTTGATGATCTTTCAAGATCCCTTCCAATCCCTAAGATTCTGTGAACTTTCTGAAAATTCTTGTTCCTCCTCTCAGACTTTCAGGATGTTGGCTGCTACAGCTACCCATGCTGATGTAGCCCAAAGAGAGTGGATTCATCAAGATCCTGAATCTGAAGACAAACGAGAACAAAGCCAAGCTAATAACAAAACAGTTGTTGTAGGTCAAACCACTTCATTTATGATCCGGATTCACTGAAACTAAAAAGTATATCTCCTTTGTCTTCAGGACTTGAACAGTGTGTTTACTTTCATGCAGGGATGATTGTTATGTGATATTTTAGAGAAAGAAGCATAGCAAGATTCAGCTAGTCACACTTGACTGTGCTGTTTTATTATTTCTCCCACACTCCCTGAATAAATATTCTTGCCACAATTTAAAATACAAAGTTCAGAGCTCAGATAGCCTCAGATTCTCAAGGTGCGCTGGTAAAGAATTATTAGTATGCAACTATATTTACAGAAATTCAAATATAGGTTTTATCAGCTGCCTCCTGTAAGAAAACTATTTGTCTACAAGAGCACCCAGTGACAGGACATTTCCTTTTAGATACCATACTTCAACAGAAGATTTTTATGTATTCCATACCATTACCAAGGAACATCTCAAAGTTCAGTGCATCAGCAACACAAAAGGATGTTTCTTTTATTTATAGGTATGTGATTGTACACTTTAATCCCAGATATGATCAGTCTCACTGTAAAGGGACTACACTATATTTTATTAAGGACTTCTGGAGAACATCATTCTCACAGTAACCACAAGCATAAATAAGTATTCTTGCGAGTGATATATAAATTAAGTGAGCAGCAGCATGTCATTCAAGGTTGGTTAGGTTCTTCACAACATAGTCTTATGAAAAATGTTAGATTTGGGTCCAAATATGGAAATTTTCATTGCAGACTTTTGTCTCACTTTGGGGATCAATGAAGCTTTTGTCAAAACATGAAGCAAAGTTTTACTGCAGGCCAGGGAACTTTCATTTGGAAATTCAGGTTCCTTCCTGTTATCCGTCTGAATTATATTACTACCTGAAGAGCCCACCTGAAATAAGTCCTCATTGTATGAGCTGCTGTATTTATACATAGCAAGAACTGAAAAACTCATTATCTTACTATCAAAATTGTTCAAGTGCCAAAGAGAAGAGGTAAATGTCAGTCAAGGTTATGTGTTATTCCCAGCTCAGACACCTGGTAAACTTCCTATACTGTGATCCACCCTCTGGCAGCTGAATTTGTTTGAAGACAAATGGCATCACAAAGGAGATTTATGCAAGTATATGTTCTTCCAAGAAAGTCTTCTGACTTGCAGAAAAAATCTCCACACATTACACTAGCAGCAAGCTGAATGTATGGTCTTCAAAGCAAAAAATAGTAAAGAAAGAGATAGCTTCCAATTCTCATTAAATTATATTTAAAAGAATATATAGAGTATATACATGAAGCGCAGTAGTAAAGAAGATCTGAATACATTAGGAAAACTACCTGAGCATACTCCCTTTCCTTTCAGATCCATTAATGCAGTCTCTTAAAGAAATAGGCAGACAACACTGACTATTATTTTCAGTGAAAGTTAGGAATCTGTGCAGTTTCAAAAAGATTCTTAGAAAAAGTTTGTTTCCTACTTAGATGCAGTGTAACTTTACTGATATCCACAGAGCTGATCAAATTCACAAAGATGTCACTAAGAAGAATTTGGTGCTGTGTTCCACTACACTGATATAACAGTTTTCCTTTGTAAAGCACAGTATAGATGATTACAAGTATTTCAGAGACACTCTGGGTCATCCCAAAATTTTCTGGGACATAAGCAATACAGACTAAGGTCTTCCCCAGACCTGCTTACAGGTTTTAAGCACTGAGTATTTATACAGTTTAGCATAAGATTTTTTATTTAGACAGTAAAATCTGTTTGTCATCAGCTAGCAAAAAGCAATTCCTTCTCAAGATTTCTTTTCTCTCCTATTACTTAGGTCGGCTGTGAAGTACCATGGAAACTGAGCATCAGTATAGTGTGGTATTTGCAAGTATCTACAGGTTTAATAGGAAAAATTGACAATTAAAAGGAATCTGTGAACCTTGCTGTGTTTCTCTGATCTGTGAGTTTCATTAAATAAAAATTTCTGGATCATTAAGCAATTAACCTATTCTTCCTGTTCCAAGAGAGGAAATAACTCATGTTTTATCTAATTTCAGAAGGGTGAGAAGAGAAAGCTATTTTTAATGGCTAAGGAAAACAGACAGCTGGAAATCAATAAGCTCAGTAGACCCTGATGGCTTACCAGGACAGTGTGATACAACCTCTCTGGTTTCTAAAGCCAATTATATAGCAGCTAGCTACCTGCAAGTGTTGCATGGGAGTGGTGACAAAACAGGCCATATTCAACTCCTCAGTCTTGGATACAGATGAAATGGAAAATAAAATAAATCTTAAGCAAAACATGAGCTAGTATTTGCGGACCTAAGTGACCATAAAACAGCTGATATTCTCTACTAAATAATAAAGAACAGAATAGATCTCTCTGATTTGTTTACCAAGAGATGCAGTTATGCTAGGAAAAAAGCAATTACTTCTCCTGAGACCAGCACAAACACATGATTCTCAAACCCCTTCTCAGAGAGTGCAGCGACAGGTATCACCTAGCCAAAAACCTGGCATAGCAAAGAAGCGCAAGTATTTTGTGGTACTGTATCAATCTTGGGAACAGTTACAAGATAAAGAAGTATATTGGGAGATTCTACCAATTCTCTCTCCTGCTCTCCCCCGCCTGTGTTCCTTCTCTTCCTCCCCCTAATGCAATATATACACTGCAGGGGTTGCAGGACTGAGCTTGTTTGTGTTTCCCCTGTTGCCTTCCCTGAGAGATGACTCCCTGCCAGGCCCCTGGGGCTCCCTACAGCACTGCCCAGAGCCCCTGCCAATGTTCTAGGGCTACGGGGAGCTCAACGTACACTGGGGAGGAGAGGCAGCATCTGCCAAGCCACCTAGAGTTGTGCCATTCTGGCTAGGTCATGGGAAAAGACCCTCTTCCCCATTTGAGATAAGTAAATGCGATCTGATGTCAGCAGGACCATCTCATTGAAAAATCGAAAACTGAGACAGTGACACCAGCCACAGAACCACGTATTAATAGATTAGATCCATCCGTTTCTTCCAATGTCACTGCCTGGAAGGGTAAAAGAAAAAGGTACCTGTGCTCCAGATTCCCTTACCAACTGTCTCCCCAAAAGCCCCAAAGTCTCTTTCAGGAAAAACCTATACAAATGAAGAACTCTTAGTCCCTGCATAAAGTCTGCAATTCAAAACTGATTCCAGCACCTCAGCAGTTATTCACTGGTGTAATACATACCAGTTCACCAAAATCTGCATTTTAACAGCTTTTTGTTCTAACTTTAGAATGTCCATTACCACAAACACCAAAAAATATCCTTTGTGGGAAAACAAAGTAACTGGATTTCCCCTGGATACATGCAGTTCACAGCCATAAATATGACCAAATTTAATTAGATTTATTACCAAGAAAAGAAGCACTTCACCTGACCTTTGTTAGTGCAAGCCAGGTTCCTATACAGGATGACTAGAAGACATTTTTAGATCACTTATCCAATTTTGATTTAAAATTAGTGCAAGTTTTTTAAAGCAAAATGGGTGCAAGTTTCAGGGTTGGAATTGCGAGAAGAGACTTGGGATATTGGGATACAGTGGCCTCTAGGAGTCTGCACACGTACTCTCCTTCCCAAATTTAATTGATTTCTTAACAGCCTGGAGTGTGCAGGACAACTTTTAGGGCTTGTTTTCACAAGGAAACTGAGCATGACATGAATCTGAAGCATAACAATTAACCTTGGGTTAGCTGGTGATGCAAGAATGTTTAGTTTGCAAAAAGTGTCTCTCTTATATAGTATAAGCAGTGACAGTGATTCCAAAACTAGAGGAATGACATGATATATTAAGCAGAAATAGTTATTTCATAATTACTCACTGTCTCTGCAAGTTTGGACTTCCACAGATAAAGTGTTCAAATGCTTATCCAAAGCAAGAAATCTGCATGAAGAAAGAACACCTGCATGAGGAAACATCCAGAAACACCATATCAAAATAGCTATTTCAGGATCTTTCCTTGCAGACTTTGCTTTCTGTATTTTTCCTTAGAGACCAGAATGCTCTCCAATGCTTGCCAGAATGCATGACATTACTTGAACACTTACTAAACCATCAGAGAAATATGATTAGTTCATTTAATAAAACAACAGTGGCCAGATAACAATATGATATGAGAGAAGTGTTTGGTCTTATTAATACAGTGGGTTATGTGCAGCAAAGTTATTATGTTCCTACATATTTACTACACTGCACTACTAACAATTTAGTGTAGACAAATAGTTTTGTCACCTGATACTAATTTGATATTAATTTAAAAGAAAAGAAAAGAAAGTGCCGTAGGTTATTTGAGAATTAAGATTATCCCAAAAGTGTATTTTTGGAATTCAGTGTTGGAAAGGCTAATGGTTTGAGTGATCAATAAATGCCACAGTTATTTAAGAAGATTAAGAACTAAAAATGTCTTTCACCAAGCTATGAGCTATAGAATCGAAACAATTTTAAATAAAATGGCAACATTCATCAGCTAAATTAAAAACCAATAATTGCTCATGTCTTAGTCAGAAGATGCTTTTATTACTCTCCTCTCCTCATGTTCTATATTATTCTGCAATTGCTTTGTCATCTAGGCTTTCAACGTAGATAGATACTATTTAAATTAATAGAGCTCACATAATTCCTGATTTCATTTTTTATAATACAGAGAAATTATGAAGAACACATACAAATTAAAAACTGAGCAAAGGTGCACTTCTTTGCTTTTATAAAAGTCCTTTGGAATGCAATATAACTAATGAGGTATTGCTCTGAAATATAATGCAGATTACCACATAGTAGATTGATTTTGCTGCACTTTGTTACTAACTGCAAAGTGCCTACTAATTAAAGCAAGGCAGACCTCACTCTTGCCCTCCAGCATCTACAGCACAGTTCACCTGTTCTAAGAACCATTACAACTCAGTGTTTTCTTTCTGTAACCTCAATTTCAAAGAAACATTTGAACAGCTCCTGACTTACTCTATAGCCAGTGAATGAATGAAGCCTGGGATCCAGTGTGGGGGTTTTTTTGATAGGCAATTACAAAATCTACAGGTTGTACAACTGATTTTGAACTTCCAGGTCACAGTGGAGGACTGAATTTTTGGTAGAGTTTGTGGAACAAAAAATATTTGCTTTCCTGTCTGCTTTTGGTGAACTGTATGCTTACTGCAGTATAGCTTTTTCAATGTAAAATGCAACAGTTTATTGTATCTCTATTAAATGTACATTTATTAAAAATTGAAAAAAGGAAATAAAATTCCCCTCAGCGATTTTTTTCCTGACTTCTCAAACTAAAATTTAATGAACTTTTTAAGTATTGTACAGAGAATTCAGGTGATATGAATGGTTTTAGTGAGCTGCCCTGCAAAAAACTTCCCAGAAGTAAAAAAATGTAATCCATGGCAAAGGAAAACATTCTTTTTCTGAACAGACGTGTTGAAATACTGTCTGAAAACACATGCACATTGTTTCATTAGAAAACCTTGAATTTTGGATCATAGCAACCTATTCCTGTGAAGGTAAAGCCTTCTCTAATTGACTGACTCGCACACTAAGTTTAGTAAAAGGGTGTTAATCAAAAAGGAGCACATCTGTTTTGCTTCCAGTTTTGATGAACTTCCTCCCCTGACTCTGCCACACACATCTGAGGTCAGTCCTGCTGCTTCTGAATTTTGCCCGTAACTCCAAATCTTACATTTAGGCAGTCTTCCTCAAAGCAAGATCTATGGCCATGCTCAGTGCATCTGCCTGCCTCTGTTTACCATCTTCTTCAACTCCTTAATGACTTTCAAATATATTCATCAATTTAGATCCAGCTGTGAGATGGTAAAGATCTCAGATGTGTTTATACTACAGAATGTTCCCTCTTCACACCCCAAGAAAACCCCTGAACCAGCTGAATATACAAATGAGCTCCAATTTAGTGCCCCCTTAACAAATATGATGCAGCATACTTTTATCTGTATTGGACATCAGAGAATCAAACCAGAACAGATGTATTCTGAACTCCTCATGTTCAGGAAGAACCCTGATGGAATGTGTGAGAAATGGGGGGAAAGGTCAAGAAAAAATAAGAGTATTTTTTTCTGTTATTCATAATTTACTAGGCCTTTTCATTTTCTTTTCTCATTTTCTGTCTATTTTGAATTTATCTTTATAGGTATATTTTTGTATTTCCAAAAGGTTTATGAAACTTCTCTACAATTTTAGGAGACAGAATGTTTTTAAAGACAAAAAGAGAGCCTGCGTGGTAAAAAAAGTAACTGATGCAGCACGAAACTGACAAGTTTTTATGTAGAAATCTTTATAAAGAGATTTGCTTTAATTAAAAGATTTCCTTAAATGTACATTATACTGTGCTATGGGAAAATAGAAAGAAGGGAGCATTGTTCTTTACTCTTTGATCTCCTGATATATAGCAGTGTTAATATTACAGCCAAAGCTCTTCAAAAGAGGCAGAAGTTTCCTTGTCTTGTAACCTGTAACACAGCACAGTGTTTCCCAAAGCCTTGACCAAAAGCAAATCTAACTCCAGACAGCTTTATTTAGGCCATCTATCCAGGCTCTGTGAAAACCTACCCTGTGTAATGAGAGATGTGCTGAACCTTTGACATTTCCACTGATATACATCAGTGCCTCCAAGATTTATGTGAGCATTTCCATTCCACTGGAGTAAACACATCATTCTTATTGATTTTAACTTATCTAAATGAAGATTGAAAACATTAACTTCATAATGTCTAGTTTAGTGGTTGGCTAAATGATCTTATGAACTACACTGGCAACAAAAGTAATCCTCTAAAATGCATGAAACTTCCAAGAAAAAAAATTAAACTTAAAAGCACTTCCAATTCAAATATATCCCTCCTCAGCAAACATCACAAAGTCTAGATTTCAGAAAAGGCAGAAAATTGAAATAAAGAAACTACTCAAGAAAATGCTGGTTTATTTTGACTAATACCTTTAACTGTCATGTTCAAAAAATTCACAAAAGAAAGTAATCCATAGGAACCATGAAGGACTAAAAAATAAAAGCTCCCAGAGGCAAACCCAACACATTTCACATAACATAATAGGATATAGATTTCCCAGTTTTTAAAAGGTATCTATAATTCAAACCTGCACCTTTTTTTTTTTTTTTTTTTTTTTTTTAAGGCTTTTTTTATTTTTCCTGGTTCACAGTTTTTAAGGCAGGGAGTGATCTGGCAGGAAGGTAATCAATACTCTCCAAAGTTTAGTATTTTAAAGAAATACTCCACGAGAGAAAATGCTAATACAGTTAAAAACTTTTCCATCTAGTGCTGTTCCCAGTGCAATGCATGCAAAATAGCAGCAACTAACAATTCATCCTAATAAACTTTGGGTAAGAAGGAGAGCTGATTGTTTTTAAGCAGCTTGGATTTCAATTAAGGCATTTAGGCAAATCTCCTATGAAGCTGTTCTGAGATGCCTGAGGCACAAGGTCATGATAAGTTGCTCTACCAATTCCTCACAGAAGAACTGCATCCAGTTTGATTCTGCTTAATCTATAGCACCTACTACAATGCCTAGTACAGAGCACAGTTCTCCTTCAGATCTCATTTAGCCAGGAGAGGAACAACCATCTCTGAAAAGCAATTACAATCTTTTTGGATTCAGTCACTTTCTGGAGTTTCTTTTCTGTTTCTTTTCTAAAGTACTTTTGACTGGCATTGTGAGAACTTTGTATAAAGACACACCTTGACCTCACAGAGATGGGAATGACTGAAAGGCCTTTGTAGCATATTTCTTAATAAATTTTGGGAATTCTCTCCCCTTTCAAATCAGTCAAAGATGAACTTAAATATTTAGGAAGCTCAGTCACTGCACATATGCCAGGAATAGTAACTGAATTTCTTCAGAAGGAAGTACTAGGATCTTTCTCTCTGTTTAGGCCTTACAGTCCCATTTCAATGCATTACTTATTTACTTTAAGGGACTAACAGACAAGATTTAAATATTGCTTTAAAAATCTTGAGCTGTACTCTCAGCTACATAATTACCAGCTTTCACCACTCTGAAGAGAATAATAATGGCTAACACGGATGATTCATGAGCTGAAGTGCCATCACACTCATAAGGGGATTAATTTACAAGAGAGAGTTTTCAGTAGCAGCCAGAAACCATCAGGAATGCATATGATGATCAGCAAGGGCACGATCCAGCTCCTGATGAAATCGCTGTGAATATTTCCATTTGCTTTAGCAAGTTTTAAAACAGAGCATATTCTGTTGGAATAACTCTAACTGTAAAAACACTCAAGTGTGACTCAAGTGACAGTGACTACTGTATCTCTGGAGAGCCTGCCCAAGGTATTTCTTGATAAAATGTGGTTAATCTCTTGAATTAACTCAAACTTTTGTGAACTGGCTCCTTACTGAAAATCAGAAAAAAAAGTTTCAATACATATCATCTCCAGCATCTTAACCACCAATAGTTCATATGGAAGAACAGTATGCCAAATTAAGTTTTTCTCCATATGAATTTGACTTGGAAAGCAGATAATTATGGGGTTGCTACTGTTTTTATAGCATTTTGCTTACAGCGGCCAAAAAACTCAGGACAGGTGTGTTGCATACAGCTTTTTCACCAGTGCAACAGGGATCTTTCATAAGCTCAGCTATTATTAAACCTATCAGTGTTTTAAAGATATTCTATCATCTTCGGTGGAGATGGAGTGACTCCAATGATCCTGTCCAATTACAGCTTGACTTAGATGAGATAAATGTGCATATCAGGTGAGTCCTCTGTCTTCTGTAGACTCTCGTATGCAAAAATGTCATTTCAAGAATTGGTAGGTTCTCCTTGCCTTGAAATTTAGCATGTTTTGATCTTCTGTATTTCAGAAAAGAGGAAATTACTTGACTTGGCAACCAGGAACACAGGAGTACAGGGTCAATGATTCTATAATTACTTCAGAAACAGAATAGAGAGGTTTGCTGCCCTTGTGTGTATTCAACATCTAATTAGAAAGCTTAGCATACAGAACTAGCAT
The DNA here is from genome assembly GCF_000747805.2 of Chaetura pelagica. Taxonomy (NCBI): domain Eukaryota; kingdom Metazoa; phylum Chordata; class Aves; order Apodiformes; family Apodidae; genus Chaetura; species Chaetura pelagica. Next base: position 2,207,384 of record NW_009953098.1, on the reverse strand, counting down.
CCTGTTTATAAGCTGAAATAGGGTACAAAGCAATAAAATAACAGAACAGGAGAGGTAACTGCAGGTCTTAAAGAAACTAGTAACAGGATCTGTCCTATCCATATCACCATGCAAGGCAATTCTCTGTTATCCACAATGAAATGTCAGCAAAGAATCCAAAACAAAAAGTAAATGCCAAGTATGAAAAATGGAGAAGCAGCTTACATATGGAAATGTTCCCCTCAGAAATGGCAACTTAGATTAATATAAGACATTTGTTTGTAGAGATGGATGGAATAAAATGATGACAACATGCCCCAGTGAAATGTCCCATCAATTTTTGCACTTAAGGAGGCAGAGCTCTTGGTTTCATACATGAGACTTAAATGTACACTGAAACACATAGGACAGAAAATAGTATCTGGCTCATCTCACCACTGAAATGCTGTTGCATTACTAGTGTTTTGTGACAGAAGCATGGAAAGAAAGCAGGAAAGGGGATGTATTAAATTTTAAAAGATAGAATGATAATTTGGTTCCCAATACTATTTCTTATTATATAGCAGCATGATTATAACAAACCATAGTAATGGTAAACAAGAGACTTTTCCTATTAAGTTGTATTTAACTAGCGAAACACATAGAAGTAGTAAGAAAATACTAACGAGGATAGAGTATTTGCTAGTCCAGTATATTTCTGACAGAGGTAATGCCATCAACTTCAGAAGGTATTAGAAACTGAAAAAAGTAGTATAGAAAAGAAACATTAATAAGAAAAGCTCCTTTTTAGCTTCAGAGCTAAAGGTTGGCTTGTGTCTTGGAGTATGAGGGATTTGACTTCCTACACTTTCTGAAATTGTTTAATCCTTCATAAAATAACTGTGAATATATGCTAGACACAGATATTTGTCATCTAATCTGCACATTTACTCAAAATTACTTTGACCATAAATTCATAGATATATAAGGCTGACAGAAACCTCCTGAGATTCAGCTACATTGACACCTTTCACTGAGGAGGAATCAAGGATAACTATACTATTCTCAAACAGTGTCTAACTTCTCTTTAGAATTTCCACAAAATCCCTAATGGTCTCTTCCAGTGGTTCTCCACTTAAATGGATGGAAATTTTTTCCTAATATCTGAAAAAAGTAATGTTTACTGCAAATGAAGATGGCTTCTAGCTCCTCTTCAGCTATGAGCCATATTTACTTCATTATCTCATGGACATTGCTTTCCCTCAAAACACCAGCTACCAATATAAAGGAATATAAAAATCGAAATAATAACAAGTTTTCCTCCTTTTACACAGAAGGTTTTTGTAGGCCTCTCTAATAAGGGCTATTTTAAATTTGCAATTATTGTAATCAATCTAGATTTTGTATATTCTTGCTATGTAGCTAGCTAACAGTTTCACTGTCTCATTTGCTTAACTTTGTACACCAAGTATAAAAGATAACAACTCTAAGCAAAGCTGGACTCAAACCAGCAAAAGGGTGCTTCTTTTTTTAAGTACCTACAGAATTGGGTCACAGAAAACTGGCAGTATGTGGGATTTCTTTGAAGTAAAGTGCTGTGTTATTATGCCACGAAATTCACTTAAGAATTCGGTTCTAGTGCAATTGTCTTTCTCTAAGTTCAAGAAATTAAAAAAAACCAAAATGGTGCTATTTCAACAGTTTGGAAATTTTAAAGTATTGTTACTCATTTTCTGACTACGTTGTATTAAATACTGATTTCAATTATTATTAGAGGCATACAACATCTGATTGGTTAGCAGCTAATCTTGTTTGGAGTGAATCCCTCTCTATTTTAGTACAGGAAGCCCAGAAGTCAATTAAGGAGTGAGTTAGAGATGCATGAAAGCAATTTCTTTGCCTTAATTACAGAAAACAAGCCATATACATTTCTTCAGCTACTCAAAATTCTTTGTGAACATGTGATAGCAATTAAAACTGATGGTGTACTAAGATAACAAGTGTGATAAATTTGACAAAGACCAACATTTCATTTGAACAAAATAAACAGGGATAACATAATTTAGTCTTCGCATAATTCAGACAAATGGTTGACAAGTTAGAAATAATTGCCCTCCAGGTACTATAATGATTTTCTAATAAAAATAACTATATTCTTTTCAAATTTAAAATATGAATATCCCTAATGTGAGAGAAGAAAACTGCATTATAAAAATAAAAATGTTACACCTGCTTCCATAGACTGGAGAAGTCTCTTTTGTTGTTTAACCCCAACTGGCAACCAAGCCCCAAACATCTGCTTGCTCATTACTAATAGGGGAGAGAATCCAGGAGTAAAAGTGAGAAAACTCATGGGTTGAGATAAAGGCAGTTTAATGGTTACCTTTTAATTGTATTTACAAAATCTTGTTGGTCTTAATGTCAGCAACTGTTCAAACTACAATGCATCTTTTGAGTAAGGCTCCTGTACTTGTCTCTACAGTTGCCTTCATTTAATATTCCCTCATGGGCATATCCTTTAAAACTCTTGTCTGCTGCAAGATGTATTTGGCATTGCAAGCACATCGTACCCTGCTGTGCTGTGTAAAATATTATATTCCAGTGATACTTTTCAGTGGAATCTCTCCAGTATGAAGACTAGCAAAGGACTGTAAGCAAGAAAACTACAAGCATCTTCTTTCCAGATTTCATAACAGTTAGTTGCTTTTGCTTTTTAGAAAAGCTACTCTATTTTTAATAATTCAGTACAGAAATACAATGCAAACTTTTTGTAAAATATTATTTAATGCTACTATAATTTTGACCCAAATATAAGGTTTTCTTGTTCCTTCTGATGTTGAATAAAACAGCAATTAGAGATATTTTTTTTTAAGGAATTAAACATTTTACAAAGCCAAATTTCATTAAAATGCAGTGTGCAAATTCAGTAAGACATTACTGATGAGTTATTGCAGTAGTGATAGCACTTACTGACACTAATGCTGCTCTTGTAGTTGATTTTGCAACTGTCTAGCAAATTCCTCCATTCCCTAATTGGCAAACACCTTCAGGTCTGAGGAGCATTTGTGTACACTTTAGAGTGGCTGTAATTCTGTTATCTGTAATTTCCACACATGGCTGATGCTATGGCATAAATTGTAGATATCAGTAACTGTGCAAATCCAAAGACTGAGCATAGATATTATGCAAAACACTACACAATAAGATGTGCCAATTTATAATCCATTCTTACCCAAAGCCTCCTCTATGGCCCTCTGACATCTTTGCCAAAGGAGGTGTATGGCAGATGAAAGCATTGCTTAATGTGCAGCCTAAAGCAAAAATTGTATTGTACTGAAGGTCGTTGTTCCATTCACCTTCTGATTTTGCTGGGAAAAGAAAGTCTACTAACATTACCAGAGGAAAGCAGTCTGATTTCAGTTATGGAGTTATATATATTAAGTAGCAAGTGAGAAAATGCTTCTTTGTAACCACCTAATCCAGGGGTTCACAACCACACATAGCATTATTCAGCTGCAATCTGCATCCCTGGCAAATGGCAATCTATGTAAACTGATCTGAAATGATGGTAGCCATGTGCTGTCAACATGTAGCTAAATTAACTTTTCTTCAAGCTTCCCCCTTCTACACTACATTTACTGCAGGTGCAGAGGACAAAAAGTGAAAAACAAAATTGAAACTCCTTCCTATTTCTATTCTCTTGTCCTGATTGCCTGCCCTTAGCACCTTTGGTACTTATATCCTCACATACGCTTTTCTATTTGCACTCTTCCCGCCCTCATTCCTTCATGAACATTATCTGTTCCAGAAACATAACTAGATTTTTGCTTTTTTAAGGGGTACAGTGAGAGAGGGTTCCTGACTTATCAAGGTCATGATTACAAAGAAAAGAGGTAATTACCCTAACATAAACTACTTGATTGAGTAGCACAAAGTGACTGTTCCCAGTCATACAACAGCCCAGCAGTCAGAAATAAAATCCAGATCCCTGAAGGCCAGAGTTTTATCTAGTTGCGATCCAAGTAATGTTTAGATTTTTTCTCTCTCTCTACCACAGAGAACCCTTAAGTATTCCAGGCAATTAAATATAAATATAAACCTCATTTTTAAGAGCAGTCTATAGACAGGCAGATGTGATGCTCAAACATGATTTTTATGTCTGGAGTACAGTAAGTCAGACTCAATCTACCATAATAAGTTACTTCATTGCTGCCTAAAGGCTTTTGGGATGCTATATGGAGATGTTGTTGAGGACTTCCCTAGTAATTACGGGAAGAACTAATTCTATCCGCCTCCACAGACTTTACTGCGTTTGTGGTTACTTGACCTGTTTATCCACCCTTCTCACAAATCTGCCATGTTCATAACCTTTTGAAGTAAATGTTGCACAGACAACTTTGTATTTATGTTACCTATACTAATACACTGGATTATTCCTGTACCTCAAACTAAGTGGAAGATTCAGATATTTACAAACCTAACAAATCAATAAAATGAACATGTCTATGGAGACTTTCCTTTTGTCCTGCCATTCAGCAGCCAAATCCATCATGCCATTTCTAGATGCATCTCAGTTCCGTGTTGTAATGAAGGGCAGTGCTGCCGGATATAGATAAGATTCTTTTTATGAACAACCAAAGCATCTAATGTGGCCAGACGCAGGATTCAGATGTGAAGGACTGCTCTGTATATGAAATTTATGCCGTCTAAGTACCCTGGATTTATGGCAAATGCTTTAGCTTGGCAAATTCTGCAAATGATAGTAATAGTATAATATCACTTTAGCAATCTTTTCTACTATCATTATAAGGGAAGTGAGCTCTTACTCTATATGTTGCTTGAAGACATAAAAATCCATTAAGGCAGTTTTATTAATCATGTAGGGCAGAAAATCTAAAATCATAACCTTAACTCCACTTGAAACCAAATCCCCCTAAGTTCCCAACATATTCATCGGTTGATGGTAGGTAATGAAACAAAAGTAAGAAATGCAGTTGGGAGAAAAGATCAGAAGATTAATATATTTAAATTTATTTAAAGGAGTTCTTTTTCTTTTTTAACTGCCACTGATATTACATATACATGGAATATTTTAGCAAGGATTATATTATGTAGTCAGTTAATTACCTACCTGCTG
>NW_009953098.1:2178111-2202171 GCF_000747805.2 Chaetura pelagica | reverse complement strand
GAAATATTCATTCAGTTAATTAACAAATTAAAAACCAAAACAACAACAACAACAAAACCCTACAAAACCAAAAATCCCCAAACACACAACCACCAAAACCCAGAAACTAAGCAACAAAAAAACACCCCAAAACAAAACACCAAACAAAATCTACCAACACAGAAGTAGAGTGTTTTTCCTTATGTTGGCCATTTATAATAGCTTATTTTTTTTTCACTTCTTCAACCATAACAGGAAAAGCTGGAAAATGTATTGCCATGCTGAATTTAAATCCTGTAAGAGGGGAACTCAGACAATTTATTACATAGTGCTTGCACTTTATTGTGCAGGTGGACCCAATAAATTAGAATGCTCATTAAACTGAATGGAACTTGTGGCATCATCTAGATTCAGGCTTTCAGCCAAATTGTATCCTTCTGTAAAAGTTCCCATGGAGCTTTAGCTTCAGAGGATGTATGTACGGTTCAAACAGGGCACAGATGTGTTCAACATACTGCTGATGCTTGTTCTTTCTCTCCGTGACACATTCATCTAGGTGAAGTTTCAAGGAGCACTTCCCAGATGGGCTCCTTTCAACTTTGTGTTTTTACCTAAGAAATTCTTTCTCTTCTGTTTATTACATTACATGAGCTTTTAGCTTGGATTATAAAAAGAGAAATTGGGTAACTATTTATTTTTAAACACCAGCAAATCCCATTGTGGTGGTTTATAGCTCATTCTAGGGCCTCACACAGGTGGTCTTCATTCTATGTCCACATGCTGAAACAGTAGTGCACTTCCTATTCTTGTATCCATTTTGCTTAGTGCAAGAACCCAAATTTATAGGGGAAACTCAGTGACTTTATCACTAATCATCTGTTTTTCCAAAAGCATGCACTACACAGATCTAAGGAAAAATCTTTGTGGGCCAAAGAGCTTTTCTTATTAGACCCGGGTGCCCAAAACTCTCAGATATACAGAGCTGTGATAGGATAGAGGAGACATGAGGATGTATGAAAAAAAAAAAAAAATAACAGGTATATCCAGGTCCCACTTTCTTGCAGCTTTCTAAATTCAATGATAGCCATCTCCTTTCCTGGGGCTGACCTGTGCTACCTCGGGTTCAGCTAACAGGCACAGTGATTCACAGCATGAAGAATAAAAAGGCTTTTACTGCATTGGCAGCAGTCCACCTAAGGTTAGCAAGAAATACCTCACAGTTGTTTCTTGTGTTGCTTTTAAAAAGGATAACAGTTTCTCACTATTAAAAAACATCTCATTGCATATTCAAACAATTGGGAATGTTGTTGGAGCTCATTTTGTCATAACACTGGATAAACAGGTTGCTTAGTTGAATCACCTGAAGAAAATAACCTGTAACAATCAACCATTTCTATGTAAGATTCCAGGTCGTTACTCGCTGCTTCTGTCTTCAGTTGCTGGTGCTATTACTTTCTAAAGTGTCATCTATTTATTCCTTCACATATTCTTCCACTTTCACATCTTGTCCTTTAAGGAACTGCATGAGAGGATCTGTGGAATCAGAGATTTATCCTGCTAGCTTTGGTACCACTTCTACATTTGCTCTCTTACAGCATAAAAAAAAATTAAAAAAAAAAAACAAAAAAACCCTGTCATTTTAGTGATGGCTACTTTAAATTGTCCAACAAGTTTTCTCTGAAAGTGCTTTTCTGTGCACCTGTCTCTCTCTCTATGTAGGGCAAGGCATTAGAGAATGTTTTAAAACATTCATCTGTTTGGTTCTAACTATTCAGTCCTGCTTTTCTCTGCAACCAAAATTAAAAAGAGCTCTCATGCCAGTTACCAGAAAAGTACTATATAATTTACAAAGCCATGGATCTACCTGCAGCCAAACTAAATTTATCTCCCAGAAAGGGCATCTCCCCAAGTCCTTTCACTGTAGGAAAGCCAAGTTTTTTAGAAGCTTATTACTTCCCTGCATCTTTTGGCTCAATTGTCTGATCACTAAATTGATTTTGTAACAGAACCAAGGTATTACATGGTTCTTTTGCCTCTGAATTATATTCTTGTTTCCTTTTTGGAAAGTCAGTCCATGTAGGAGACCGCTGTGATCACAAATGATTTTTCTGCCAATGCTACAGCTATTAGGGTTAATGGTCTTCAATATTAACCCCATCACTCTGTCAGTTTCAGAACAAATTTGCTGGAAAAAATTTCATCCAAAAAATCAAACTTCTATGATATTCAAGTCAAACACTGTGGGCCTGCATATTTCTTTTGCTGCCTTCTCATTAACAGAGAAAAGATTTTAGGAAAAACAAAAACCAACCAAACAAAATACAAAAAAAAAAAAACCTAATCCAAAACTAAAACTTTTTTTTTACCTCTTCTTTTCTTAAAACCTTCATGGTTTTAGTTAGTGAGTAGTCCTGTCAAAATCCAGACTCAATGTAGTTGCACTCTAGATCCATATCCTAAAACAAGAAATTAAGGTGCTTACATATACATTAATATTTATTTCCTGTATAGTAGAGACTATAAAATGACACAGTTAATCCTGTAATTCTAAAACATGGTCCCATGCATTAAAGTGATAAAGGCTCAATTACATTATATGCCAGGCACTGTTTTGGGGTTTGTTTTAATTAAGGTTCCATTGGGGTTTGATGTATTGCAATTTTGTGAGTTGCCAGTATTTTGACAGCAAAAAGTTGGTCTTTATAATTGGTAATACAAATATTTTCTTGTATAAAACAATAGTGATTTTTAAATACTTCTCGTTTCTTTTAAACTTACCAGCAAGGCACAACTTGACTTCATATTTTCCTTTTATAATACTATTCCAACAGGTATTTTTCTATGGCATTACATTTCATTTCCATAACAATAATTTTCTGTTGATTTTGAATTCCATAGGCATAAATTCCAATACTAAAAGTCAGCTGCCAGTGCTTCCATATTTTAATTTCAACTTTTTAATGAGTAACTCAATATAAATGCCTGACAAATTATTTACATCTACTTTCTGACATTTATTGTCAGTTTTATTTGCACTTTTATGCGTGTCACTTCGAATACTTAGTCTATTTCTATTTTTTTTCCCAACAGAATATGTTTATGTGATAGTGCACTTGCCAAAACAATTCCTATTCTAAAAATGTTTTGAATTTGTTCTATTTGATTTATGCCAGTCAGATGTGACTGATGGAGGCTGTAATGACAGGTAATATTTCATATGATGCAGTGCATCTCTTATAAACACTACACATGTTGCCTACACATTACATAATGTCAGAAGTGCCAAATAAAATTTGCTAGACTTGTCAGTGAAGAATGAAATAAAATTCCTCAGTGATGGCAGCTCAAATATCCTATTTAGGTAGTAAGCACTGCTTATTTGGCAGCCATTTATCCACATTTGCTTGTGAACAGAAATCAAGAAATTGTGGAATTATTCATTAGCTTCGTAGTAACATACACAAAGAGTGAGCAAACTAGAAGGCCTAATCAGCAAAGCCATGTGGTAGGCAAATAGCTAAGCATCTTCCAGAATATAGGCTGCAGTGTTCCCATCTCCACCCTGTAGTAAGTATTCTCAATGCCCAGTAATAGTTAAGAATTTGGAACAACTAGTAGTTTATTTGTAAATGCGTCACATTTCTTCATTATGCTGTTAATGACCTGGGTGAGAATTGGAAGCCTTGAGAACAGACAACAAAAATGCCTGAAATATCTAAGTGCTAAACTGCCATTTGCTAGCTATAATTGCCCTCACCTTACAAACATGAGAGGAAAAAAAATAAAACACTTTCTTCTTTATGTTACTAACCATATTTATTATGTACTCTTCCAGACCCATACACTGCTGGAATACTGCAATTATTTAAACATATTAAGTTCCTCTGTGACAACCTGGCATATTTGTGATATAAATATTTTATTTAACCCCAAAGGCCACTTTTAGGTGCTTAACAAGCATTGTCTTTTTCCTTTTCTTTCCTTCTGGTAGGCTTTGTGTGTTAGATGCATGTCCTGTATGCAGTATTTCATAGTAAAGGATTACACTCTAAATCGCCAGCTCTTTATTGAAGTTCCATATTCCCGCTCTACAGTTTTGTATACATGTACGTGTGGTTACTGTCAACAGAGAATGAAAGAAAACTCTGTCATTGGTTGACCTGACTTGTAGGGTAAGACAGTGAAATTATCCAATGATACAGATGACCATTTAAAAAATTATGCAGTTACATATTCTGGTGCTCTGCAACAGGTCCAGATACATACACTTAATGAAATTAAAGTAGTTCATCACATTGATCTAAATGACAGTGATGCAACAAAGAAAAAAGAAATCTTTACATCTTCCTGGAAAAAGCAACAAAGCCAAACAGAACCTACATCTAAAGAGAAATCATTGATCAACACAATTTGTGGGAGGCTGACTTCCTAGCCTACATTTCCATATGTATTAAAGATAAAGTTTTTGTGGCTCACAGGTACACAAATTGTAATTATAGGCAACAGGCTGTCATTATGCTTCTTAGAGCAAAGAACAGTAGCATTCAAGTACTCTTTAAAGTGAAAAAATGTATTTATGCTTATTTCCAAAAAGCCAGACACATTACACCCCATTTCATAGTTAAATGAAATTCAATTTTAAATATGCTAATTAGTGGCAAACTGACTTTTTAAAAGCAGAAAAGCTGTCATCCAGCTTGGCTGACATGAGGTTCTAGATCCTTAATCATGGACACGCTGTCCTTTGTCTCTGAAACTTGGTCTGTATTGCTAGCAGTTAAAAGTAAGACTTTAATTAAGTAGTTTAACAAACCTTCTTTTGTTTCTCAAATCAAAAATATGTGATTTTCTGTTCATTGTGTGGCAGACCAAGATTCACCTGTTAATAAAAAAGAAAAAAACCCTAGAATTAACATAGAAAGAATGAGCTTAAATATGATTTTGGGTTTCCTGGAATTGCTTTGGGTGCTGTATCTTGGCTTGTAAGGTCCTGGTACTTTATTCATTGCCTCATCAGGAGTAAATATTCCTTTACATGCTTTTCCACTTTTAAATTATTTTTACATTTGTTTCTTCTTAAACTTGGAATATTTCTATCAATGAGAGCAGTGAGAGTACTGACATATGGTTAGAGAATAAATGCCATTTTTTTAAAACTCAAAGTATTAGTTAGTGAAGAAGTTTTAGTTATAATTTATTAACAAGGCTACTACTAATAGCAGATTACCACATCTTCCTGAGAATACATCCTGTAGAGTGACATTCTCATAGCCTATCATCTCCAAAAGGATGCTGTGCCATACCCCTCATGCTGTGAATAGTACAGAGGATTTATTGTCTCCCTGTGAATTCACAGATGAACAGTAGGTCAGTAACATATGAAGAGATCATCACCTTGTACCTTTCAGTTCCTTTAGAGCAGAAACTGTCAAAAAAGAGTATTCTTCTTTCACAATTTTGTGTGTGACACTGTGGAAATGCTGAGGGTACCAGATTTCCACTGACTTGCAGATCTATTAAAAGATTATTGTCCATCACAATTCTATTTCATGAAATGGTTGTGAGATTCTAAGAACTCCATAGAGAAGTTTGGTTTTTTGTACTCCTCAAGTCCCTGTGCTGTGGATAGCAGAGAATAGAAAAGGCTCTATCCACCCTTGTATTGTGGCAGACTGTCACATATACCTTTATATTGTCCTTTTCCAGAGATGATATTGAAGCTATTAATAGCTATGCATTACAATCCACATTTAAAAACCACCCTCTCAAATGCAAACATTCAAACATGACCTTTAATTCTTTTATCAGCAGCAAAGGACTTTCCAGAAATATTTGGCCCAATGGCATTCATTTTGTGTTAGCCCTCACTCATTCAAGCTACTTGAACATGTCTGGAGGGTCCTTAAACAAGTTTTCTGATACTATTGATGGAACCTTTCTGACAGCTCATTAGGCAAATGGCAGAGAATTCATGAGATTTTCCAAACATGCCTAGAGACTCATGTTCATCAGAGTTCAGTGCTAGCTAACAGATTGCTACAGCTCTAATTAAAATGTAAAGTAATTCTAAGCACACAACCCTTTGGTGAATCAAGTGCACTAACTGATTTTAAAAAATAGTTTCAATTGTAATAATAGTTTACCAAAAGAGAATAGTGTGTTTGTATTTAATGAAAACAAGGAAGAATTTTATATCACAGAGTATCTAAAGGCAGAGTGGAAAAAGACCATTTTAAACAAGTGACAGCATATGAAAAGAGACTCCATGTTCTGAAGAAGAGATTATTAAGACACATTTTTAATGCAAACTGCCACAGTCTCTGGATGGAATTTCTAATGAAGCACACATTATATCCTTCTGATAATATTATTGTTGTTAACAGTGTTGCAGTGAAAACCAAAGTATGGTAATTACAATACTTCATAGGCAAGTGATTTACAAATCTCAAGTTGAGGTCAAAGGCCAACAATATTCCCATTAATAGCAAAAACTTCTCTTGGTATAATTTCAATATGACCTACAGCTGTACATTTCATATCCCATAGAAGCAGAGGATGGAATTTCACTATATAAACTTATATTAGGATGATTGTTTTGTATATATTTGTTGTCCCAAAGAGATTGAAAAAAGCAAAAATAGCAACAGAGTTTTCAGGAAAGGTTTAAACATTGCAGAATAGGGCTATGTTATTCTTTTTAGAGAGCAGCAACAAACTCATATTCACACCATTAATAGCATGCTTACTTGCATTCCCCAAATTACAGATGACGAGTGTAATACAGCAACAGTGAATAAGAGTGCAGAAATCCATATAGGTACTTCTCTGTAATATAAATATCAAGAGCATTTACCTCAAAAAAATTAACTTACATGAGATATATATAGAAGCTGGCCTAATAGATAAGAATATGATAGACAATAAACAAAAATATTGGAAGATTCTCTTCAGAGGCTCTGCACAAATGCATAGAAACATATCTGTCTCCAAGGCTACCTTTAAAACAGCATTAACCCAAAAATCTGTCTCACATACAAACTTAGCCATGGAGAAAATTCATGCACATGACTGATTCGTTCTTGCAAAGTGCAAGTCCTATTAAGAAAGCAAATACATCATTGCAAACTCCCACTTAGTTGGAAAAAGTGCAAAAACATGCCCCAAACATTTCATTTCTAGCATAAGAATAACTTACAGTTTATGATCTTTCTTTGCTATTTCTCTGTTTCTTTTCTCCTTAAACAATGAGGTACCCTAAGAAGATTAGTGCTGCAAGCAGCAGAATTCAGTCATTTTCTGCACCAGTGCCTTCCTCTCTTGAGGACTCAATAAATTAGGACTTCATCAGCTCACAAATATGAAGATACAGAGGGTGACCAATGATGCATCACCTAGAGTTCTGTAGCAACACTTCTGAGCAGCTGATGTGGAGAAAAGTTCTGTCTTATCACTTCAGTAATGAAATCTACAGGATTCTAGACTTCTGTGCAAAGCTTAATAGCCAAACTTCTCTGTCATATGTATATATGTGAATGAACATTTTCCCTTCCAAAAGCCCGTGACACAGCAACTTCCATATAGAACTGCTCTTATATAGCTAACGCAGAGCACAAACACCAGCTGCTCAACAGTACATGCTTCAACTAACTACTGAAATCCCTATCCTCAGTCTTACATCCAGTGAACAAGCTGACAAAGAAATTATGTCCGATTTAAGGGCCTTACTCTCTCAGAACTGATGACTTGAGCCACAGAGATCCTCAGATTTTAAGCACATGCTTAACTTTCAATGTGACATTAAAATACATCAACTTCAATGGGACATAACTGCCTTGTGGCCATACATTGCTGAGAGAACAGGGAGAATCAGTCCTGGAAGTGGTAAGCGTAACAACATTCACCAGCACGAACGCAACACAAACAGTATTCCTAACTGTCCTCACTGGCTGTTAACTCCCTTGTTAACCAGCTTATAAAAATAAGCTTGAGGGAGAACGGACTGTTCTCAGGACAAAATTCTGATAAAAAAAGTCAGAATTTCTGCAGGGAGAAAAACAGAGTTGATATACATCATGACTGACTCTAAGAACCCAAATGAGTAACTGGTGGTCTGTCTCAGCTTGAACTACTGCCAGTGCCTTTCATGGACAAATATTACCCACTGTTTGTGGTATATTTAAAAACAGAAGAACAAATCCTTCTCTTAAAAAGTAATACAAAATTTAAACTCTTCATATTTTCTGGTAGACAGTGTGAAAATCCTCTCCTTTGTCTGCCTACCCTCATTTTTAAGATCTCCCATGGAAATACAAACCCATGTATAATTGTATATTTTGAAAATATGCTCCACTGGTTGTTTAACCATCCTACCTTTGCAGCCCTGAAACTTTGTGACTCATCAGCATATTCTTTCAGCCTTGAACTCGATGTTCCTCAGCTCAGCAAATACTTTTCACCAGTGCCAGAAAAGCAGGTGAGCATGACAAGAAGTTGAAAACATTTACAGTATAAGTGTGTTTTTCCTCCAACCTCTTTCCTTCTATTATTTTCCATGTTACATAATCAGGAGACAAAATCAAATAGCCCTGTAACCAAACATTTCTGCATTTATTTTTCTGAAGAGTGTTTTTCAGGGTCTCATAATGGTTTTGCTGGTTTTGTGTTTCAATTATTCTTTGTGAATTCTAGAAAAAAAATCTGAACCTTGTTTTTGAGATGTTATATTTCTTTTCAGTCCTGTATTGTCCTTCACTTCTTTAGAAATTTCATGTGTTCACGTAGCATGGAGATGGGCTAAGAGGATAAAATTTCATTCAGGCAGATGAGGAGAATGACTGGAACACATCTCTCCTTTCTGCCACCTTGATCTCAAAGGCTCTTCTTGCTTTGCTTTCATGACACCCATGACTATCTTACTTGGATTCTCTCTTTTGTGAATCACAGGGATGAGGGGGCAGTAGGGACCCAGATCCATTTTTTTTACCTACCATCAGAGAAAATTCTGCATTATAATAAAGAAGCTTTGTTAGAAGGGCAGGTGTATAAGAGAAGATGGAAACAGAATTTTGCTGTATGCCACAGAGAGAATATTCAGTTCTGGGAGAAACTAGATGGGTTTGAGGTAAAGGTTGGGTAATATATGGAGTGACCATGTATAATCCTTTTGCCCTGAGCCCAGCTGAAGACTGGATATCCTCATGCACTCCACATATTTAGGACCACAGGACTTCCTGAAACTACTTCATAATAGATCCAGAAAAAGCACGGTGTCCGAGGATCTCTGCTTCTGTGCCTTTATAAGCATAAAGGCCTAGGCAGAAGGAAAGTTATACTTAATAACTCAGAAGTCTAAAGAAAATTATAGTTTAAAATTAGAAGAGGCTAATTATCTAGCCTTTGTTTGTTGTTCAGCTATCCAGAATTATCTCACAAACTGAAATAAATTAGGTTAGGACTATGGCACTCATTTCAGTCTTTTTTTTGCTTTTATTTATTTTTTTTTTTCAGCTGAATTTTCTTTTTTTAAAAACTTGCAAAAATCCTCTTTTTATATTCTTGGTGCTATTCCTTATCGCTCTCAACAGGACACACAAAATGTCTGGGACTTTGTGTATTACTTGATAATTCCTTGCTGGTACAGAATATCCCTTAATTCCTGCTCTAGAGAGCAGTCCCTGGGCATGTCTAACCTTAGTTTAGGGTGAGAGCTAGGGCAGGGAATCCTGTAAACTACATGTCATACAGTACCTGACCCCTAGAGCTGCAAATGCTCTCACTCCTTTTCTTCCCTTCTTTTATTTTTAAAAAGTTCACAGGAACATTTATTCCAGCCTCTGAACATAATCACTGAGTTTCATAAAGAACAAAATCCCCACAAGGCCTCATAAAAGTTATTTTTGGTGTTACAGCTCTACTTCAAAGGGCAAAGAGAAGCCATTTTACAATTACCTTGCTGTCATAGAGTGCTTATAGCCAGGGTGTTCACTGGCAATAATCCATAGTAAAAAGGAATCTTAGAGGGCTGTCTGTCCAATTGCCTTGTATAAAGCAGAAAACACAGTGTTTGCTACTTAGCTGTACATTAAGCTACTGACACCCATGGTGTCAAAAATAAAGGAAGACATAAAAATATAAGCTAATTAGATAAGCAATATCTGAAGTGCTGCTCTTCAGGAGTTTTATGTAGCTTTACATCACATCTTTTAGTTCCAATTCATTCATTTATAGCTCAGGCTATTATTACTTCCAATACACTCTGAGCAAGTGCACCAATACCAGTCCTTTGAACTCTTTGTACACTAGAATTTGGAATGTGCAAATGCTGGGGGGAGAGGGGCCTTAAACACTGATGTGATGGGACCCAAATTAAACTCTACAGTTCCAACCATCTCAAACGTAATGGCTGTTCTAACCTTGATGACAAATATTATGCCATTTTACTTAGATTGTCTATTTTTTAAAAGAAGGTACATATCTAAAGACCTTGGTGGTTAAGATACAAATTTTCAAAAGGCAAGTCCATAGGGGATACAAAGAAAAAAATTGTAAAGAGATACTAATACTCTTAGGTGTACCTTGCTCTGATGCTACATTTTGCTCTTAAAACCAGGTACTTTTGTTAATTTGTTAGTTTGTGAGCACAATCATAGTGAAAAGCTACTACTGAAACTGGTCAAACCACTTTCCTTTAATCATCCTATTTCACAATTTTTTTTCCAGCATCAAATATATTTGGGGTGCAAAGTCAGAAACCTCCATGGTCTAAGAATTTCCCAGTGAGCAGTTGGTCCATGGAGGATCAATCTGATCCCAGGACAGCTAGGATTTAATCTAACTTCAGTGTTTTCTTCCTCACACAACCTGAAATCTTGAGAGCAAGCCCAGGGTTTGCAGTCCAACAATGATTAGGAACCGTGACTATTTTAGGAAAGAACTATGAATAAAAAATCGTGGAAGTGCTAGTGAGATAGGCAGGAATATGACCATAAATGAAGCCTTTGGAAACAAGTGAAATGCACATATAATCAACTCCTAACACATTTGTAATTCTTAGATAAAGGTTCTGTTTCATCACCTCATTGTGCAAAAGCCACCAGATAAGAGACAGATGCTTTATGCAGTACATTGCTTAAATAAAAGATAAAGGTTATTTTCTACTTAGACTTGCATTCTGATTACACAATTATCACATTCAAATTTAGAGTCTCAGTGCATTCAGTCAGTTTACAGGCATAATTTTTCCAAGCGGTTTCAGTTAAGAAGTTGTTCCAGTTCTATTCTTTTTACTTAAAATTAATAACCTAGGTTGGTAACGTTTATCTCTCAACACTTTTATAAAGGGAGATGTATTTATATATGAAGCAAATATGCAACAAAATGAAAATGCTTGCTCAAAGTCATACACCATGGATTAGTTTAACAAGTAGTCTTGACCAAAATAGAGATTTCTTACTTCAAGAACTCCTATTCTGGTCTTTAATCTACATTCTCTTTCATCATCTCTTTTTCTTTGTTTGTTAGAGGTTTCTTAATGGAATAAAGATCCTTACCACTTTATTAAACATGTCATTTCTAAGGATTAGTAAGAATTCCTTAATACCCTCCTTCTCTTCCTCCTCCTTGTACACCAAAAGTAGAATGCTTTCAACTTGTTCCACATTTATTGGCAACTAAGGTGAAAAATTACAGTTCCAGTGAAACCAGTGTGTCAAGGATTTTCTTCTGATTACTCAGATTTTTACTATAAATGCTCCTTATCCACTGTAGCACCTGAAGCCTAAATACCCATATCAGTTGGTCTAGAGCTTCTCTAACAGATAATATATGTGAGTGCAGCTGAATAATCTTACTTAATTTTTGTAGATGCATGCACGTGTATAAGAGTCCATTTTTAATTACAAATCAAATACTCTTTTTCCAAATCTGAACTGGAATAGAACCTAAGCAAAATTATTATGTATAAAAGTAGATTGTGTTGTTTAGGTGGTAAGGAGAACTCCAAGTCTAACTAATAAGTTATTTACTGAAATCAGAATTCATCATCAATGATTAAATAAAAATCAGAAGAATATGGTACAGACAGGAGAAGACTGCCCCTATGTTTGGGATTGACCACAAACTCATGCTAATTACTTTACAAGTATAGAATATTCATTCATTATGTTTGAGACAATGTTATGTCAAGTAAGATAATGTTATTCCAGTATCACTTCTGTTCCTGTAGAATGTTGTGGTTTTGTTAATCATGCCAAAGTGTAGCAATTCTTTTTGAAGCATCTCCTCTGCAGTAAAATTGTTTTTACTGCATCTTGATATTTTCCTCTCTTATGCTTAAACTACTTTCTATTTTCTACTTTGATCTTTTGCCTTCATTCTCACAGCTTTTACTACATTTTGTTCACAATTGCAACGCAGCCAAATCATTTCCTAGTTACAGCTCTGACACTGAGTGACCATTCATGTCACAGTGTATTGAGTTTATATTTACACATAATTGTACCATACCAGGCTTTGTTACACTACACCAGTGATCCCAATTCTCTTGTGCACAGTTGATAATGATGCTATCCAGAGGGTTTCCCCATTTCACAGCACAGAATTCCTTTTTGCAGCATACTATAAGCACTCAGTGAAACATCAAGGTTTCTCCCTTACACACAAGCACTGTCTTGATTCCTTTTCTCATCAAAGCATGAAAGAAAATTCTGTCTATGCAACGTATCACCACAAGGTGCAAGCAACTGACTCACAAGAGATCATGGGAGAAATATAGTATTTCACTTTGCTTGAAAATGACAGATATCAGATGAACCCCAGGAAATTACTTGTATTATAACACAAAGATATCTTAGAGTCCAACATCCACAGCTAGAGCATTGACTTCACTAAGGGTCTATTTTTGGAATATTTGTTGAAGTCACTTAAGTGTGATAAGAACTGCTTCACAAAACTACTTCTGGAAAGTTGAAAGCCTGAATTGAACATCACCCCCACATAAGAAGAGATTAAGTGCTACTCTGACTGTAGAAAGTTGTGCTAGTCATGTATAAAAATACAGACAGCAAGGGTTTCAAATTTCAACATGGAATAGGAGAGTCCGAGCTCCTGAGTTTACAGAACAAGGTCGTTGTGGCATTATTCTTTGAGAAACAGAAATTTCATCCAAGTATTTTTATTAATTTCTAAAACTTAACAGGCATAAGGATTGCCTTTTTACAGGACCCACACGAACTTAGAGAATAAAATTGTGATTTAAAAATCACTTAACTTATGCAGCTATTAAAGTGCAAATATATTCCCTAATCTAAAAACACAAATCTAAGAAATGAAAAGTAAATAACAAATAAATATAAGAATTGACCATTGGTCTAGAGAGTGTGAAGGAATAATGTCTATGTTCTTCAGATGAAAATGCATCTGAGGAAAAAGTAATATGAGCTGAGGAGTGAAGGAAAAAGCCACAGCATTTAAAAAGGCTAGTCAAGTAATTGGGTTTGTATTACTGAAAAATGATTGTGTTGGAAAATGTGGAGATACTTATTTA
The DNA here is from genome assembly GCF_000747805.2 of Chaetura pelagica. Lineage (NCBI taxonomy): Eukaryota > Metazoa > Chordata > Aves > Apodiformes > Apodidae > Chaetura > Chaetura pelagica. The sequence continues at coordinate 2,188,649 of NW_009953098.1, read as the reverse complement.
GTAAGATTAAAAGGAAGTTCAGGAAGATAGGGAAAAAGGGTATTTCACTGTTGCTCTGCCTTGGTCATAGCACAGCAGCTCTGTTGCAATAGGAGCTCTCTGCACCTGGACACCACCTGCTTCTGAATCCTACACTGGTGCAATAAACACCACATTTATTCATCCCTCAAATCCCACCTATTCTAAAACACCAAATCCAACTCCGAGCCCCATTTCTTAATCATCTAACAATGTAGCAAAGAAGCCAAAAATGACTTTAAAATATTAAACCAAATTTTAAAAGTATGTCAAAAGAGAAAGAATCCTAATTGTCTTCTCTTTTGGAGAACATCACAAGCTCCTCCTCCATCTTTACTCTGATATTTCCATTGTGTTTTTACATATAAATATACACATTGCCAAATAAATCAAAATTCACCATTGCAGCTTGACTGAAGCTTTTACAGCATTATATTTGTGCCATTATTCCCAAGGCCATTAACCCAGGAATTCTCTGCTCCTATTTTTTTCTGTTTATCTGCCTTCCAGACTGCAGATTATGCCACGTTCTCTGTCTTCTGTGACCAAAGTGCAATAAAAAGCAACAACTGAGTTTGAAATATTTATTAGAAGTGTAGAGAATGAGAATAGAAAAGCAACCAAGGGAAAAGAAGCAGCAAAAGAGCATTGGACAAGGTTACTTTAACTGCCAATTAATGTTCAAAAATAACCTCAGCAACAAACACAAACATGACAGTCATGAAAAAGAATAAGGTTGCAGCACTAATAAATACTTGATACGAAGTGCAGCAGCCAGAATATTGTTTTTTTCCCCAGGATTTCCTATATGGAACAATATGTTTTCGTTCACTTCTCCTGAACACACACTAAATATCTCTGGCAAATGTTCAAAGCTCAAGGGACTCATCAATTTTGAGCTCCCAGCCAGTGCACTCAGAGCAAGGCCTGTATAGGACAGCCCATGTCAGTATGGGAACAACATAAACAAAGCATTATGTAGTAGTTGCCAAACTAATTGAATTGAGGATCTATCTGCAGCCTGATGTTTACAAGTCACTTTGCCACTGTTCTGCTGAATCCTCTTGGCCCCCCTGTGCCCCTTCAACATCTTGTCTGTTTAGATGAATTCTCTAAGTATTTTACAAAAACAGAACAACAAAACGTACCTAGGCCAACAGGGCCTGTGGGAACCAAGGAAGAAAAAATATATAAAAACAGAAATATCAAACTTTCTGTAAGACTGTTTCTTCACCATTACTATGTTGAACTGTTCTGAAGTGACTGGTGCATCCTGCAGTTTTCGCTGACCACACCCCTGTTCAAGCAGAATAGGAAGGAGCCAGTGATTCCTTTGCCAAACTTTTTTTTACACAGCCAGTGTTAGATTTGAGTTTTCTTTTAATTGTCTGCCTTTCACTATATAACCTGATTAATTACATACCTTTTTTTCCCAATCAGCATCAGGTGTTTGAACATTGGCTTGAATTGCGACTTTATCTAATGAGCCATAAATACTGTCTTTTATAATATATCAGCTTCAGCCTTTGGGCTTCTGTTACCTAACACAAGCTGGCTCTATTATTCTTCCTGGGAAGTCCTTCACAGTTTCTAGTGTTCTTTCAATATTTTCCTATTTTCAATAGCTGACTTCCCTAACAGATTAAAAATTTAAATTCTATTTTTAAAAAAAGTTTCAAGTACCATTCTGTTCAAATCTTTGCTATTTAAAAAGAGAAAATACTTTAAGAGAAAAATTAGCTGATTGGCAGATTTTTGTGCTTCATTTCAAAAGAAAGAAAATAGTTCAAATATTAAAGAGAAAACAGTAAATTGGGAAAGAACGAAAAGATGTAGGATCTCTGCATTAACTTTTAAAAATAAACGAATGTTTCTCAAATACTTTTTCACTCAAAGATATCACAAGACTTTCAAAAAACCTTAGAGACTTGTCTCTCATTGAAATCAATATTGGAAAAATCTTGCCCAAGGGCTCCTAAATCACTTTGGACAATGTAACAGTATTTAAAAGAATACAAGTTGCTTAATAAAGAACTTGAAGTTGTTACTGGATATAGAGCTGCAATTAAAGACAAAGAGGTTAACAACACTTAATCTGTGTCTGTGAGTTTGGTACTTGGCAGACAGATAATTTCTTGCCTAAGGAGTTTGCGAAGAACACATGACTAAGTAGATGGAGGTGATGGGAACAACAGAGGAATATGTTTCATTTGAAACAATTTCATACATATAAGCCTCTCACTTCACTCAGAAATACACCGTTGAGTCACTTGGATTACACTAGCGCTTTTATCATGCAGTTTGGACTGATAATTTATCCTTCTGGACAAGAAGGTAATAAAAAATTGCAAGATAGATATTCACAATCAGGGGAATGTAGTCCAGAGAAAATACAAAATAGGCATTAAAATACTTAAGTGCGATGGTTCATATTGTTATTTGCATCTAAATAGTTGCTAATCACAAAAGAGGCCTTCAAAAGGAATTGCCGTAAAATGTCACCTCTCCACCTAGCAATGCCATGCTAATCTGCCCACAGTTTAGGCAGGATTATGCTGTTGAATTTTCTACCACTGCAAGACAAAATGCAGTGAAGGGAGGGATTGTTGCCTTGGTTTCTGTTCTCATGGGCCTTTCTAGGTTGTAATAAACTTTTTTCAAACTATTACACTGTACAGGTACTACAGAATCAATTCAGAGCAAGAACCTTTCACCTATAAATGCACATACAAGCATTACTTTTAAATCGGTTCTCTAAGTAACCTGGTTTAAATTGGTAGACTAATTCTGCATCCCAGACTACATATCTGTCTTGAAAACACAAAACCAAAGATTACTTCCCCAAATTATGTTGCCTTTGCAAGTCATTGTGAAAGCAAACATGCTCAAAATAAAAAGCAATTACACATCCTTGTAAAAGATGCCTTGAACTCTGCTGAGTCAGTATTGGCTGCACACACATTGTCCTTGAGGATTTTGAGTGTTCCATAAAGTATCTCTGTGGCTGTTAGCAACACTGCACACTCTCCTTGCTACCACTGAATGAAGTGATGCACTGCATACTGGATGAGAAATGCTGAAAAACTGGTTTGGGTTGAAGGAGAAAATTATTTTACAATTGGAAAATTGAGCAATTTTGAAAATCCATAGTAACAAATGGTTTGTCTAAATTGAGAAATACAGAATACATCTGAACTAAAGACACACACAAAGATAAAAATCCCTCCAGCAAGTAGAAAACAAAGAGAAAATGTTAAAAAATAAGACATTACAACAAAGTACTCACTCGCTATTTGCTTTTCAAAAGTAAAATTGTTTCAAAACAACTGGATTTAAAAAAAAAACCAAACAAAGATACAGTTGTAGCTTAAAAGTAACCACTCAACATTTTACAAAGACTCAAAGAAAACCCATATTTAAAATTGACATGAAAAAAACCAGACATTTAAAAGCAAGTTGTGTGGGTTTTGATTAAAAACCAAAATACCATGAACAAAATTACACTTCACAGATATTCATGAACAAGCTTTAGGGTTGGAGGAGACATCATTCTTCCACTTGCATTCCTATTTAGAATATATTGTCAGCTACTATTAGAACACAGATGAAATCCAGTAATTAAAATTTCCCCTGTAATTTCTTTGTCCTTGAGTGTAACTCTTAAGATTTGAAAACCATTCAAGTCCCTTGGTAAAGCTCATCTTTAGGGTTTAAATGGGATGTACATGGAAAATAGAATGTTTATAATATATACATGGAGACCCCTAAAGGAATACACCAGTCATCGGTTTAAAAAAATGTGTGCATTAAAGCAGAATAGATTATTAAGCCATGGTGTTGAAGAAAAAAAAAAAAAAAAAAAAAAGGAGTAATGAAAAAATATTTGGGTAAATTAAGTGCATCCAAGTTGACAGAACCTGATGCAGTTCACCCTAAGGTACACAGGAAAACAGCCAGTGCAATCTTTGAGTCATTAATGCTTATTTTGGATAATTTGTTGAAGATATAAAGAGAAGTTTCTAAAGGACTGGTGAAGAGCAAACTTCATGGATATTTCCAAAATAATGAAAAAAGGCCTGGAAAATTATATATCAGCCAGTCTAGCTTCAATGTTCAGAAAGTTCCTAGAACAAATCAGTTATGAGTCAATTTTAAAGCATGTAAAGGATAATAAAGGTGATAAAAAGTAGCCAACATGGATCTGTCAAAAATATATCACATCAAAACATTCTAATTTCCTTCCATCACAGGATAATAGCCCTAGCAGATAAGGAGGAAACATTAGAGACAATCTACCTTGACTTTAGTAATGCACTTGGTGCTATCCCATGGGACACTCATGAGAATAAACCAGGAAATTTGTGTTTGATGAAGACAACAGAAGATGAGTGTAAAACTTCATATAAGTGCAGTAACCGACAGTTTGTTGCCAAACAGAAAAGCATTTTAAGCAGAGTTCTAGAGGACTGTCCTGGACTCAGTTCTACACATATTTTAAATCATTACTTGGTAAAATAAACACTGAAAATGTTCACTCAAACAAACCAAGAGATATTTTAATAAACCAAATTACTTAATAGAACCCTAAATGGATTAAAAAAATACAGTTGTAGTGATTTCACAAACCAGTAGGGTTAAGAAGACCTCCAAAACATTATTTTGCAGGAGAACAGTAATGTAGAATAATTTTCCATAACCTTTGAGAATGTAAGACTGGTCTGAGAATGAGGACCATCAAGTTCTGCTTTATGACTTCAGGTAAAAGTCTGCATAAAAATTTGTACTTTTTCTTACATGTTCATATATTAAATTGAGAAACTTTATTCAATGCTTAAATATTTCTACTGTCCTTAAGTAGTAGCCATAGGAAATGGACTTGGAGGACAGCTTGTTTTATTTTGGAACCCTTCATATAACCTTTCCTTCACTTAATTACTTCTTTCAGCACTATCCTAGATTGGAATGAATTTAAATTTTTGAAGTTTATTTTTTTTAGTTTTTAAGTGGTGGCTGTGCCACCACACGAATATCAACCTATTCAGAGGTTTGAAATTTTCCAACATAGCAAAAAGCTGAAAATAGAACCAATCAATAACTGGTATAAGTTATCATTTATAAAATCAACCTGTACTGGCATAAACTATACTTTCTTCATACCAAAGTTAATCTGATAAATCCAGTAATTTTTTCATAAGGTGCTCACAGACTGAGTATAGAAAACATTAATGATTTGTGCTCAGGTAAAATTACACAGGCATTGTAATGAGAAATACATTTATCAACACTATCTTGAGATATTAAGTTACTAAAATACTATGCATTTTGAAAGGCTTATTTCTCACCAAAAAAAAAAAAAAAAAATGCAAGTCCTCCACCTACTTTTACTCCAACTCATTATGAGCTTGAGTGAGTCACTTCAGCTTTCATTGTATACACAACTATAATTCTTCCCCTATTTACTTCCCTGTGCTGAATAATTGGTTAATGTCTGTGCAATTATTTCAAGCTGTATAAATGTGTTAAATATTGTTATTAGCATAACCCAAGCTGGGTAAGACACAGAAATATATTCTATCATATGAAATTGTTATGCCTTGCAGGAAAAAAAAAACAAACAAAAAACTAGCTGGTTTGAAGTGAGAGGGAACAGTGAAAGGAGAAGCTGAATTAAATTCTATAAAAAGGCACCAATAAAGGACTAAATAGAGATATCAACACAGAACTGACAGCTTGTCAGGAAAGAGGGGAAAAATAGGCATGACCCAGTCAGCAAGACAACCAAATGTCCAAGCCAAAAACAGCTCAACTGGAAACAGATCAAAACCTTTAACAAATGTTCAGAGTGATCTCATCCATTTAAGTGGGGAATCCCTAAACCCACAATCTTAAGTTATTTGTAGCAAATAAGAAACTAGATAAAAACTTGGAATTTGCAGAACTGCAGAGATTCTTTTAGAACTGCCACAGAGGAGATGATGTGGGCACAGAGTGTAATTGATTAAACCAAAAACCCATGCACCACCTTGTAAGTGTAAAACAAACATAGTGCTTCTGCAGCTAGCATCATTCTTTCTAATGTTTTGCACATCATCTACCTTGGCCATGCTTAGGTTTTCACTGTCAAAGAGGAATAGAAAGACAGAGAGAGAGAGAGAGAAAGGCAAATTATACATCTAATATTTCTGAAAGTGAAAAATGCTACAGATTTGGATGCTACTTTAAAATCTCATGACATTAAAAATGGTATGCCAAAATGCTGCTGCTGGAGCACGCTGGAGGTGAACGAATCACACGTGCAGGCCTCACTTTTGTTGCCACAGATTAAATAACCTTGGCCCCCTCTATTCAGGAGGACTGGTAACACATTTTTTGATTTACAAGGCATGCTGATGTGTTCTGCTACAAAGGCCCAGCTATAGCAAGGAACCATCCTGCTGACCGAGTTAAAAAGATCAGTAATTAGTCAGCCATGGGATAAAGAATGGTCAATCATCAGAGGAAGGCAGGGATTTGGAGATTACATTACACTATACTAAATTGGTTTTCTAACCATTAATGACAACCTCCTGTTTAGCTTTGCCAAAAGTGGTTCTTGTTTGTTTTTTTCTTTTTGTGATCAATAAAATGCTAGCACCTTTTCACCACGTAAAGTAAGCTAGTTTTAAGGTATTTTTAAATAATCAACAGTTAAAATTTCTACACACTTTGTAAATTTTTCACGACTCCAATCAAATTAACGATTTGTGTGTGAAGAATCAGTATTGCTAAGGTTGAAAAAGCCTCTTCTCCAAGGGCATGCATGAGTAGCAGCAGGAGAGATTTAGAAAAAAATCAGCTAAAAGGGCCTGTGGGTGACCCAAGAATAGATCAACCATCAGTTAGCTTATTCACACACATGCACATTGTGTATTCACCCCAGGCTAGGGCTCCAAAAGACTTTAGCAGGACAAGATAATGAGCATTTAAAACGTAGATTTGGGGTTTGAACATCCATAGAAAATCTGTTGGAACTTGTGCCTAGGGGTTCTGCATTCCTATTTTCTCTTCCTCTGGTGAATAGCTTTGTCCTTTCCACCCATTCAACCCAAAAGGAAATGTTGAGCAAAACTATCATCTGAGCAATCTTCATCTGTTTAAACGTGTAAAGAGAAACAGGTTTATCTTCTACTCATTGCTCTTCAAATAAAGAACTGTAAAAGGATAGGTTAATATGTTCCAACTGACATGAAGTGGCATTGGGTGAGTCCCTGCAGCAAGAAAAGGACCAGAGTCATCACTCTGTGTTCAGGAGAAAAGGCAGAAAACAGGTGGGAAAACTTTCTCTCTAAATTTGGTCATAGATTTCGATTTAAAAATCTTAAGCAAAATAACCCACTTTTCAGCTCAAACACATGGATTTTCTTCTTTTTTTATTTTTTTTCTTTTTTTTTTCTGAATTCCAATGCACTGTTTATCTGAATAGGAGAACAGGTTTCTATAATAAAGTCGTACAGCTAGTGCTATCCTAAATCAATAGCATGAAAGGCTCCCATCTAGGACAACTAGCAGTTTATTCCTAAACCCATTTCAGGGTGCACACCAGTTGGCTAAAGAATAGGTGGTTAAGCCCATAAGATTAAGGGTTATTTCCATTACAGTCTAATTCCAAGCTGATTTACACTGACTATTTAGGTGACATCAGAATCAGACTATTCATTTCTGCTATAAAAATAACCACTAAGCACTGTTTAAAACATATCCTGCCTAAAAAAATACAGAAATAAGAACAAATATTAATATCCAAGGAAAGAGATACAGGGAGAATCAAACAAATCAGCTTATCCCCTGCAGTTATTATTTGAAAAATGTAGCTGGACCAAATGGTACTGGGGTTCCATTAGTTTCCACTACACACTACAGAATTAGAAAAAAGAGAGGGGGATCAAAATTTTGGGCATGGTAGGCTAAACTTAAAATTTATATCTATTAAAAGGAATGCAAATCCAAGGAAGATTTTGTTAAATGTACCTATTTGGGTACCCAAAACCAGCAGAAATCATGAAGAAAGATGTGGTGTGATGTGGCTATTTACATTATTTGCTGGAAATCATACTTTAGATGTATTCTCACATAGAAGTCTTCATGGCCTTCAGATTTAGCAGACCAAACTAGAAACCAGGTATGTCCTACTTCAGATATGATGGGCAGGGCAGTTGCTGTATCATTTCATTGGTTGCTTTAGATGTCCAAACTAACATATCACTTTTTGTAGCTCCAGCTTGCTACACGTTACAGGAAAAAAAACAACTAATGATCAGAAGATGGCAATAAGCAAAAAAGGGATATGCTCCATTCTCTTTCTTCCTAGCCAGCTGAAGCAAAAAGCACTACTTTGGATGGGGTTAGCAGATTCCATTTTTAATTTATATTATCATATCACAAATACATAGAGGAAAATAAGTGAAGAAGGCTCAAAGCAGAACCTAAATGCAGTACTGATTGAGCAGCTATGTGCAACTAACCAACTTTCGTATTTTAGTTGTAGTAATTCTTTTACATAGTTGACAGACTACAGCATACCATGATGGAAGAGAAGCATCTTCTTAATTGACTTGGCAGTACAGAATCTAGGACTGCTTTGTCATCTAAATCATGCTGTTTAGGCAGATTCTCTTGCTACTTTGAAACATCTGGCCCAATTACAGCAGGACAGTGTCCTAACTCATTTGAAAGGCAGAGGAAGGTTAATGTCACATGCCCCAAAGGCAAAAATCTGTTACATGCAGTATCCAGGATGTTCTCACCTACTGCAGAAATTTTGGCTGGCTGAGAGAAGTTTGCCAAGCCAGGGAGGAAAAAAAAAAAAAAAGGGGTGGCTTCTAGTTCTGCATGGATTAAAATGTTTGCACACTGCAACCTTTGCCAGTGCAAACAAGACCTAGGAATGCAGGCTCATTTTCTTGGTTATTTGTATGCTGCTGCACATACAAAATGGATGTCATGTTAAAATAACTGAAAATTTCCAAAATGAGGCACTATATAAGAGGCTGGGCTTTTGCAGTCCCATGGAAAAGCATTCATCCCTGTAAATGTACAATATGAATCTTCAGTTATGGGTTCAGTATAAAGTGTTTTAGTGAGCTCATTTAGCAGGCTTTATAGGTTTTGAACAATGGTTTTGCAGTAATTCACATCTGAGTCACAATGGTAGGAATGTGGTGATCTGTTTAAGAGACTGAAATTAAAACAATTTATTGTATTAATTAGCATTTTCTCTTTTACACCAAGATACTTGTTCCTAGTAATCTGACAATTTAATTGAGGAGACCATTGATTTAAATTAATATTTTTCTTATGAGAAAGGCTGTTACTATTGGATGGTGTTGGAAATCAACAGTATGAAGAGAGGGAAAAAGAAAAATATAGGAAAATTAAAAAGGCAAAGAATATTCTTTCCCTCCCTCCCCCCACTACAAAGTTTTTTTCAAAATTCACAGCCTTTTCTCTAGTTGTCTTTCAGGATCCTTAACTTGACATAAGTACTATGCCCTCAGTTTCTGTTTCCACATGGATCTGTTAATTATTCCCATCTTAAAACTGCACAGAATCATTTACTAGACCAGTTAATGAAGCAGAAACACAAATATTTCACTGACAGTAACTGATTATGGAATGTTCTGGCATAAGACAAACAGGGATTGCAAACAAAATCTATTGCCTAGTGAACTTCACCACCGACCCTCAACTAAAATAGGCTTTGTTATACTCTAGAAATTGGACTTTAATTTTTAAATAATAATTTAAATACTTTTTTCATTAAAAAAGGTCAACTTAAAAATAAAATGTTTCTATGGACAACCAGCTAGCTTCATCTCTAGAGATTAGCACAAACACAGAATAGGTGGATTATAAAGCAAGTTCCAGTGATGTCAGCAGACTTACAGTTGCACTTTGGTCATAAAGTGGCACAATATTCCTTAAAAGAAGTATATACTTGTACATTCTTCATAAAAATATGTAACTGCCATAGAAATCACTTTCTCACCTGTTGACCACCTTCTGTGGTCTGTTTCTGCTGTAAATGAAGGGAAACAGAGTATCTGGAACCTAAAGACCTGAGGAACTAATAAGCAATGTCCATGGAAAATAGATCCCTATTGAGACATAAGCTGCATCTTCAGGATCATTACATCTCTCCAAGAAATGAATTAACCTATGTCACCGTTTGACTCAGGTCCGACAACAATGCTCTCGATCCCCTCCCCCCCCCACCCAGGTAGGGAAGGAGAGAGAGAAAAAGAGAGAGACTTGGGTGAATTGAAAACTAAGCTACACAGCTTTAATTAAAACACTAATGAATGATACAAGAAAATATATACAATTATATACAGATATATTCAGGTATGGGCAAAAGCCTCTTGCCTCCCCCCACCCCCAGCAACTTCCACAGCACTTCCCTGAACTGGGAAGAGTCCCAAGGAATCCCGGAGCTGCTGCTGGAGAAAGCAGAGAGTGATGAGGGTCAGGAGAGCTCAAGCCTA
>NW_009953098.1:2176805-2177958 GCF_000747805.2 Chaetura pelagica | reverse complement strand
CTCCTACGGGGGGGGGGGTGTGTGGGGAGGGGTACAGATCTCCCCATAGTGTCTGAGCTGGCAGAGTGAAGGTGTGATTCAGCTTCCTCCTAATGGAATCACCCATCCTTCAGAACTAGGCATGTCACAAAAATGTGATGGCAAACTGCCACCTGCCCCTTCTGTGTTATGCATTCTCAAATCTGCAATGCCCTCAATGAGGTGTTGTGTAGACATTCTGAAAAGAGCATTCACACAAGGTTTAGCAGTATTGCACATTCAATTTCATAATGCCCCAGGATGCATTTCTGACAATAAACCTTGAGGGCAAACTCTGAAAGTCACAGCAAGAAAATATGAGATTCAAAAGCATACATCCTGGAGGTGACACACTCTGGGATTAATGGTGAAGCTATTTAAAATGATTATTAGTTCTAATGATCTTTAAATACCACCACTACATCAGATGTGAGCTTATATCCTGTAACAAAAAGCTTTAGTTCGGCTTTCTGAAAGGAACTATATCATGACGTGGTTTCACAATATATAGGGGTAAAGAAAGCTGGATCATAAGTTTGATTCATTACCCAGGAGCACCACTGGCATTCTTAGTATTTAAAAAATGATTGCCAAGCTTTACAGCTTCAATATAACTAATTTCATTTTCCCATCATTTTACCCCTCTTGTCTACTTAGTTTGTAATCCTCTTTAATGGAAATTTTCTCTTATTCTTTGTCTACAGTACATTATAGTGCAGGACTTGTCTGTAGGGCACAAATCAGCAACTAAACCAACAAAAACCCAGTCTTCCAAGATGATAAATTTAAAACTGAAAAAACCCATCAGTTATATCTCAGATGATTAGGACGGCATTGCTGCTATAATTGAGGACATATTTGCAGCTCTCAAACCAATGACTATATAAAGACAGCTTGCTGAACTGCAACACAGGTGGTGGAAAACCAGAGAACCATTGTCTTGGGGATAGGACAGAGAGTTCAGTGAGCAACAGAAAAAATCTATTCTGAAGATGTCAAATGCTGTGGGCTAAGCCAGCACTTAGTGTTTGTTTACCATTAAGCATACTGACACATTCCTATTGACTTCAATAGTCATCAGTAGTTCCAACTTAGCCCCTCTGTGGGCAGGTACTTTGGATTTTTGCCAAGCATA
>NW_009953098.1:2154804-2176783 GCF_000747805.2 Chaetura pelagica | reverse complement strand
TGTGGGGAGGGGTACAGATCTCCCCATAGTGTCTGAGCTGGCAGAGTGAAGGTGTGATTCAGCTTCCTCCTAATGGAATCACCCATCCTTCAGAACTAGGCATGTCACAAAAATGTGATGGCAAACTGCCACCTGCCCCTTCTGTGTTATGCATTCTCAAATCTGCAATGCCCTCAATGAGGTGTTGTGTAGACATTCTGAAAAGAGCATTCACACAAGGTTTAGCAGTATTGCACATTCAATTTCATAATGCCCCAGGATGCATTTCTGACAATAAACCTTGAGGGCAAACTCTGAAAGTCACAGCAAGAAAATATGAGATTCAAAAGCATACATCCTGGAGGTGACACACTCTGGGATTAATGGTGAAGCTATTTAAAATGATTATTAGTTCTAATGATCTTTAAATACCACCACTACATCAGATGTGAGCTTATATCCTGTAACAAAAAGCTTTAGTTCGGCTTTCTGAAAGGAACTATATCATGACGTGGTTTCACAATATATAGGGGTAAAGAAAGCTGGATCATAAGTTTGATTCATTACCCAGGAGCACCACTGGCATTCTTAGTATTTAAAAAATGATTGCCAAGCTTTACAGCTTCAATATAACTAATTTCATTTTCCCATCATTTTACCCCTCTTGTCTACTTAGTTTGTAATCCTCTTTAATGGAAATTTTCTCTTATTCTTTGTCTACAGTACATTATAGTGCAGGACTTGTCTGTAGGGCACAAATCAGCAACTAAACCAACAAAAACCCAGTCTTCCAAGATGATAAATTTAAAACTGAAAAAACCCATCAGTTATATCTCAGATGATTAGGACGGCATTGCTGCTATAATTGAGGACATATTTGCAGCTCTCAAACCAATGACTATATAAAGACAGCTTGCTGAACTGCAACACAGGTGGTGGAAAACCAGAGAACCATTGTCTTGGGGATAGGACAGAGAGTTCAGTGAGCAACAGAAAAAATCTATTCTGAAGATGTCAAATGCTGTGGGCTAAGCCAGCACTTAGTGTTTGTTTACCATTAAGCATACTGACACATTCCTATTGACTTCAATAGTCATCAGTAGTTCCAACTTAGCCCCTCTGTGGGCAGGTACTTTGGATTTTTGCCAAGCATACTGCATCAACAAAGGCTATTTGTGTGCCTACAATTAAGTCCATGTTTGAGTGCTTTTCTGGAGTAAGTCCAGTACCCTCTTCAGTAGTGAGCACTTAACATGAAACACAGTGCTTGGCATGTAGGTATACTTAAGGATGTCTCAGTGTATAATACATGTTCTGTCACCATCCTGCCAGGATGAGTCCCACTGTCGGCAACATGAGCTCTGTACTTAAAATAATGGATGATAGTAATTTTTAGCCAAATCCTAAACCAGACCAAGGCATCCTATTGTTAGTGAGATAAGCACAGTATGTGCTCAACTATGCAACTGTGAGTCACTGTTTCATCTATTGCAGAATGTATTAAGCTCTTTAGAGGAGACCATTAGGCAAAAGCTGTATTCAGTCTGCAGGAGCAGTGAGTGCAGATGGCCAATGTGTTATTCTCCAACAGAAAAGTTAAAAACCCTTCTGGCAACATTCAAAGCTCTGGAATGAGAATATATGAACATGTTGACTTGAACCAGTCAGCTTTGGCCAGAAATTAACTGTCAGCAATGATCAGTTTTCAGAGCAGTCCCATCCCAAACTAGAACCCTGCACAGTATTTTCTATTCTACCTGAAGTAGTTCAGTATCAGATCATCTCAAAAGCTACATAGTTTATTAAAAAAAAAACAACCAAAAAAACCCCAACAAAACATTTCTAACTGACTGAGTCAATCACTTAGCTATTCTATACTGTTTTTCCTCTATTGCAAGCTAACATTCAACTTTCTCTAACCACTTACGATAGTGTTTTCTAAATGTTTTTAAAATGTAACCTCTTTTGCCTTCTCTGTCTTCCAACTACCCTTCCATTCTCCCCAGCCCTCTTCCTCCCAAGACATCAGCAATCAGGGGGGGAAAAAACTGGGCTGCAATTACTGTCTCGAAGTATTTACTTGCTCCCACATCTTAGTGGAACCAAACTGCTGATCTTTCCATGACCACAACATAGGTCTCAATCCTCTGTTGAAAAAAATACTGATTTACTGAACAATGCAGCCTCCAAACATCTCAAGTACTACCCCACAATTATTTAACTGCCTCTACACTTGTTTTATTCTGAGGCAAGATTCTCAAGCCAATAGATGGGATCAACCCTACGAAGTGCAAAACAAGTGAGACTGCAACTACCAGTCAGCCTGTTCTAAAAAGTCATTTTATGTCCATTTAATATGTGCAAGAAAAGCATTTATTATTTTTCCCCCGTACAGACTGGGCAATTACTTTTTTTTTTTTTTTACTTAAGCATGTGGCTCTATTAATCTCATATTTATATTTTTGCCGTCTATGGTTCCATTTCCTACATTACTGCAAGGCTGCATCTTATCATACACATCTAATTTGTCATTTTAGTTTGAGTCATTAATCTTTGCCTTTCCTTCAAAAGATAATCTATGTTTAATAGCTATATTATATGATCTACATCAAGGTACTGGAAGGAATATTTTGCAAACTTTGGGAGAAGACTTTTGTTACACCAAGTTTAATTAAACATTCACATATATTTTTTAACAGACCAAAAGTTATTCCTGTAATAGCATGAGCTAGGAATAGATTATACTTTCTGACTGAGTGTTGGGAGAAATAAAACAACACCATCAACTCCCTCATGTCCCTCTCACCCAGGCCAGTAAGTTATGAAAAAATGATAAAGATTAGTTTCAAAATACATTAGCATTGCTAAATATTTACTAAACCCAAAAGCATCCACCTTAATCAAGGATCAATTGATTTTCATACCTTCATGCTCTGCTCAATGCTGACAATGCATAGTGCCAGCTCATATGAACTGGAACTGACAGAGCTTTAACTTCCTTGAACTTTATGTCATGTTCCCCCCAGAGCCCCAGGTTCTTTCTGGAGCTTGGTAAGTGACTACTTACTTCAAAATGGCACTTACTTAGAAGTTCTTAACTTCTAAAGAAATGTGATTAGTCTAATGGATTAGATGATCCAAGTCAGGGAAAGAAAAAGAATGTGTGCCATTAATACTCTGCACACCAGTGCTGCATGTGTTCTACTGATAGTTACTACAGTGAAGTTTCTACTTCATGCAATAAATTATAAAGCACCTCAGGGCTTTGGAAGATTCATTCTGTGAATCAAACAAAACCTTATTAAATGCATTTGTGCTAGTAATGTCACTATAATATAGTAAAAAATAAAGATATCCAAAATAAACTGGGATAACTAAAGCTAGAATTTTTGCATTTAAAAAGTTTCACATTGACAGCCTCCACTTCATCAGCAAGTACCTCAAAAAGCTGTTTTGCAAATTCATCCAGATTGTTAGGGATGAATAAGTGTCAGATATTCATGAACAAATACATGAGGGAAGAGTTTACACTGAGGGGATATGGAAAGGAAGGCATATGACATATGGCAGCTGAGGAACTTTGCAGGCTTTCAGCACTCACTGAAGTTTGTAAGAGAAATTTACCTCAAATGATTACTGGAGTGCATTGAACAAACATTATTCCATTCCATTCTGATACCTGCTACCAACAGATGATTTTCCATTTAGGAAAAGCCATACTATCTACTCAGGGGAAAAACTTAGCCATGACTGGATCAAAATCCAGTATCTTTATACTGCTACAAATCTCACTTATTTTACAATTATATTGTGCAGCCTTCCAGCTTTTATCCACAATGAATAACTTTCTTCAGACATTCAAAATACTTTTTCTAAACTGTTTCAATGTGATTATTCAGCTAGCAAACACTAGAAAGGATTCTGGTTTATACCTTGGGATAAAGCTTTCACTCGTCAGGCATTATAGCAATTTCTCAAGTATTTCATGATGATCTTGAAAATTTCAAGCTTATTTTCTCTTACTGAAGAATCATTTAGAAGTACAGTTAAGATTCACTTGATGTCAATGATAGAGAGGTGCTGCACAGAAGTTCTAAGCACACAACTGGAAAACAGCAAGAGCATAAAATGTATACCTCTCTCCCCTTTTCCTGCAATTTCATTCTTGAAAATAATATTATTTGACAACAAATGGCTTTTAACTTCCATTAATGGAATGCTTGAAATCTGCAGAAAATTGCATGTTTACAGTTAACACATCCCTCAGTTGACAGGACATCTCAAGCTAGTCAGATGTTCTTTGTGCTGCATGTTTATCTTGCAATAACTAGTTGGCAGACATACAGCTGAGAAAAAGTGACTTATTAATGATATAAAGTAGTAGTTCCAGTGTGGATTTACTAAAAGTTCACACAAAGCTAAAGTATAATGAATTACAAAGGCAAACAACACATCAGGGGTTTCCATTTGTTTGTATCACAGCTAGTACAAGTCTATTGGTTTCTAGTGAGCTAAATTCTGACAGCCTCAATAGAAAAACAACTCTCCAGAATAATTGTCAAAACACACACAAGATACAGATCATAGTAGTTCCTTCTAATATTAAAAACTATAAACTGAATAACACGATCAGACTAAGGACGAAGCTTGGCTGCTGAAACTTGGTTACTTCATTGCATTTAAATGTCAAAATGCAGGTCATTTGATCAAAGTCACACTTTATACAGGAAAAGACTAACACTGATATTCATTAGATCCATATGATAGGTGCACCGATACTAAGCAGCAGAAGATTTCTGCATGCACACCAATTACTTGCAAAGTCATGGGTGTATTTTTGCATGACACACAACACCATTGTTGCTTTTTAAAAGGTGATGTTCTCACAGACAGACTAAAAAAGTCAGAGTAAGGTTGCACACTGGTTGTTTCAGCTTCAAAATCCCCTCCATGGTTTACTTTGAGAATGTGCTTAAACAGGTCTCCAACATTTTTTTTAGTGCTGCCAAGCATAAGAATTAAAAACTTGCCCTGCAAAAATCCTAATATTGCATTAAAAATAATGAGACTTTGTTTGCAAAAAGACTAAGTTTCTACCTTGCCTCCTACTTTTCTGATGTTATTACATGTCCTTGCTTCATGTTTTCAAGGCTTTCTCCAAACAATGATCAGAAGCAATTTCATTGAAAATTAAAACTGAGGTTCTCATGAACTGTCTTGACCACAAAAAACAAATTGTGAGAAGTATTGCAGAACCATGACAAAAACTGACAGTTTTTCAGCTCTGTATTTTTCTCCTAATTTCTGATATACCTTAGTGGTAAGCAGCAAATACCTGCTTCCTGGAAACACACCTCTTCTGAGTCGTCTTGATGGATTTTAACATTCGACTGGAGGCTAGGTTAACTTCTTTTACTCTTAAGGACCACTAAGTTTAGCTGGACTGTGAGAAGATACAGCAGTGATGTTCAAGAGAACTCATTTCAGTTTCAGTTTGTTAAATTATCTTATACTTTACATAAGCACAAATACATTGGCTTTTTTACACAGAAATGGCTGAAAGCTGTTGCAAAACAACCTGTTAACTCACATGGCAGTTATAAAAATATCAAATGTAAGAAAATAAAATACCATTCACATTTCTCCTGTAAGGTTATATATAAATGCATTTTGGTTTTTAAAGCTTTCATCAGCATGATAAGCTAGAAACTGTTTTTAGCTCTTCCAAATGGTTTGGAAAATAAGCTTGTTCATACAAAGAGACAGAGAAAGACAAATTCTTTTCCTACTTTTGTGGATTTTTTAGTATCTTTTTTCTTCTCTCCAGACTGAAATGTTTGTGGCATTGATCAGCCTTATGACACATATATAATTTAGAAATTTATCTACTAATAAATCTTACAGGAATATACAACAGAAGCATGTCTTTGTTTCACATTTGGAAACTGTATTTGACACCAGACCTGGAAAGGGAGAACTGAACAATCGCTTTGGCCCTATTTATTGCAGTAATTATCTTTATTCAAGACTGAACACTGTAAGAATAGAGTAGTGACAAAATGCTTACATTTCTGCCATGTAAACTGTATTACCAAATTGAAGAAATTTATTAAAATAAGGTTGCATATGAATCTGTCAAGTTTTTTCAAAACTACAGAGTCAAAGTCAAAAGCAAAATTAACTAGAACTCAGCTTGATGAGATTGCATTCTTGTTTACACTAGTCAAAGATTGTCATAGGTTAACGGGTTCTTTCACTGGCATAAGATCAGAAATATATTCTAATGCCACTGATAAACTTTTTTTACATATGTGCGTGCAATATTTCATATATATGTACATCTGTGTACACATATATATGTGAAACACTTAGAAGAAAGAGCAAGCATCATCTTACCACTCCTCCCCTCGTTTCCTACAATTGCTCTTCTAATGCCCTGAAAACAAGAGAACATAGAGAAAGTAAATTCTGAAGGAAAAAAAAAAAATCATTATACTTTTATTCACTACTAGACTTCCAGCATCACACTGTTACTGGTGTTATCTGACCAGCATTAGCATCGTAAGACCATATCTTTCCTTCCTAATTCTAAGGCAATATTTCCAGAGCAACTCAATGTACATGACATAGAAACACATCCAAGTACTTACACTCAAACTGTGAAGCCTTCCCTGTTCTTATGTGCAGACCTGTTGGTAATTTTCTTCTGTGTACTAAAATGGAAATTTTTCTTTTGAATGTTATTATTTTAAGGTCAATATTATAATGTCACAAATAGGAATCCCATTAAACATTCAGATTACATCTGACTTGAACACTCACCTAGAATTTACGTTCTTGATTAGAATTTGCAAATTCCATTATGTGTACATTTAAATATAAACTGTATTCTGTATGAAGTACAAATTAGTACTTCATTGTACTATCAAAGACATCTCTCCTCTACAAACAGATGGAGCATGGCTAAGCCATCTCCCTCAGAAACACACACAAACGGGCCAGGGACAAAAATATAACTCATTAATAAAAAACAAACTCCCCTCAAAACCCCCCACAATTGTAGGTTGCCACTGAGACTCCTTTCAAAAACCAACCCAAAGACAGACTTTGCTACCTGTGCTGCTAGTCACAATGCGAAAGAATCCCTTGCTCATAAAATTTAACTCTCTGCATATTAGAGAAAGAACGAATTTTTAAATATGTGTCTGCTGGCTAAGCAATGCGCATGCCAACAAAGATGTTTATTGACTCTCCATACTTTTCCCTTCTCTGGCATTTTCTGGCAGCATTTTATCTTTCAACAAAGTAAATGGAAGTTAGTTTAAAATCTGATTTGCTTGCTTAGGGATTGTCAGAGATTATTATTATTACAATGCATATTTCAATTGTATAATCGCTTGTATGGCTTGGTAGGCATCATTGTCTCTAGCACAGCATTTCAGAACCAATCTGTAGTTTCCACCACTGCTGCTTATGCAAATCTTTCTTCAAATCAACTAGTTTTGCTTTAAATCAATTGAAGGCTTCAATTCCACTTATTCTGATCTTGGCATCTGCCTTATCTGTTTAGGTGTATCAGCTGTCCAACAGTACTTCAAATTTGTCCTGATTTTCATCTCCCTTACAGTCCTGAGGTGACAAGTACCTCTTATGATCTGATCTACATCTTCCTATACATAACCTTTGTTACTGTTTTCTGTCCCAAATTGAATATGTAACCTAAACTTTCTCTCCCATCTGTGATAGCCAGGGATCCATGCTAAATCAGGCTGCTGTTTGATTTATACTTTTAAGTGTTCTCTGGACTGTTGAATCTCTGAGAACCAAAGGTGTGGTCCAAAGAGGCAGTAGGGCTTGCTTTCTTTTTTTGCCATTTCCATCAGCTGTCTGATGGCTTTAGCTGACAAACTCCTTTCCCATTGCTCTCTGGGTACTCAGAGGAAGGAATCTTACCTTCTCATTGACGCAGAATAATTTGAATTCTGCTTCAACAAACGGTAGTTCATTATCTAAAAAAAGTCAATGTCAGCTACCTTTTATACTGCAATACACACTTTCAGTTTTCTAATCATAGGACTTGTCTGAGTTACAATCCATCTTCCAGAAACGGGAGAAGTAATGTTCAAAAACATAGATTCTATCATTAGAAGAAGAAAAAAAGTTCAGACTCAGACATTACAGGTACTCAGGTACAGCATTTTTGTACTAAAGCCTTATTAATGGCTTTCTTGTTTTTCCCATCCAAGGCATGTTTTGGGGAAATTGCCCACTTTCATTCATCAAATGTCCAGAGATGCATGACAGATATAGAAATTTGAAAACCTGAGCTACCTGTGACTCTTTATAATGGTGTTTTGGTTCCTGAAGCATGGCCAGAATCCCTAAAATGGCCTCAGTTCTCATCAGGTTTTGCTCAAGTACTTTCAGCAAAATATGTCACTACCAAGTAGAGATGTCATAACTAGGATGCAGTAGCCCTGATTTGGTCTTAGCCGTATGTTCTCTCATAAAATGGGAATACAATTAGCTAAAGAAACATCATCCTAAAAAAACAACAGTAGATTGAAGACAACCAAATCAAAACAATTAATTAAGACATGTTAACAGTTTACATCAGAAGTCTGTAAATAAAAAGGCAAAAGTATGTTTTACAAGATAATGCTTTACAATTTAGAGCAGAAGGGGTCAGAAATGACACAGAAACTAGAACTATGCTGATAATTGGAACCAATCTGCAGGCTGTCTTTACATCCTTTACCAACTACAACAAATTCTTTGCCTTCTCTCCTAGCAGAGTTCTGAGTATAAAATCAATGCTTTCCTACACAAGCATCTCAAACTTTTAATAAGCAACTAAAAGTAGCACAAAATCTGCTGCAATTGCAGGTTTCTATAAGCTCCTGTGCATCAGTGCTTCTCATAACTCTGTAGTGCTTGGGGTAGTGGGGTGTGATAATATATGCTCTGCCTAAAGTAAGACTGTTCCAAGTCATTAATTGCCAGATCTTCCATATACAAATCAAGGCTTCCAATTTCTTCTCCGTAGGGTACTGGTATTGATATTCCTTCATGACTCTGTTTAGAGTAATAGATGCTAAACAGGGAAATCACTCACAGTAAACATGTACTTTGTTCTACAGTGCCTGTTAGTGCAGAAAGGTGGGTAGGTAGTGAAACACCTCATTAGCTCCTGCTTATGTTGGACAGTTTTGGATTAGACTTTAAAGCCCACTGTTCTACAAACTTATTCTAAGCATGTACCAGTGCAGATTAGATCAGATTTCTACTCAATCATTACATCAACCAGGATATGGACACCAAATCAGACTGCAACTGAGGGACTTGGTGATCAACACACAAACGTGTAAGCATTTTCATTATCAAGTTTATAAACATCCTTATGATAAACTTCCATGTAATATGCAAACTTCAAGATCCTTTATATCTCCACAGGCTCTCACTCCTACCATACACAGCTGATAGACTTTTACTTTCATTGTTGCTTCCTCTGAGGAAGTAACACCTTTGTTTGACGGGTTAGCTGTTTTCTCTTAATTTTCTTTTTCCCATCTCTTTCAGTCTTTTTATTCCTTTACAAAAAAAAGCCCCTTTCTCTTACAATTCAACTTTTTCCTTGTTCCCTTTGTATGACAAAATTATTAAAACAAACAAAAAACAAACCCAACCTTGTCCATTTTGAGTTGTAAATGCAATTTACGCAAGCATGTCCTCAAGCCCCTATTCAATCTCGATTCTTATTCTAATGATGAATCCTTCATTTCTAAATAACTTCATAAATGTTTCCTGAGACTTGTGTGGTAGCTGTATTTTTTTTTTACTTCCATCAGTCTTTGATCATCATAACTGATGAATAAGTATGTATCACATTTCCAGGCCAGTCACTATCTTTAAACAAATGAAATAAAAATTCTATACTTTTCCCACAAACTCCTTGTTTCATTCTCTCAACCTGCTGATTCCATTAGCTGTTGCTGATCTACATAGAAGCTTTTGCCTTAACCACACTCTGTCCATTATTAAACTGAGTTACTAAGTCAATAGTCACTGGGCTATTAAAAAAGATATTTTTATTATTATTATTTAAAAAATATCAATTATGATCTTGCCATTTTTCTCAGAATAATCAAGGTGTTCCAAAACAACTTTCATTCTCATCATCATTTGGGGAGCTCTAATTACCAATTCCTGGAAAAACATGTGTGATTTTGTTGCAAACTGAAGACCCACTGCCCAAAAGTGCCAGAGACAAAAAAAATGACAAATAAATTTATTCATTATGTAAGCTATTCTTTACAAACAAACAAATCATACTCCATCCACCGAGTCTGAGCTGCCATTGACTCATCTACCCCTGATAACATTATTTCCTTTTAACTTCCTCCCAGGATTTTTCCTCAGCAACTACCTGATGTGGAAGGCTATCTGCAGGAAATGTCTTTGAAGTTCAGCTCCTCAGGCAAGACTTCTGCTGTGGGAAGGATATATGTTCTAACTCACATCATCCTTCCTCCTCAGAAATCTTCCTCTCCCCCTGGACCCCTCTCAGGGAGTTCGTGCTGTTCCTCAGCCAGCACGTTCATTTCGCCATGAATTTCCCTTCAGACTGAGGAAGTTTTCTTGCTAAAACCACTGAGATTTCTGAATGCCCTTATAGTACACTGGATGGAGTCCAAAACCTTTGATGTTTTTTTTCTGCTAATTAAAAGATAGACAGCCTGCCCCAGAATAACTAACTTCTGATAAAAAAAAATAAATTGATCAAAAGAGATTTCTCTCTGATAGCAGACTGACGACTTCACAGATAGATTTCTTAGATTAGAGACCTAAAATCATAGAAGAGAGAAGCTATATTATCATCATTATTACAGAGAAAGAGGAAAGAACACTCATTTTGTGACTCTCTCTTCATGACAGAATCACCAGACACCCCCACACCTCCTCAAGGAATTACTTCTAACTACAAGCCAAAAGCACCTGTAGGCTCTGTGCCACTAAAGCTATGTTTTAACAGAACATAAACCAACCAACTCGACTACAATATATCAGATGCAAGTGTGAGCCCAGATACATAAGAAATTTCAAGAGAGGCACTCACTGTGTCCTGCCCGCCAGTCAGACCGGCCCCCAGCCCAGGCGCAGGGACCACAGACCGGTACCACAGAGGCTCTTCTGGGTTCCCGCCAAAACCTCCCTTTTCCATCACCCCACAAAAGCCTCCCCACATACCTGCCAGCCTTCCCACCTGAGAGCCTCCGTGCACACTGAGGGATAGCCCTGCAGCCCCAGGGACCTGGCCTGCTGCCTCCCCCCTCTCCATCGCTCATCCTCAGTGAGGCCTCAGCAACCAAGGACCCGATGGCACCTTCTGCTGCCATCTTGGCCCTGCTGGACTTCATGAGGGGGAAGGAAGGAAAGCGAGGAAACAATTGAAGCATGTGATTGGGAAAAGCCAACAAGGATTTAACTGGGGTAAATCACGCTTCACAAACCTGATCACTTTCTATGACAAAGTAACCTGCTCAGTTGATGCAGTGCAAGCAGTGGACATCATCTAGCTGGACTTCTCCAAGTCTTTTGATACCGTCCCCCCACAGCCTCCTCCTGGAGAAACTGATTCGTTACGGCCTTGACAAGTGGTCTGTGTCATGGATGGGGAAATGGCTGACAGACTTGAACCCAGAGGGTGATAGTAAAGACTTGTCCTCAAGCTGGCAACTGGTCACAATTGGGACACCCCAGGGATCAATATTGGGCCCAATGCTGTTTAACATCTTCTTAAGTGACCTGGATGTTAAGATCAAGAGCACCCTGATTAAGTTTGCTGATGACACCAAGACAAGTAGAGAGGCAGACACTTCAGAAGGGAGAGCCACCCTCCAAGGTGACCTAGACAGGCTGGAAGAGTGGGTTAGTAAGAACCTTATGAATTTAAACAGGGAGAAGTATAAGGTCTTGCATCTGGAAACACAAAACCCAGGAGTGCAGTTCAGACTGGCATCCACCCGGCTGGAGAGCAGCCCTGTGGAAAGGAACCTGGGGGTCTTGGTGGATAACAGGCTCAACTCAAAGGGCATTGTGACCCCTACTTAAGTATATTGTTCTGATTATCTGACAATTACAGACTTGTAAGGGTCTCTTTAGCCATGTAATATTGAGACATGCCAATCTTTTTTTAACTCTTGATGGCAATACAATTAAACTTACCTTAATGCAAACTGAAAGGTAAAAAAAGTAATTTTTTTTAATTTTTTTTTTTATTCTTTATCTATTGATAAATTAACTAAACCATTTCACAAGCTTCATTTATCTAGTTCCCTGTAGCCAAATGACAGGCCATATACTTCTTCTGTGCAGGCTCTGACTTTCAATTGTATCATCCTTAGGACTACAACCAAATATGGTACTTCATGCCTGGCACTCTTATTGCCATTGTTCCTGTACTCAAAGTCACTATATCAGAACATCTAGTTTTGTCTCTCCCAGGATAGTAATGAAGTAAAAATATTTATCAACCTGTCATGCTTCCAAACACTTTTCAGCCATGGACAACTTTTCACACTAAAGACATATAGCCTTCATTCACATTACTAGCCCTTAAATTCTTCCATTAAAAAAAACCCACCAAACCACTTGTGTAAGGATGCGCAGGATCTGTCCTTTAAGCTTTGTACAAGAACCTGCCACAGGAAGGTGGTAAAATTAATAATCAAACCACATTTATTTCTTATTTTATGATTCTGTACAGAACTTCCAGACTCTGCCATCAAATGGCTTTTATCCAACTTCAAGAAGTACTTTTATACAAAGGACACACTGACAATATTTATCTTATAACTTAAAGATCTCTTTAATAAAGCTTTCAGCAAGGCTGTTCAATTTTGAAGAACCTCAATTTATATGTCAAAAAACTCCAGATTTATAAAGTGAAGATTGTAGAGTATGAAAGTTTTGGGGATACAGCCTCAGAAAATTGTATTTCTACTTAAACATATAAAAATGAAGTCATAATATATTTCAAGGAAATTTAATTTTCATAAATGTAGTAATTTAAAAAAAAACCCTGAAGCATTATCCTGATATTCTACAAGTGTTGGCCACTGAAATCTTTTAGGGTATGATACTTTCATCTCCAGAGATCTCATTTACCACTCTCGTTTTACAACAATTGATAGTAGCAAGTGATAAACTGAGACATGGTATGATCATCTTTACTTTGTTTTAGCTGCATTTGTGTAGTTTGAAGTATAAGCAGCATTACTTATTAGTACATATTAAATGAACATATACTTTGGCTGTAGTTCAAGACTCAGGAAGTTAACCACAAAAAATTGGTGGAGTCACTAGCTCCAGTAATACACATGCTTTATGAAGTCAGTTACTATTTGTAGCATTTGGAAGACACATTCGGATTTGAATACTTAGTAACAAGGAATATGATAAATTAAGAACATCACTGTTCTCCAACCTAAGTTAGAAAGATACCTGTACTGTTATATAAAGAAACAACTTTAATGGTAGTTCAAGACTCTAAAACCTAAACAGACATTATCTAACTTTTTTATATATATTATTAGAAGAGATATAACTGTTAATTTCCTTTCATTTCAAATTGTTTGCCTTATTACCAATCAGCATTATTAGTCAGCTCTTCCCTTTATAATACAGATATAACTATATAAAGCTGTAAATTTGGAGAGAACAAATTGTAAGAAGTACTTGAAAAAAAGAGGACTGGGGTGGTGGTGGAAGGAGAGAGAAATAATTCACTGAGGAGGATGAGGTGACTAGTTTGGCAAGATTATCAGGTAACCACAGTTTTGCTTGATCAAACAAATTAATTAATGACATTAGTGCCACAATTTATTAATTTTTAAACATTATGGCTTTCATAATCCTAATACAACACTTCTTGGTGCAGGTTGCTCTGCCCGAGGGCTGAAACAATTTTATTCTGGGTTCCCATGATGAGTACCATACAGCATGTTTGATTCTTGCTGACTGAACTCATTCTGTCAGTAGAGGAGTTGATATTTCACACTAGAATGCTAACTGTACTTCAAGGACAAGTCATCTGATCAAAGGGTACCACAAATCTTCAGAGAGGATGACAGATGGGAAATGGTAAAGTGTTATTTATGTGAATGACCATTATGAATTTAAGATGCTCTTCTAAGCCATTTCACCATTATTCACTCACCTTTTAAATAACCCCTTATTCTTGGCATTACAATTATCATTCAACTGCATAATATTATAGCTGAATAATCTGTGTGACAACAGCATAAGCTATTGCACACACACAAATACAGACACACAGATATACATAAGGTTTTTTTTGCTTTATATTTAGATGTTACAAAAACCCAGCAATGCAAGACAGAAAAAATGACCTGACAGTTAAAAAAAACATAAGGTGGTCAAATATCAGAGCCAAAACAATTCTTATTTGGCATGAAGAAATGTACTAAAAAATTACCCATACTCTTCTTTTAAAGGTTTTTGTCATCTGGTATATACTTCAGAAGACCACTGGCTGACTCAACTGATGCGGGTTCATGATCTCCAGGACAATGAGATGAAACAGTCAAAAAGGAAATCCTTCACTAAGACCTGTTCTGTTGACCCAAAGCTTGTATCCTTGGGATAGAATGTGATGCTGATCAAGAATACTGATGAGTATGTGTTTCTCCAGCTAAACGAACATGATGTTTACTATAAAGGTTTAGCAAATACAGACTTGAGGTACTAAGGATGAAATCCTGGTCTCTTTAATATTTCAGATATCCTTTGAAATTCAAAGCAGTGATCTCTTAGCCAAGAAGGAATACAACACCATTCATATCAGTAAGTAAATTCAATGTAACCACATTATTTCTCTGAATGAGGGTGGCAAAGATGCAACACTACAATTCTTTTCAGCCTAGCTTCCCAATTTATGGAGGGACAATATTCATTGACTGCAGAACATGTAAGGCTGTCAAGGATCTATTAATTGTATTGTCTCAAATAAAAAATTCCAGCATTTCTTTCACACAATTCTTACAGCCAGAGGTGGCAGAATGTCACAGAAGGCATCTGTGAAAGTGACTGCAGTGACTTGTAAGGTGTCAATAACATTCAAGCTCTATCAGTTTGATCTTATGCTCCTTGAGTTCTCCCATATCACACTTCTCTCAGTCTTTGTCATCAATTTGCACCACACATTATCTGGACAATTCCTAGGTCATTTAACAACATATACTGCACAACAGCTACCACAAGGGAAAACAGTAACAAGCACCGCATTCTGGCAACCAGTAAGCCTAGATTCAATTTGCTGAACAAGTCTGATCTGGTATGTTCGCAAACATAGCTTGGAGAGATGATTCCTTCCTAGCACATTATACCACATTCCTACTCTCTTTCTTATTTCAAAATAGCTCAGGGTGATTTGCAAGTATTTATGATGTCTTTTTAATTGATTCAGCTATACATATTAAACATACATGTAAATCAGTAATATTCTTTTTATTTAGAGGAAAATCACATGTGGAATATGGCTGAGAAAAAAACCAGCAGATTAACAGTAAATGAGTTAAAGGAAATCAGCATGACAAGTTGAATGTAATACTCTAAAATAACATTTCTCTGTTAAGAAAATAGTCACTGTTCCTTTGCAATATTGAAATGTTTTTAAATCACTCGGCATTACCTGAAGGAAACATCATCAACACCTGGAAAGTTAGATATTCCAAATTACTTTTATACAAACTAAGTAAGAAGTCATAATGGCTTAGAGACCGTGACAAGTTTTTGTGTACATAACACCATCACAGCAAAACCTCCAAGATCAATAGTTACAAAAGTGTAGAGGGTTTAAGAACTTCTGCCAAGTACGTAATTTACTAAAACATTCAATATAGCAATGAGAAAAACATTTTGTACTTATTTTCTGGTTTGTTTGGGGTTTTTGTGGGGTTTTTGTTTGTTTTGTTGTTTGTTTGTTTTAAGTAGACTCCTTCAATACACTAGAATGAAGGAATGAGGGTTTTTTTAATTATGGTATGACCTTAACCTAAAATTACACATGTACCAGTGTAAAAACACAATTAAAAATATTCAGCTGTCATAAACATAATGTGTTTAGATTCAGAAAAATTATGAAGATTATTCTTTTGAGTTCTGACCCAAATAATCTTAATGCCCCTAGAAGGATTACAATTGTTCTTAGTGACAGTTGGATCAGACTGTCAGAGGCTAATAAAGATAATTCCCTGCCATACATACCTTGTTTTAGAGAGAGACCACATCTTTTGCTTGGTAACATTCCAGTCATACAGCAGATAACCAGTGGCTCCTTGATTCATATACCTAGACTTCTCTCTCATCAGAATGATATATATTAGACTATGACTCTAATGAGGAAGAAATCGAAGCAAAATGGAATGACACAAATTTCTAGCTTGTAACAGGCCCAAACAGAAAAACTGAATCAAGTTAAAGACAGCCACAAACTGGCCGACATGCCACTGCAATAAAATGCATCTACTTGACCAAACTGAACTTTGATTGGAACACTTTGCTTTTGAATCTTTCATTTTTATAATCTTAGATGAGGAAAATATCAGAAATTATCAATATGAGGTAAAATTTGTAGTAAAGCACATCAAGGACAAAAAATGTTGAGTGGATGCAACAGTAAAGGAAGAATACCTTTAGACTTTGAGCAGTAAGGTGAAGAATGTGTTACTACATCAAAATCAAGGAGGAAAAAAAGAACAAGGGGGACACCTCAGATACTGAAGCTATGGAGTAGAATTAGTGGGAAAAGCATCCTTATGGAAGAGTTGCAGCTCAATTTCAAAGTCTGTCAGTTTCTTACTATTGTATCAGCTCCCTGTGCCAGATTTGCTCAGATATAAACAACTGCTGATTAACTTCCATTTCTGAATACATTATAAGCCAGGCAGGTTTAGAAGGGTACCTTTTAAGTTTGCCCTACAAATAAGGAGCCATGATTTTGTCCCATTCTCACGTGTTCCCTTTCATCTTTGTTGTTCTTCAGGTTTCTGTAGTTATTTTCACCTTTCTCCCATTATAGCTGTTTAATGCTAACAAGATAGCACTTGATCCAACTCCAGGTACATCAATCTGCTTTCTTTTGTGTGAATATCAAATACCTGGACTCATACTTCTGTGGCAATACACTGCCCCAGTAACTATGAAAAAGACAATTCTTTGATGGTAAAGGTGACTTACATTTTAACTACTTATCAAAAAGCTCCATGAAAAAGGAGAAAGATTACAAGATTCAGGAGAAAATTCTTTTATTCTAGAAGGAATGAAGTAGGTGGGAAGCAAAGGATATAAATACTGAAGAATGACTGCCAAGGCACAATTACCTGGACTCACAGACAGACCAGTGCATGACTTTTTATATGACATAACTTTCTGTTTTTAATTCAAAGTTAGTTGAGGTCAATGGAAAAGGTCTTCCTGAATTTGCCAGCTTTTGGAGAAAAACGTAAATCTGGCAGTGCAATTATCTGTATTTTTTACATAAGTTCATTACAGATACACATGTATTAAGTGGAGCATCTGTCAGAATCTGACAACTAAATGGTCATATCAACACATTGCACAATCCAATGGTCAAATTCAGACTTCCTTTGGAGCTGAGGGATTCAAAATGAGATTTTGGTTTGACCCCTGTCTGAGCAAGTGTGGAACACCTGATATAAAGCTTACCTCACAAAATTAATTTATAGTAAAAGCTCAAAGACAATTTAAGTCCATGAAAGAATCCTGATCTGTTCTGGTTTCATGGTATTAGCTCTCTTGATGAATGACACCTTTAAGTTTGGTATTTCAATTAGAGCTATATAAAATACTTATCTTCAGTCTGAACCACACTCAAAAGCAGAACAGTTTCCAACCTGACCTGACTTTTCAAATTAGTAGTGGACTGCTTGATATATACTTTTAATGTCTGTAGAATATTCACCTGCACTGAGGAGCAGCAGCCTCAGTTGACCAACTTATCTTGATATCTTTCAAACCTACCATGCATTTAGAGTTCAAATTAAGGTCATTGGAGAAGCTCAGATACTATTTTGGCCCCCACTTACTTAACTCTTATTCTAGAGACAAGAAACTGAATTTAATTAACTGAGTCTGTATATATTTCATGTGCTGGCATATTCAGTGATGCTTAAAAGGAGGGTGCACAATTTTTCATTTGTGATATCTGTATACTTAGTCCTGAAAAATAAACAAAACCAAACAAAAGCAACAAAACAAAAAACCCCACAAAAATCCCACAAAAAAACCCAAAACAAACCCACACCAAACCAAAACAACAAGTCCTCATAGGACTTATTTTCCAGATCTTTCACCAGCTTGGTAGCTCTTCTCTGAACCTGCTCTAGCAACTCGACATCCTTTTGTAGTGAGGGGTTCAGTTTGTGAGCGCAGAGTATAGGCTTATGTTTTCAGAGGAAAGCAGGTGAAACAACGTATCTCATATTTCATAGGAAAGGCAGTAACCAGACCATTGTGTTTAACAATCACTGTTGAACTTGGCATTCATAAATGTATCTAATCTTCTTCTAGCCACTTCCAACTTAATTTACACTGTGTAAAACAGCTCTGGTGCAAATCTTTACATTACTGGTGAATTACTCAAAATTCAATGTAGGAATAGTACATTGGTGGTGGTACAGGTTGTCCTGCTTCATCTATATTCCTCTTTTAATAATTTCCAAAGTTCTGGGTGCTAGGAGCTCAATCCTCAGCTACCCTGCAAATACATTGTAGAAACCTGGGCAAATACAGTTTTGTCCATTTAGTATGGATACATTACTATCATATAAGGACTATTCTGAAGTGAGTCTTTATACAGAAGAGTTAATAAAGGGTCAGCAGTAGAACATGAGTTAGATTAGTTGTTGTTTCTGTTGTTTTTATTGTTGGTTTTGTTTGTTTTGGGGTTTTTTGTGGTTTTTTTTTTTTAATTCAATAAAACTATTTTTGTTTGTTTTGGGGTTTTTTGTGGGTTTTTTTTTAATTCAATAAAACTATTAGTTTAAGCAAGTATTTTATTTGTGTTGCATCCCACAGGGATCTCAGACATTGGACAGCAAGTCTACTTAGTTTACTCTTGTATGACTGTTATTGTGTAGCCCTTCTCATTCATTACATCTGGTGTCCTGGTTCAACACAACATATGGACATATATCCAGATCATTCTGTTCTTGGAAAGAATAAGAATTCTTCCTAAAGATTATCTTGTGTCTGAGCTACTGGTTGTATATTCTTTAAGGTTTATAATCCTTTCAGAAGCTTTTTCCTTTTGTATTTTTCATACAGAACTTCAGAACTAGCCTGGAAAGATTATGCAAGAGCTGCCATTAAGTTCACAATATGAAAATAAAGTAATTTCTTTGCTTGATTGATGGCCATAGTGCTCTCCTAGGATGTGACTAATGCAGGCTAAAGAGCAGTGGGGTGAGGTCATTAAGGCTTATATTGATTTCCTCTGAATTCTGAGTAATATATCACCAATCTTTGCTACTTCCACTTGAAAATTTTAATTTAAATAAGCAGAACCAAGCAGTCAATCATTCACTTCCTTTAGAGCAGAAGTAATTTTGCACTGATATTTCAGATGGAATAGAAATTATAAAGCTGCTTTGTGCTATTCATGCTATTAGTAGTATTGAAACAGGGAGATTCTAGTGCACATCAATGAAGAAGTGATGCACTACATGGAAGGTCTCTGAACGGTTCTCCTGCAGACTGACAGATCAAGCTTTTTGAGCATAATTTAAATTCTAATATATAAGAATCATTTTTAGGCAGAACAGATGTTAAAAAAATTTACACTATGTTCACTGTACTAAATGACACTAAGTTTATTTAAAAACTCAGTTTTCTTTTTGTGCTCCAAAGAAATACCTGACCATCAGTTGCATTTTCAAACATTAAATAAGCAAATTGAAAGAATAAAGCAGGGAGGTGAAGAGGGCTGCCACACTGCACTGCAGCTTTATTTTCCTTTTCTAAAACCTCTGGTTATTCAATGGTCATAAAATAGCATCCACAGACAAAAAGGCTCCAACTCTATCTAATGTATATTTATTGAAATAATAACATCATTTGGACCGAAGGCAATATTATTATTAAAATTACACAATACACAGTTCTGCATCTCCATGGGTTTGTGCAGTACTTTGCCAAGCCTAAAACAAAACAGATGCTATTCCACAATCTAAGTGCAAGTAATGGAACATGATGAAATTCAAAATAAATGATTGGTGAAAACAAATTCTAGGTAATAAAACAAATAAAAGGAATGAGTGAAATCACAATTTAATCAGGATTCATATTGAAGCCTCCCAGCACAGTACGTGAGGCCAGTATATTTGCCTTGATAAACTGAGAATAGTTTTATTTATTTTAAAACATGTTTTGCAGACATAATATAGGAGGGAAGACAAGACTCTGCAGGAAAGATCCAGTAGAAAGAACTGCAGGCTAAGGAGTATTTTTACTGTACTGTGTATAGCATGTACAATGAATCCTTTCCATGCAGTAAGATCTGTCACTCAGGTCACATTGCAAAGTTATTCCCATGACACGAGAGGGGCATAGAGATGACCACAGAAAAAGGAGAAGTCATGTAGGTTCCTTTTAATTGCTTTGTGAATGCACAGAGGTACAGGAAGAGGAAAAGAATGTCTTTTCACCTAAACTCTGACAATTTTCTCCAGAAAACTTACTTTTATTTCAGCAGGTATATAATTTTGTATCACAATAGTGCATGATGGATAAGCATGTGGTTTACTGTGGCTGAATCACTGCCTTTTCATCAGCTGGGGCCATCATGAGGAAGTGCCATGGAACAGAAGTGGAAAATCTGCCCCATAAATTTGAGTGCCAAAGGGTGAACCAGATTTCTCCACTGATGTTTTCTGCCAAAAATGTATAGATGAAGACCAATAAAATGCATATTTGAGGGCATTTTTTTTAAGGAACATAGAAATCTTCTGTTGAAAGATCCTGGTTTCTATCAACCAAAAGCTAATACACCAGCAAAGTGCCCAGCCAGTTAGAATTTGTTTTTACTTTTCCATAAAGGCCTCAGTGCTCACTAATCAATTAAAATCCACAGGTGTTAGAAGCTTCTTTTTATTTTTCAGGAGTCATGATAGAATAAAACAGATTCATTAGCATTCATATTTTGCTTACCTGAAGTGATAATGGACCAGCTAACTTGTCAATCTGGTGAACAACATTTTTCCACTGACTACCCCAAATTAATCTATGCTAACTGAGAATGGAGCTCAATGCATCTCATCATTATACTCTGTACCATGTAATTCAAAGATAAATACACACATTTTCATCTCTGAGTAGGATAAATCTGAAATAAGCCTTCTGAAATTAATTGGGGTTACTGCAGTCTTACACTGATGTCACTCAGATCTGTGTGTGATCTAGAATAAATACAGAATATTTACATAATAATAGATGGATTCTACTGCAGGAAGGGATTCAGGTATTTGTGAACAGCATGGCAGTTCATCACCTGAGAGAGAGAAAGCAATCACCACTTAAGTGAGGCCAATTTTTTTACTATGTGCTTAGATTTAATTGACCCTGAAAAGGAGTGACTGTTGTTTGAGTGTGCATTTTCAAATCAGCAATTCAGCCCTCCTAGAAAAGTCACACCTGGAAGCTCTAGACCTTGAACTTAGGAAAGTGAAACAGTGTTATCCCAGTCTTACACAGTAGTGCACAGTGGGCACCATCATCAATGAAATCTTAAAACTCATATTGCAAGTCTTACCTACACTACATAGCACATAATTCGGGCTACAGCAGAAGAGAAATTAGTTGAGCTATTCTTTGAAATGAAAAAAAGAAAAGAGAAAGAAAACTATAAAGTAATTTAGTATGAATTAAAAGAAACCAAAGAGCTGATTAGTAATAGGGAAAG
>NW_009953098.1:2097514-2154188 GCF_000747805.2 Chaetura pelagica | reverse complement strand
AGGGAAAGAAAGCTCAATGTAAAATTCATTCTGTGTAAATATTAGAATAACTGTTTCTTCCAGTTCTATTTAGCTGACTATCACACAGAATTCAATGAATAGTCCTGGCAGGAGAAGTCTCCCTTGAAATATAAGGGATTTCACATGCAGGATTTTATGTAGAGTCTGCTCAGCAATACACATAATACAGCAGCGGAAGACACAAATAACTTGC
Source organism: Chaetura pelagica (assembly GCF_000747805.2). Lineage (NCBI taxonomy): Eukaryota > Metazoa > Chordata > Aves > Apodiformes > Apodidae > Chaetura > Chaetura pelagica. The sequence continues at coordinate 2,153,974 of NW_009953098.1, read as the reverse complement.
AGCTGGGACCAGTACAGGTTCCATTGATGTTGATGGAATTTCAGTTCGACCTCCCTTTCATGAGGCTGTCAATTTTAATATAGAAGACAAAATCCCGAAGTGAAACTGAATTTATCATTCAGTAGAACTGACACTGCAGGAATTGCAATGGGCAGTTTGAAAGAAAATTAAGTGTGTTCTATGTAACGTATCAGTCATGCATGAGCAATGTAACAACTTTGGGTAACTGCACCTGCTTTTTTCATTCAGCTAAAAATAAGTAATAAAAACATAAGGTAATCATCTCTACAGTGGGGGGAAAAAAATAGAAAAATAGTATTTATATCTTAAATCATACAGGCATCCATCTAATTACCAAGATGCTCATGAGCAGGTATCCTCACTAACGGAAGAAAAATAGAAGATTGCTATGGCCCCAAAAGACCCAAGTCCTTACAGGAAGGATACTTTTTGGTAGTTTCTCTATATCTACAGAAGTCTGGCTTGCTAGGACATAATCAAATAATTCCTGTTGTATACAATCTTAACACACAACTCTACTAGCCAGAGCATTCTTCTGAGATGCCTACCTGTCTCTGCACACTAACACTTCAGCTTCCCCACTGTATGTCCATGAAACTTATTTACTTCTTTCAACCCCTGTGCTCTCAGTGCTGACCTATGAAAAGACATGTACACACCTGATAAACATCCATCCCTTAACTGAAGTGACACAAGAAATTATCTACACAGCTCAACCCAGTAACACCAAAAAAAGAGCATAAGGAACATTATCTGAATTTCTAAGTTTATCAATTCCTGTGCTTCACTTCCCAATCTGGCATTCACTGCCACATTCTAAGACAATGCAAATGCTTTTTTTTTTTTTTTTTTTTCAGTCAGTTTTTAACCAAACTGACTGAAGAACTATTTTCCAGTATGCTGGAAAGCATTGTTAACATGTAATGAAAAACTGACTGAAACCAATACATGCATCCCAAAAGCCCAAATAATTACAATCTAGAGACAGCACCACTCTCTATTGCAGAAAACTGACAGCACCTTGGACAGAGGATTCATCAATTCAATGAGTGTCTGATGTATAAATGAAGTGTCTTATGTATAACATCTGATAAAAACAGCATAGGACTTCATAATGCACTAAGACTGGAATTCCAGGTTACCCTGGTTACAGCTACTGATTAATTTCCGAAGCAGCCAGAATTAGCTTGAATCATTCATTAGCTAGCCTATGAAAGAATAAAAGCTTGGCAATTCATTATGACTTTGGAAAGCAATTATTTTTATTTTTTTTATCTGAACTGCTGTTTCACTAAATGTAAACAATTTTTAAAACATTTTCTTCATTTAATTCATGCTGTCTTATTACTGATAGTACCCCAACTGTTTATTGAAAATAAGCAGTGGTTTTGCTAAATAAGTTATAGAAGTCTTTGTAATTAATTTTAGTGTGATCTACTCTTCTTGATAAATCCTCTGAGAAATTAACTCAGATACAAACACAAATATTTGTATTAAGCTCTCTCCAATCTGGTACAGATAAGTTTGTTTTGATAAAATACATGGACTTGAAAGATTTCACCAAGCCAGATTTTAACTAACCATTTCCAAATGTAATTAAATACAACGAAACCTGCTGAAATAACTTATTGATACTTAAGCAATTCAGAGAGAATTTTGCAACTATGCAGTTAGATGAAATCAGACAAATGGCAATGATGGCTTTCCTAGCAGCCCGAGTACACAAATGGACATGCAAGAACACAGAAATAAACTTTCTTCTTTTCTCTTTAGAACAGGCAGCATTGTGTCATTGTAAGATGGATAAAGTCAGCAAAATGGAACATTTTTAAGCACTTTTCCTACAGTAGAACAATTAATTTATAAAAGATAAGGAAAATGTATTATCAGCTGGTTCTACATTCAGGACAATGCCTACCACTGTAACTAGTTCATTACTGACTTTATATATATATATATATATATATATATAAAAGCTTTTCAAAAAGCAAATTTTTTGTTGCCCAGTTGAAGGACTTACTTGGAAGGCAGCTACATGTGAAGTTTCCTACTGCATTCTCAGATCATTACATAGCTGTTGAAGTTAGTGTCCTTAAACATCCATATTGTTGTTTCTTTCGATGGATGGAACATACCTGCCAAATTTATCTCTTGTCAAGGGCAACATGCTGCTGTGTAACTGCAGTGGAATAACCATGGATGTCAGTTGACTCTATTCTGCAATATTAATTTCATCTCTTGCAGTTCCTAATACAACTGTAGTACCAGAAGAAAGAAATACTGACAAATCAAGTTTAGAAGTCTAGAATACAGCAGATTTTGAACATTTACAGGTGGTAAACTCATAATCGATGAGAAGTATGTGATTAAATCTGCCATTTTAAAAACAACAGTAATTTTTTACTCACTAAACAAAACACCAGTAAATTTAAACACTGAGACAGTTTTGAATTACCTTTCCACAGAATATCAAGATCATTGTTTGGATACAGATTCCCATCTAACAAAGGCAGCATTTCAGGCTGTTGACAACAAACAATTATATGTTATAAATGGAATCTAAATGAAGCTGTAAAGCTTGTCTTTCACTATCAGAAACACTTTGTAAAAAGGGGTGTCTAAATTAATCACTTCTCTAATTTATGGTTCCAGTGGCAATGAATACAAATTAATGTCACAAAACTCTTTTGACAGACCAACTCTTATTCTATATAACAGAACAAAAATGCAGTTATCTAATAACAGACATTGGGGGGAAGAAATGAGAACTGTGAAAATGTTAACTTAATTCTTTGTAATACATAATAAGGGACAGAGCATCAATAGGGATAAATGAAAAAGTTCAGTTTACTGCCATGCTAATACAATAATTTCAGTCAGTTCAGAATCTAGCACACACAGCAAAGATTATTACTCTTTTGAAATATGCATGCTAAATATTTAGATAATAAATGTCTTTTCTTCTAGAGCTAACTCATCTTCACTGGCATACCTCTTTGTGGTATGGGAGAGTTCCTGACAGATACAGTGCTGGAGATGAAAAATTAAGTAAGACCTTTATAAAGACTAAAAGAATTGCATAGAAAAGTTTACATAATGTCAGCCTTTGGTGTGCCCTAAGCTCAAACCACTCTGAGGATCAAGCACTCTTAGCTGTTCTGGCCATCATTCATGAGCTGAGCTATCATTGTAAACAACCCTCCTTTGCAAAAAGGCAAGAAATTTAACCAAAAAAATTCCTTGTACATATAAGTTCCATAATAAAAGCAATCTGAAGATCAGTCACTGACAATTCCAGCCCCTACTGAAAGTCAGCAATTAACGAACAGCAACATTTTCTAAGCCAAGATCTAACAAGGCAAACATCTCCTCTCATGCACTCTTGAAAAAGTCTGTTACTAATAATTTCCTCTGCTGTTCCTATCATTCTCCAAGAAGGGAATAAACAGACATGGGTTTACTTGCAATTGATGCGAGATTTGGATTAATTTTAATTTTTCTCTAGTTGTCAGTAGATCATTAAATGTAACAGTTTCACAATCAGGAAATGAAAATTAAATACGTAAATTATAGTATTTTTATATTTAAACATATGTTAAAAGTCTTTGAGGTACCTAAAGGGCAAAAGCTTTCCAGAGTAATGACAGGCCAATGAATATCAGTCCAGTTTCTGAAAGTGACATGGAAGGTTTAATATTTACATGCCAAAACTCAAATCCACAAAATGCTGAAGTTCCTTGAGAGTTCCATGAGAACCCTGGGCTCTTAGCTTGTAGGCACAAGTGAAAAGCTTAGCAAATATGTGGTTCTTTTTAAAGACCATTACATGATGGCACTGCTTATGTTTAGGTTTATCTATAAGCACGAGACCCACAAATGATGCTGCCTCCAGTTGATAGTCAAGGGAAACCAAAACACAGAGATCAGAATTGCTTTCTATTACTGCCTCCCCCTACCACCCTCCCTAGGGAAGATGAAAAAGGAAATAAGGAAGAAAGAGAAACTTCAAGGTTGGAACGGAAAATTAGAACAGGCTTAATGGAAAAAGGGAGGCATACTAACCAGTAGAAAAGTGATATGCAAATAGATACATAGATACACACAAACCCCAGTGCTAAGAGAAGCTGACAAGAGTCCAAAGGTCCCACCTGGCAGAGACAACGGGAGCCAAGAGCTTCATTCCATGATGCCTGCCAGAAGAGAGAAAGGAGGCAAGGCCCAACCTTCTCACCCTTCTGGCATTTTGTAGGCTATGGCAGAAAAAGAGAGGGAACACTGAGGTCACCCAACCCTGGAACCTCAACTGCACATTCCCTACAGACCTTTCATTTTAAGCAAATTTTAATGATTCTTTAACAGAATGACTTTGAAACTAGTAGGTAAAAGACAAAAATGTTTGCATAAAAATTCAAACAATAAACATAGGAACTTCAGAATTACAGGTGCCTCCAAGTTTAAGTGACAAACTCCAGAATAGCAAGCATCTAAGTTTTGCCAGCACCTAACACACCCAGATGCAATTTTTGTCAACTAATCTTACCTAGAGAATTCACTATTAATATCCTATGATTATAACATGAGAAGTTTATAAGTTCATTTCTACATTTTAGTAGTTTGTCTTCTTTTTTTTTTTTTTTTTTTTCCAATTGAAATTTTTTGTATTTATTCCTACTGAAAAAAAATAAAAAAATTAAACGACTTAGATCAAAGCTGTGGCCTTCAAGGGCAACTTAGTATGTCAAAGCAGTATTATTATTATTTTCTGAAAAGAGAGAAAACTGCCCTCTAGAGGAAACAAAGAATTAGAGGAAATAGTTTGAGATATTTAAAACATGTTTGCAGTGAACCATTTAAAAGACAATAACAAAGAAACCTTTACTGAAAGGGTAATGAGAAAAACACTTAGCAGTCAGTACAAAGAGTGTTTATCCCTGAAGATTCCCTTGTAGGTTGGCCGGTTTCATAAAAAAAAACCAAAACAAACAAGCAACAGTTGGAAAATACAGGCAGAGGAGAGAAACTAAGTCAAGAAACTAAGTTGTTGCAATTTAAGGCGTTATCATTGTCATTGACCATGCCTCCAGAAAGCCCTGGTGTGAAACAGAACATGTTAATGTTTCAGAATTTTTCTTCTCATATGAGATGAGCTAACAGGCATATATACTGGTAACAAGAATACATCCTACTGCTAAACAACAGCTTTTTAATTCTTGTGATCACCCACTTATCCTGAAACCATCAGCATTATACTGTAAATACTGGTAGGTTTGAAAATGTTTCTAGTCATATTTTGCTTAGGTTTTCCTCTCATTTTGCTTTTAGACTCTTGTTTCACTGAGCACTGTTCAGAGGAAGTAGGATCTGACAAGCAAAGTATTTTAAGAGGGTCTAACATGTAATTTTATGTAAATTGTATTGAAAATAATAAATGCTAAGAAACAAAGTGGAATTAAATGGAATAAATTTCAGGAAGATAGTTTTTATAATGGAAGAAATATGCTGCTCTTTAGCTTCAGACAGCTGTAATGTTTCACTGGTGTAGTTACTCATTCAATCTTCTTAAAATAAGGAAATGCCTTTTCTCCCATTTTATAGAGAAAGAATTGAAGCACTCCATGGAAAAATTACTTGGAAGCAGCAATATCACTCTGGAATACTGACTTGAATCCATGACTCCCATGATGAAGTGAATTATAAAAATACATTTAAAAATCACAGCTAATTTTCTTTCAGCTTCCCTTTTGATTATAGAGTAACTTGAAAGATTGCAGTCTGTTCCCAATAGACAAAAGGTCCCCTCTCCACTTAGTAATATTCCTTTGTCATTTTTTTTTCAGGGCAGACAAGATGTGGCAGTTGCACCAAAAAGTCACTTATGAAGCTGGTCAACCGGGCCAGAAGTAATAAAACCCCTTGCTATATCACTACAGTGGAATAATAGAGCATGTGAGTTCATAGAGGCATCATCTGAGCTCTTCCTTTGACCATTAAATTCACTTCTCAAATAGAAAAGAGATTTAATGAGGCAAAATAGTTTCAACTGACTAACATTTTCATTAGATAGCACCATACAGCTCAGAAAAGAATAGTCTGTTACTGCTGGTTTTTAATGTTGTTTATTATCCCCAGGTATGCTGCAGTGTGAGAGTACTGCAGGTGATTAATGATTTCACCTGCTGCAAAAGAGCAATTGGAGAAATGTCCATTTATTACCTGAGAACCAGTACTACAGTGTAACTATCCAAGTACTCGCGGAAGACGACACTTTGTAATCAGTAACGAATAGACTCGGTCACCTTAAAAGCCATATAAGCTGGAGTTTAGAAGCAACACCTTTTACAAACTGAGTTTCTCCTGCTGGTGGTAGAGTTACAGAACAGCTTCCTCTTTCAGAAGAAACTTCTTTCCAGAAGAAACCATGCTATCTATGCTGAAAATAGACCACCCAGTCCAGGGATCAGTATGTTACAGGCATTATAAATTGTGGTTCTGCTAGTCTACAACAACTCCCAACTTCAGAGTCACAATGATTTTATATTGGTTCTGCTGAGATGACATGGTTTCTATATATATTAGTGAGGCCAAATTTTTATGCAGGTATCAGTAAGACTTGACTTCCTCTTTCCTACCTGTTGATGTGTTTGTACCTGTCAAGTGAACTGCAATTGCCTAGAAGCTTCTAGGCTGCAAGCAACTTAAGGCATGTCAAAGATAGAATTCTCATTCCTAAATAAGGAGACAAAGAATAACCACAAACCCCAAAGCTCAAACATTATGGCACTCATTTAGCATATCAGAAGTACAGATTCAAGCTAATAATTTAGAGCAGTAATTAAAATCTGAGTCTCCCATATGATGGATTCTAAGTATTTTAAATGCCTGGTGCCTGACTGTTCTCAGGTAAGTGGTTTTCTGTCTCATTTTCATTGTGGATATTGATCATTCTTCCTCATTTTTTCTCTCATGGAATAGACCTTCCATTCTGTATCTGTTAAAAGTCTGGAATCAGGAAAGATTCAGTTTAGGAGAATCAGCATTTTTCAAACAGAAAACCCTTTAATCTTCTATAGAATGTTCTCAGCTGATTCTAGCTCTGAACATTTATTACCCTGAGGACTTCCACCCTACTGAATTTCAAAGTCTTTTGCAAGAAGTTAAGGTGTTGAAGACATTGAGATAAAGGTTACAAGAACTTTCTATAATAAGAAATGGCAGGCAGCCTAAGTATAAGAATTGCTACAAGTTCCTCCAGCAAAAATTAGCTAGGATAGTAGTGTAATAATGATGTTATTAGAGAACATTAATGTCTCTAATTCCCAGATGGGGTATTGTCCTGTAGCCTACAGATCTGTCTAGGATAATTTCCTCTTTCACTGGCATGTAGCCCCAAGAATATCAGAGATGACATTCTGAAGAACAGCAGCTCCAGTGATTACACAGACTCCCTGCTCCAGCTCCAGTCTCACTGCATCCATACATTAACTTCAGTTTAATTTGCATAACTGTTAAAGCATAACCTGATTAATAACCAATACTATACATGTTGGTTTTGTGGCAACATTTAGGCCATCATGACAGTAGGAAAAAGGATACCATATACATGTTATACCCCATTCAGCATCTATAGTACTAAGTGTAAGCTGTAATTCCTGAGTAAATTTACTACCAGGGATTTAGATTTTAGTCAAGGCAATTTTTTTTCTAACAACAGGCAAAGTTTGGAATGCCACACCAGTTTTAAGCTGTGCAATTCCTCTGATTCCTGTGGAGCAGTTTCTATCATACATTGATGTGAATGATACCAGAATTAGACAAATGCTGTCTTAACAGTCATGCCTGCTTCTTTCACGTATCATCCCTATAAGTGCTGTCAGTGTCTTCAGGTCTTGCTGACTCACTGCCTGAGCTTCCCCTTACAGCAACTCAGCCACAGAAGGTACTGCAAAAGTCTGGTGCTTTGGCATCACATTACTTTTTGTCCTACTTTAATTTTTCTTGTTTCTTTTTCCTGATATTAATTTTGCAATATTAAAAAAATGAAAACACAGAAAGCTTTATAATGATCTTTTAATGCTTCCTGATTTCACCACAGATTGTCCAGAGCCACATTCTCTTAAGCAGCAAGTGCTTATGTAAACGAAACCATCTCTGTATGTTTGTTTCCCTCTTTCTTCTCAAGAGCCTTTAGACTATCTCCCATAACATTCCCTGTCTAATTTCTTTACTCCAATTTCGCATCTTATAAACAATGCATGAAACAAAGTTACTACCAAGTAAAGGCAACAATGTCTTCCTAGCCTCTCAAACCTACCCTCACAGATCTCTCAAACAATGGCTCTTAAATTACCTACTGGATCTCTTTTTAAATTCCTGAGCATCTGTGTTTTCCCTCCAAGGCTCAATCTTCCAACTCACATTTGCTCTATAAAAATATACAGGAGCAAATAGAAGTTAACCTGGATTTGCAGCAGCAGCAGGTCAAGGGAGATTCCGACCCTCTACTCTGCTGTGGTGAGACCTCACCTGGGGTACTGCAACCAGCTCTAGAGTCCTCAGTCCAGGAAGTACATGCACCTATTGGAGCAAGTCCAGAAGGAAGGCCACAAAAATGAACAGAGGGCTGGAACATCTGTCCTATGAGGAACTGCTAAGAGAGTTGGGGTTGTTCAGCCTGGAGGAGAGAAGGTTCCAGGGAGAGCTTATTGCAGCTTTTCAGATACTTAAAGAGGACTTAGAAGAAAGATGGTGATAAACTTTAGAGCAGAACCTGTAGAGATAGGACAAGGGGTAATGGTTTCAAACTGAATGAGGGTAGGATTTAGACTAGATATTAAGAAATTTTACAATGAGGGTGATGAAACACTGGGAGAGGTTTCTGGGAGATGTAGTAGAAGCCCTATCCCTGGAAACATTGAAGGTCAGGTTGAACCAGTAACCTAGTCTACTTGAAGATGACCCTGCTCATTGCAGGGTGGTTGGACTAGATGCTCTTTAAAGGCCCCTTCCAACCCAAACTATCCTATGATTCTATGAACTCTCTAGGTCTTCAGGTGTTTCACCAAAAGCAAGTTACCTTTGGCAAAAACTGATAAACTCACAGCATTCTGAGATTACTTTTTCTATATGTTTCTAAAATATTCTAATATAATGTCTTTGCATTTTTGCACAGTGAGAGGAGCTATTTGTACAGCTTTTCCTTTCATCCCCACTAAAAAAAAAAATCATTTATCTAGTACCTGTCATATGTACATGGCCATCCTGGCAGGAAACTTGGATAAAGCATATTTGCTTGTTTTATCTAAATAATCCCATTACCTACCAGAAAATATTTTTAATACTGTGATGCACAGAAACAGATTTCCAACTGGATTTGTGTCAGTAAGCTATGAAGGTAACTACTAACTTGTATTTCAAAGTGTGGGAAATGGTCATAGCAATGGTCATAGAATGTTTGACTTTTACTTTGCATTCAAACCCAAGTTGCAGGGGCAGCTCACTTCATCTCTCTGTGAACCAATCACAGGATGGGATATTCACAGAAAAACAGGTAGCTGAAGACAGCCAGCAGAGACTAAACACCTGAAGGCAGCTTAAGCACAATGATATGAATCCTCCAGTTCCTAACTTCATAGTTTGTTTTTTATAAAACTTTAAAATGTGGCATATTATGACAGGGAGAGGCAGGTTAGAAGTATCATGTGTCTCCAAACCAGGAAAGCACTCAGTAGTTCTCCCCTCTTGTCCAAATCTATCATACCTTTGGCTTCTCAACTCACATCTTCACAAGCTGGTCATAAAGCAAAACCAAATGGGCTTTTCACAGTCTTAGGAGGAAATGATTGCTCATTTGAAAGCATAGTGAGGCAAAGAGGTATCAGGAATTTGTAGGCACCTCAGACTAAAAGAGGACTTCAAAAAAAGGAAATAGTAAAACAAGAGGATGAGTCTTGCATAAAGAACAAAGGAAAGAATGAGAAAAGGTGAAAAAACAGAGGCCTTCATGAACTGCATAAAAACTGAAGAGGACCATGAAGACTGGTAGAAAGTTAATCTAGTGAAAACTAACCTGGATATCTTCCATCACTTCCTATACTACTTATTACCCAGACTTCTTTTGCACAGCCTGTGCATTAAACTGGATTTTGGTCCAGACCAGCACTTGGTGGCAAGAGGTTTAAGAGGCAATTCTACACTGATACAGGACATGCACAATTAACATAAGACAAGTGGTAATAACAGGGATATATTTCTATTGAAGGATGCAATATGTGGCCTTGAAAGCACCCCCCTGGAAAAAACAGCTTTCAGTGAAGCTCTGCTAAAACGTATTTATGTTTCTGAAGGGTTCAACTTAAAAATAATGAAGTTATTTGTAAACTGCAGGCAGCATGTAACACCATACTGTAAACCCAGAACTCAGTAAACAAGTATGGTTAGGTAGGTGCACAATGTGCACAAAGTCTTTATTATATTTAAATTCTGAACATCATTACTAAGCCAAATAATGATAGTACTCTGTCACAGAGCAAAGAAAAAAAAATTACAGTTCCCAGCCAACAATCTAAACATTGGGCTGAAACAATGACAAGAGCAAGAGTTAATTAGCCCATTACCCTGTTACGGGTTTCAAAACTCAAACACTTTAATCTATCCCATCAGACTACTACGAATGAAAACAAACATTAAAATGTATTCATTGTCCTCTATCATCTTAATTCAGTAGAGGCATGAACTGAATATGAAAATGTGAGGATCAGTTTTCAGCTTGTGCTGTAAGAGTGAATTGTTTTGCTGTCTGAAAAAAGACTTTGTTGTGAAAGGCCCCATCCCTGCAGAAACCTATGAAATAGAGGGAGAATGCACAGGTGAATGAATAATAGAAAAGCTTTTGAGAGAACAAAGGATTAACAAAAGGGGCTAATAACTTATTCTGTCAGTAGCATCTAAAGGTTTTGCATAACATTTCAAATGGAAGCAGGAAACTTCACAAATTTAAGACTGTATTTCTGTGTAGTCCTAGCTATCACTACACAGTTCTTTGGTACCTTTGGAGCTACATCACTGCAGGTACAATAAAATACACCCAGAACAGAATTGTTTCACGTGCTTTTCCAAGGAACTACACCTAAAATCAATTCAGAGACATGTGCCTCACTGAACATACTGGGAATGTTCCTGTTAGCCATAACAAGCAGAGTGCTAAAGCTTTACTGCATAATAAAGCAGCCCACTCACTTAATGGTGCATCTCCCTGAAAGCAAATTACACCTGTAGTCTGTGATCTATGCATATGTCCAAGTGACTTGGCATATTTTAGGTTTTATCATCAAATGGTTTAAAACTCCCTTACACTGGCCAGGAATGTAAAACTCCAAGAGACAGCTACAAGTCCTCCTTTCCTTCAGTCTCACTTAACTGTAATTAATTCATTAAATAAGAGTGAAAAAAACAATTATATTCTGCACATGAATTTTAAGCCTTCAGGACCTGCCAGGGGTGGGATTCCTTTCATCACCATACTGTTAAGGTAATGAAAGGAGAATGGGCAGCAAGGAATGAACAGGGAAGAGCTGGCTGACATTTTTTGAGGTCACTGATAAGGTGATAGGTGGGCAACATCGAGGAGAGGGAAATGGACCCTTACTTTTCCCCATATGCTAGGATGAGAGTTAAAGCTTTTTTTAATCACCACCCAAATTACAATCTGCTGTCACTTCACAACACAATTTGAGAAACACTTCTACAATGCTTCTCACATATTAAAGGAAGATATTCAGTTATAGAGGTATCAAGAGGAAATCCCAAGGCACTGTGGCAAGGCTGGGACTAGCTTTCATGAGTTGATCTGGCTAATCCAATCTATCTAGGTATTTCAGGGGGGAGGAGGGAAAACCTTACAAGTGGTAAAAGATCTTCTATAATAAAATAAACTTCCTGAAGAGTTCCAGCATAGTCTTTTTTAAAACTACTTTCCCAGAGTAGTATCTGGTTTCACAGCAAACTTTGAGATAAATACACTTTTTAAAAAAAAAAAGTGTAAATCATCACTTCCCAGTGGGGGAGACAGAAAATGCTACAAAGGAAGGTAGTATCAGAATTGTTATTATGTTTCAGGAGTGTATTTCTGTGCACACATCTATTGACCTTGCAAGTAGACTAATTATATAGTCATGTGATCGAAACAGGGTTTTTTTAAAATTTTATTTCAAAACAAGCCACAGGTTTTAAACAGATTTTGTCAACAAAAAAAAAAGAGACCTTTTTCTTTTGCCTGCTTGCTTATATTTCATACCAAAAAAACCCAATTGTTTTCAAGTAATTCCTATGCTCTCAGAGACATTTTGCATTTTGAGAAGCACAGAGCAAAAACTCTGCAGTGGGTGCAGGCAGAATGGATTCCCCCCTCACCACCCCCCTTTCTCTGCTAGCTCATTAAAAGCACATCACATATATGCTTCGTTACATGTCTACAGAACCCAGCATTGCACAGAGATGCTCAGGTTAAAGTTAAATAAGTTTGGCTGGATACTGGAAATAATACTTCCCTGTCAGCAAGTCTCAGCTCATTAGCTTTGATGAGAGAGCTGGTAGATCAGCATAGGTGGAGGGAATGCTACAGCAGCTCTACAGCCTTCCAGTGCTCACGCTGGGGTACCTTTTGCAGATCAAGCTAGAGTATCCCCATTGCACTGGGCTTGATTAAACATATCTGTTTCAACACAGGAGAGAGGCAGATACTAGTAATTGCTTCATCCTTATTTGCATTGCTGTGGTCATAACACCTAATTTTAAAAAGGAGACAATTGCTTCCAGATCATTAATCTCCACCTCCTGAAAGTCTGCTCTTAAAATACACACATATAGAAAGAGACAGGGAGAAAGGAAGATAAGAAAACAGTATCTAGAAAACACTATCATCCTGCCTTAATGTCTTCAGGGGTGAAAAAATGTCCAGGGTGGCTCCAGTCCTAATCCCCTTCCACTTAACACTGAAAAATATGCAGCAAACATATTTATTGCAAATCTTCAAAACATATTGTTTTTTTCTCTTGAAGAATGACTTCTGGAGGGCCATAGGGATAGTGCAAGAATTACTTTAAGAGAAAAATATTCCATTCTTACAAAATAGTGTTTGAAAATTTAAATCCTGAGTGTTTTAACACCTACCCTCAAATGCAGTCAAGCTCACCACAAAAATTTGAAACTATCAAAACTGTTTAAAGGCAGCAGCTGACAGCAGAATAATAAATTCAAAATGGCTATACCCTTAAGAATCTAAGTTCAATTTATTGTAAAATCTAGAAAATCCAGAGGAAGTTATGAAAGTTGAAGACTTGCTCTTCTCAGAATGACAAAAAAATATCTGAAAACTGTCAGGACTCTCTGAAAACTATTTGTTGAAGACTAAGCACAGATCTTAAAGAGTGAAAAAGCTTGGTTAGATAAATTCAATTTTACTTCACTTCTCACTACTGTCAACTGCAACAAAATGTATCCTCCTAATGCATCACAGATGAGATTGAGCCTCATTTATTGTCAGCTTGCTAAGAGTTGAGGTCAAATTCAGCTCTTGAGTTATTTCCATCTTTTATTCAAAAGTGACTGAAATCCACTTACGGTTACAAGTTATTCTAAAGAGCCTTGCAGCAGATTTTCAACCTGAGCATAGATCACTTTTGGCTTTTGAGCTTGAAACCTGCATGAAAGTATTCTTTGGTGCCTGAAATCTGGTTGAGATTATGAAAATTACACCCAGACACAACCAACTTTATTCCTACATGTTTTGTGAAAGATTTATACCTTAACCAGGATCTCTGCAGGGATTAACCTCTCCCCATCTCATCAGGATGGAAATTACTGAATATTTCTGGCAGACAAAATACATGTGAGACATGATGCTTCTCATCTAATCCTGAACAAGCACCGAATGCAGGTCAGCAGTGCCTGCTCATACAGGATGCAACATCAACATCAAGACTGACAGACAGTGTTTTTATGGGGGAGAGTCTGCAGCTGATGGCTGCTGTGATACACTCTGCTTGTTGTGCAATTAAAGCACAGGGATCTTCTCCTCTCAGTCACCTCTAAGGGACAAGGAGCAGTAAAACCAGCCATATTGCCTAGTATAATTCACAATACACAGAAATACTAGCATATAGGATAAGTAAAATACAGGCTCTTGCAAAAGCAAGTGGAAGTCTTCCTCTTTACTTGTATACCTTTATTCACTTAGTACTTTACCATGGACCCCATTAAATTTCAGTGGCAGGCTACAGAGTGCTGAAGTGTGAATTTGCATACTAATTAACAAGAGAAAGCTCTGCAATCAGAAATATCAAAGACACGTCATAATCTCTAAAGAAGTTCTGATTCTATTTGATATTTGCTAAAAAATATGAACCAGCTGCCAATTAAAAATTATTACTGAATGACAGATAAAATCAGTTTAGTTGTAATTAATTTAAGCATGTCTCAGCTCAAATCATGTCTTCAAGAGCAACTTGTATGACATAAAATTCCACTGCATTAACTAAACTAAGAAAGAAAGGCTTTCAAAAATTGTCCCACCCAATTCTGTGCTGAAAAGAACAGAGAAATTAAGGCAGAGCTTCTGTACATCTGTGTCCTCCACCAACTACATGTTCACACATTCTTGTATTCTGAATACAGCAACAGGCAAAGAAAACCCTTTTTATTTTTGAGTGGTAAGATGCAAGACTCTCATCTCAAGAGGCAGCTGGCCTGCCTCCTGTTTCAAGAGCTCATGTGCACTGTATTTTTCACCTGTTCTGGGGAAACTTTTATCCAGACTGAATGTTTCTTTTATCCTTTTTTCCTTCCCCTTTCCACTCTTTATTAATATTTAGAAATATTAAAATATTACATTCAGCTCTTCAATTGGAGAGCCTGTCTTGTCTAACATTTTGATCTTACTGTTTCTGTATCATTCAAATGTTTCAGATGCTTTCAATCAGTTGGCATCATTCACTGAGCAATCATAACACAAACAGTCCCAAAAAAGTACTTGTTGCACAAGTATTTAACTGTTTCCTTTATGCTTCCATGAAAAAACTTGTAGGATATGCAATGTGCTATAATAACAGGAACTGGCTTTTGTGTTTAAGTTCCCAATCACAGCTGTGTGGAGAGGCCCTTACAAACAGCCCATGCAATCCTCCTCAATTGCACAGAGAGCCCTTCGCAGCACAGACTCATGTTTATGCAAGTCCTGCTGTCCCCACGATTCAGCCTGGAAGACTCCAAGCCAGCAACATCACAAACTGTGGAAGGCTCACTTGTACCTTCCTACTCTCCTCCACTGCCCTCCCTAGAAGAATGACTGTGTTTCTGTGCTGTCCAGTGTGATGGGTTCAACACCTCTAAAGGCCAGCTCCCCAGAGACCACAACCAGGCACTTGAACATGAAGGGATTAAAACTATTGAGTATTCTTTTAAAATTATAGGCCATTGTGGCTGGTGGCCCTTTAAGAAAGGAAGCCTCACAGGCCCTAAATTCAGAAACAAACACATTGCTTTGCAGTCAATAAAAGCATATTGTTTCTCATTAAGATTTAAAGTTCATGTCTAACTTCACATGTCTGCTTAAAATACTCCTGAATTTATTTGCATTTTGAAATTTTTGTCTCAACTTCCTGGTATGTCCCTGCTGTATTCTGGTACCCAGAGTATTGTATAAAAGGCTCTGCACCGCTTCTGGGTATGCATGTTGCAGAACAGCCCCCCCACATGCACAATTCCATGTCTAGACACGAGCAGGTGTACTAAGTGCATCTATGCTCAGTATGAGGTAAGTTAACTGAGCACTTGCAATCATGGCCATTCAACTGCACTAGAGATGAAGCATTAAAAGGTTCATCTCTATTTTGCCTGTCAATATATTCTTTCTATCTTAACAGCAGGTGCCTTACTCCTTTTATCAAGTGTATGCTCTGTGTTTCACTCTTTTCATTACCCTTTGAATGCTCTTCTCTGCCCTGAACCTGCCTCACTACCGCAGCGCCTGTCATAAGAGTCTGGTGACATCTGAAGATGTGTAGCGGAACTTGACGCATAAGCGTTTTTGGAGGTAATTCCAGCAGCAGGTGTCCATCATAACAAACCTAATTGAAAACTGGCACAATGTCCAGGGCATGGCAGAGGTGGACTGTTCACTGTAAGTGATGCCACATGTGTTAAGTACTTCTAGAAGAGATAGTAACCAAAGGAAAGACAACTACAGGACTTGGTGCTACCATGTTCATTCCCACCTCCAACACTCGCTCTGAAAAGGCATGTTAAAAAACTGTCAGCTCCAAGGTGTTAAATAGAGTGCTCTGCCTGTTTACCATTCACAGTCTCCATGACAGGCAAATGACTTCAAGCAGCTCCTGACACTGCTCAGCACCTAAGGACACACCAGTAAGTTGTCAGCATCCCCAGTGCAAGATCAGCAAGACATGAATCTTCCTGTACTGAGAACAGGCTACAATCAGATGGTTTCTCTGGTCACCAGTGAATGATTTATAGAGGCAGTAAAGTTCACATTTTTTTACAGCCTTTCAGGGCTAGGAATAAAATAGGTAAAATGACACCCAGAACAGTTCATACACCCCCCTACAAAAAAGCAAGTTGATGCTGATATACAGTGTGTCAAACTGAAAAGTACAGTGGGCAGTGGTAACAGAATTGTTGGAGTTAAACAGATTGCTGGAGTTAAACTCAGGGGAAAAGGAATGTACTATAGGAACAGGATTTTCATGAGGGCAAACAGTGTATTCTAAAGGAAATGTTACATTGAAACTTGCCCCCAAACAGAGGTGGGGAGGTGAAGGAACATAGGAATGCCTGGTGAAAAGAGAATGACTATAAACAGTAGAAACCGCCCCCCCTCTGGCATCTTTAAATACCATGACATGTAAAAGAATAAGCTGTTATATATAAGAGGGATGTGAAAAAAAGTTGTTAATTTCAATTTTGCATTGTTTTTGAGCTTTGCAATTGAAAAAGCTACCATGTCTATATTATTTCTTTTTAAAATCATGTTTGGCAAGCAAGCATTTTATATTACTTCACACTTGAATTATTTTCAATAATACATCTATGAATTAAGCAGATGAGCTCATTAACCTTGAATGTGCTACTGCTCTTGAAGACTTAATACTCTGCTACTTTGGAAAAGACCACATTTCTACCAGGCATGTGATATAACCAGAACTCTTCTTCTCTTAGGTATCTGCTCCTACAGAATAAACCCAGTGAAAGCTTCACTGTGAAGGTATCTTATTCATCCCTGACACATGCTGGACCTTGAACAGAAGCTACAGTCAAATAATCCTGTTATGTTTTGGGTTTTGAACACAGGATTTTTTCTTGTGTATGACACTGGCTATATACCAATAGCTGATAATGGTTTTCATCTTTTTTTTTTTCTAAATGAGTAGTTTAAGAGATTTCTAGATTTTCTAACACCACCTCATGAACACTCAGTGATCCCTGTTTCCCAGAACCATTTGCTATATCCACTTTTTTGACATTTTCTTTTGGAGTGTAACATCCTGTTGAAGCAGAACTATAGCACAGTACTAATTTCAGGCTCCACAGCTATCTAGCTACATGGATGAGCTTCAAGTGAAGGTCACAGAGTAACATACAACCTTGAGTACTTCTTCAGATACTAAGGTTTTGAGGGCTTTCCAACCATCCTTGAGTGTGTCTATAGATTCTGTATCCTTACAGATAGCTGAAAAATTTTGGGGTTGAGCTTCCATCCTTCATCTTGTGTCAATCAAGAGGCCACCTGAAGAAGCAACTGAGCACACACACAACATGGACATGCCAGTTCTATCTGAAACCCCTTCAGTAGGAAACTGCACCTTCTCCCACCCATGCTACAGCTCTAAGCTCTTCAATTAAAAAATGGAGACAAGTTCATATTTTAGGCTGGCCACTACACTTTCTGAAGTATAGTAATAATAGATGATGAGGAAATGTTGCATTAAAAACAATTTCTGTTTCATATGAAAAATGCTTTGTCCTCTTGAGAGAAAATGTAATACTGAGGCTATAAATCTGCAGCTGAAGCAGAGTAAAAATAAGCAACTTCAGGTCAGGGAACTGCACAGAGGTGGAGGTGGTATAGATCATCTTATAATTTAGAGGCAATGGTTGCAAAGTGCTTAGGCTCTGATAGGGGGAATTATTTACAGCAAGTGCAGAGAATAATCTAGTGATATGTGAGACTCTGCAGTTACATAAAAGAGAGAGATTATCCTTTGATCCAAATATCTGTGCACTCTCATAGCCACCATTACAGACGTTGATCAACCAAGCCTTCTGCGTTGCTGCCAGGTGGAAAGATGACAGTGATATTCTCTCTCCTGTTCAGCAACTTATCCATGGGAGTTGTGAAATTGTGAACAATGGGACATAGGGCTGTACAAAAAATGGGGGCTGCAGTGATCACTGTTCCTCTGCAACTTTGCCTTGGAGAATGAATGCAGTGGCTTCTGCCACATCAAACCACAGTGACAGAAGAGCAAACAATTTTCCACCCTGAGATAGGCAACTTCTCACATAAGTACTAACATGCAGATGTACTTTTCACTTTTTGCATTTATGTTTATTCTGCTCACAAATCATTTTTCAAACACTTTTCTTGAACTACTTCCTATCACAAGAATAGCTGTATATTCATGTACAGCAACCTTGGTAACAAGATCTCCATTGACTCATTTTTGAGAAACCTGTATTTACAAACTGAGAACTACACAGTAAGCTTGAGAATGTTCCATGAGAAGGCAAAAAACACACCTAAACCTGAGGACGTGAACCAACAGAGCAAAGCTACTCTAGCAGAGGGGCAGGTTGTATTCACTGATCATTCTGAACATCCTGTTGTGTTAAAAAGCTGCTTTACTTGCAAATTTAAATTGATGGTGTTCAAGCATTTTGAGTTTGAATCCTCCCTTGCATGGACCTTGTCCCTCCATCTGAACTAACAGAAGGAGGCAAGAAGTGAGCTGGAGCTTTTAATGCTATTTTCCTTCATAGTCATAACATCTCCTTTCTTAGGAAGCCTCATTTCTATTATATTGTTAGCCTGAATCTTTCAACCCCCTCAGTCAGTCTGTATCCCAGTTGATACTTTGGGGTTTATGTGATTTTAGTCAAACAAGAAAGCTTTTCTGAAGTGTACTGCTAATGTAGCAACAATTTTTATTATGATAGGCCAACAGTTATGTAGAAACAAACAAGAAATAATTGTGTGGGAACAGCTTTCCTTTGGAACATTCTCTGGATTTACTAGTTGATGTCGATTTAGATACTGTTTCCACACAAAAAGAAACCTACTGAATCCTCAGTGTGAAGATGGAGATCTACTGACTTTTTTCAGGGAACTGCAACTGCAGAGAAAATTGCCATCAATAGAATGATATATGACCATTTATGCAGCAGAAATAACTAATAGAGCTGAGACTGCACAAAAGTGCAATGTTCATCTTACACAAAGCATTTTTCAGAGACTATATGCAAATCAGCTTTTGCTCTGTTGAAGATTCTGATTAAACTTATAATTTAGGCTTTTAATTGAACTTTTAAATTGTATTTTTCACAATAATTCTGCCTCATTTATATGAATAATTAACTACTGTAAAATAAGTTGCCAAAATAAATTCATAAATTCTACAGTGATCTTTTTTTAAGTTTAATTCTGGCAAATTTCTACAGCATACAAACTGAGCATCCTATGCCTGGCTTTTGCTGTGCTCCATACAGATGATCTAATGAATCTGTACACAAGGATAAAACTTAAACAAATGCAAACTATGTTGTTGGGTTTTTTTGTTTTTATTTTAAAAAAGAGATATACAGATGCATACATAAAATAAAACAGAATGATACAATCAGTCATAAAAATGGCTGCTGTTCTGCACAATAGCTATACTAAGGTATATTTGTCATGTGCAATAGATTATTATTCTAACCTTAATTATTTTGGCAATAAGAACAGATGAAATAAGGCCACATTAGCATCAGTACTCCTCAATTCAGCACTGATATCTCATTGGCTACAAATTAATATCTGTCAGCTGAGTTTAATGAGTCAGTAACTTTATAGTGCTAAAAATCAAGAGTGATACACTATTTGAAACTCCAACAATACAAAGCAAAAGTAAAGCACATTGAAGGGAAACATTCATGGATGAAATCTAAGAGAAGCTCAATTACCTTACTCATCAGCTAAGTTAATCCACTTGATTTTAAGCATTTCAAGCTAAAACCCAAGATTCTCCAAACAGATAAGAATAAAAGAAATCACAATGTTTGATGACCCATGTTTGTCAGCAACCATCAGCCCTTACAGCAATCTATAACAATTTATCAGCCATTTACTATCCACAGAGAAATGACATAGTGGATAAGAATGAGGGAATGTAACAGACACTGCTGGAACCACAGTACAAGCTGCTGCTTAACAACTGGACTAGTGTGCAATCTCCAAGTATATGGAGATATCACAGATTTGCAGGAATATCTAGGAATGATCCACGGACATAAATGAAGCTCATTTAACACTTCAACTGCTATCAGTAGCTACAAGGGAGCTATTGAAAGTCCTGAGATGACTGAAGAGGCATCCTTCTGACAGTGACTGTGCCATGCTAATATCAAAGGAGAACATTGTTTTGGGAGTTCCTTGCCTGAACTTAGCTCTGTTATTTACTCTGTAAAAAACAAACCACTATTTGGAGGCAGCCCCTCACTCCATGATGGAAAGACTGGCTGTGTTCTGGGCCCTAGAGGCAGACTTGGAGTTACTTGTCCAAACCAGTCACCTAACCTACTTACCAAAAATTCAACCTGGTTTGGTAACTTTCCTTGTACAGAGAGAAAGCTACTCCTACCTACTGTTGCTCTTGCTGTAATCACTTGCTACTAAGCAGCAGCCTGGGAAGATTTCCAACAAACAAAACTCAATTCTCTGGAAACTCTACTGGTGTTGCCAACAGAGGCAGAGCAAACTGAGCTAAAGGGAGGGGGAAATAAAAGTATCCCAAACCAAAAAGAAATTTTGCTATTCCATTAACTGTTTTAAGCCTCCTGGGTGACTTTGTGGAATCACTGCAGCAAGTTGTGAATGATGTATGAAATGAGAAATCCCTGCCCAGCCAGCTGAAAAAGTATTTACAGACAGTGCTTTGCAATCATTTATATGCTCTGCTGTTTGATGTAGTATTTAGCCAAGTTGGAATCACAAAAGCCTGGCAACCACTGAGAAATCAGTTTGGTTTTTTTAAACATGAAGAAGTCTTTTTCACCAGTGAAAGTATGGAAGCAAAGTCTATTCTGCAGTGTGTGGGAGGGGGAATACACAAGTCCAACATTTAATCTGCATTTGAAATAGACATTTAAGACTGGAATAATATTTTAATCATTTGAGTTACACTTAGTTAACAAACAGAACAGTTCATATTTCATTTTTAGAATCTGATTACATTTTTTTCTATGTAAACAAATGCATTCTTTGAGATATAACAAATGGAGACAGTAATTTAGGAATGTGAAATAAGTCAGTGTTTACAAAGAAGAGCATGTATTTTCCTTAATTTCTTGGTCTTTTATCCATAAAAACCCTGTTCAATAAGGATACAACTGATCTCCTTTTGACTTAGCATTTAATTTAAATCATATATTTCAAGCCTACTTCAAGGTTTTCCTCACTGAACTGTTTCAGAAGTTCCAAGATGAGAAACTCTCTATATAAACCTTAACACTTTCAAGCAAACATGTTAATTTTTAAACAAAACTGGTTTATTGAAAATTATAATTCAACATAAATACTAATAAGAATTTCAAAGAGATATTAGTACTATGCAACATTATTAATAACGAATCACATCAGAAGTTACTCTGTTTTTGTCTGAATTCATTCTAAGTGGAAACTGCTGGCAAACAAACATACAATTTTGACTTAGACTTTTGCTCTTCAAACCAAATCCTCAGTACTCCCAGTAAAATACAAAGGACAGACTGAAAGCTCATTCCCTATGTAAATTAAAGAACAGTTTACCATTAGGTCAAATATGGCAAGATTTTTTAATGTAAGTAACTATTCAAAGAACTGGTTCTAAAACACTTAAGATAACCTACTGTTTAATGATGTCAGAGAGGGTCTAGTTGTCTTTGGAGTACAGCAGATACTAAAAAGAATTTGTGCATGTTTAAACACTTAATAGATTGTTCCTGTATAGTTTTTACCTGTAACAAGGACTAATAATTAGGCCCCAGTAATTATCTTGCATTATATTCTTATCCCTGCATATATTCCCTTCCATATGGAACAGTTTGTGGAAAAAAACAATGTTTCATTGTACAGGTTCTTCACTACCTGACAGGTATTAGGCAGAAAAAAACTCATAAAGCCATTAAAAGCCCCAAACCTATTTTCACTGAAACACTATAATCATCTAAGCTCAAACAATAAACTTCCACAGATGCAGTCTAGCAGTGACCAAAGTCACCAAAAAACCCAGATATGTGCTCAGTTCTAGCTGTAGCTGTCTTGGCTACTGGCAGGGTGAAGCCTTGCTTCACTGGTACCTTTGCTACCAGCTTCACTGTGTTGATGAATTTGACTGGCATCTACATAGTAAAAAAACATGAATTGACAACTGAAGGTTCATGGATTAGTTTCTAAGATACATAGTAAATATCAGAAGCTGCACAGACTGACTAGCCCTCAATTTATTCCCTCTATGGCAGACAAATTACCATCAAAAAATTCCATGTCTTAAGAATTATGTTTAATTAATAACAAAGGTATTTTGTGTATATATTTTTCCTAAATGCAGCATAGAAAGATTTTTCAGTTTGTCAGAAACTGAGAAACTTGAATTTAGTGTTTTTCCCATGAAATCTGAGCTCCATCCACATAGATTCCTCCTAAAAAATATCACCCCAATTTCCACTGGAAGATCTTTAATATATCCAGACTACTCAAATCAGCTATTTATTGAATTTTTTTATTCAGCAGGTCATAACAGAGAAACTGAAAAGGCAGTTAGTGTTAGATATTTATAAGCGTTCTTTAAAAGTCTATTGTTTTCAGCTGTTATTACTGTTATGGAATTATTTCCTTCTCTCTTGACTTTCTAGACCTTGAAGTCCTGCAGCTTTTCAAATAACTGCAGTTATATATTAGAAAGAGCTGCCAGCATTAGAAAAACTCAGCAGAGTTACATAGAGTTTGAGAAGGTTTTCATTTACAAGCTCAAAAGAAGTGCTTAGAAATAATAATTAAAGAGCATTTAATGAACATTTTGGTTGTCTGCAGCTTGATGAAATCAAGCTATACTGAAAATGACAACAGATTACAGCAAAGTGATCAAAAGGTTTGGGAGGAAGGCCAAAGCAGTCCATGCAATTTAAACATGACTGTCACTTTATAAATGTCATCTCTAAAACCAGATTGCCTCAAACTCTGGATTAGCAGCACATTCATTCATTATAATTTCTATAAATGCCAGGAGCAGTTAATGATCTTTGTTGTCCAAATACATTTTGTCATAACAAAATCCGGTAAACAGCTAATATTTTATCTTCTCTGAGAGGGCTTTACTTTCGTGTTAATGTGTCTAATTTTAACCTCTATTAATTGTTCTGGTATCAATTTTTAGTTAATAAAACAGGCCATATTTCAAAGTATATTTGGAAAAGGTTTTTTTCATTCTTCTCAAACTGCTTCCAAATTAAAGCCTGTTGGAGCCAAAAGAATTCCTCTGGACCTGTGCACAAAATCTACTTTGTGCCATTCTGAGCAAAATTATGAGGGATACACGTTACGTAATGAAACTGCTATTACCGAGATACACTGACCCTTAAACACGTTCACCATTTATGCCACACCTTTATTATAAGCTCAGGATTACTAAACAATACCTTAAATCTGCACTGTGCTGGGAGAGTGGATATTAGATCCAGAGAGAATTTACTTTCTGCTACACAGAGCATTTCTAGCTGTTCAGCAAGAGAACATGCTGTATGCAGCTGTGAACTTATTTGGCCCAGAGCTACTGTGCTGGAGGAAAGTGAATGTATCTTGTCAGCAAAACTCAGAATTACTTTAGGATGAAAAAGAAAAGATCTCTTCTGCAGAGACCCCAGCTAGATGAGGTGGAGTGAAGGAACTTCTCCAATATTTTAATTTTCTACAATGTTCCTATAATGTTGACAATGGTTAGAAAATTATGGAGAAAAGATATATATATCATTTACTTGCCTACCCTACTCTGAGTGAAGGATCTCAGGTCCACATATGTCGAAAAGAAAACATCTGCTGGCACTTGTTTCTGAGGCCAGGGATCTAAAAATAGACTCTCAGATCAGCACTAGGGGTTCAGAGTTTGAGTATATCTCCTGTATTGTTTCTCAGCAACATCAACATAGCTTGAAATACTCAGGATTCAAATGAACAAAGACAAAGATGAAGATTCCAAGTTAACATTTAATTTTCCAAAATTCAATTATAACAATTATTTGCTTCCGATTGTAAAAAACTTGGGCTCAGGTGCCTCAAAAAAATAGAAACACTCACAGAAATTTACTGTGAAAAGAGTAAACCAATTAGGAAGAAGTGCCTGCAACAGAAATTAGGGGTCACCCCCAAAGAAATCAATTCAAGTTTAACAACTAACAACAGAACTGTAGTACTGTAAGATGGCTGTACAGAACAACTTCTCATCATAGTCTGATCACAAGTTACTTCAACTCTTCTCACTCACCAGCAGGAGCAGAACCTTCAGGCATAACACAGCATCTGCCACTGAAAGCAACAACATTATCTAATTCTGGCCACCAGTTTACAACAGCTGCTGGTGCTTCACAGAATTAGGCCAGACATAAGCAGCAGTGTAAGTTGCAGCCACACATCCAATATTTGGTGGGGAAAGAAATCAGGGACATTCTTTGATCTGAGTATAGTCACATGCAAATATGACTGTAGACAAAGTATTTTTGTTCCTTTCTGTAAAACTAGTCTATTCTCCTCTGATTATCATCTGGAACTGATTCTAGTGTTTTCAAGAACAGAAACAGCACCTTTCTGTACTTGAGAGCCATCATATCACACTCAGCCTGAAAATCTGAAGGGTGGCTTAAATTGAAAGGGACTACTAGACCCAGAAAACATCACCTAGTCAAAAGACTTTTTCCAGCAATTTAACAGAATCTGCTCTTGTTCAGAGGGCGTAGCACCAAAACACAAATTATCTCTGCTGAAATGAGATGATAAAGTCAGAGACGCTCAATTGCCTGTAACTCAAGAAATGGAAGTCCAGGCATCAGAAAACGTGAGACAAGCATACAAACAGATGTGTTTAAGAGCAAGTAACAGCACTTTAGACTGGATTTCTAATTCTTCAGTCCTTTCCAATAAAATACAAACTAAATGATCTTATTTATCTTATTTGATAAGATCTTACCTGATTCCTCATTTTAGACAAACTTTGAGAAAGTATTCTGATTCATTTCAGCACTGTCCATCTGCACAGTCTGGTTCTAAAGGAGAAAATTTTCAAAGCAGTGTGCAGGATACACAGAAGACATCCCTGAAACAATTCTTGTGAGAATTTGCACCCAATATCTGTTCAAAGAATGACTATCCTTACTTAGCTCTGGGCACAGTACATTCTTTTCCTGGACTCTATTATTAACACCTATATAAATAGTATATATTGTCTCTACATTTAAATTATATAGAAAACCTTATGATTCAAGGACACTAAGTATTGCAAGTTTTCTCAAAAGAAACCATTATATTTGAAATCTACCGGAATCTAGAAGAAAGGAATTTGCTCATGTGTCTGTTGATGTCTCAGATTTTCCAAGGAAATAATTTATTTGCTGTTGATGACACAGAGGACTGTTAACATTATGATCCCTAACAGTTTCTCCCTTCAGTTCATTTACAACAAGCCTTATGAATTCAGTACAGCAACACCAATGCCTTACCCTTTTCTATTTTGGTAGTTACTGCATGGGGGACACCTGCTGGAGAGGTACAAAAAGTTATTGAAGTGAGGATAGGTGAGCTAAAGATGCTTCCTAATTACTTCTAATGTGAACAATTTCACTGTGCCCCCACACAATGCTCACCAATTCAGAAGATTGGCTGCTTGTCCTACAAGTTTCTTAAAGTTCATCACATGAAATGCAAAAAAACAGTCTGGTTTAATGCACTCTCCCCATCATTCTTTTGCTGTTTTAATCTTAAGTACCAAATACCCAACCTAGCTGCGGGACAGAGTAGCAAGTGCTTGAGAGAACTTTGGGAGACAAATATCCAGGCAACAACACTTCTGAACACTGCATGTTAATATATGATTTGTGTAATATAAATTTGTACCAGTGACTTTTTTTACTCTATACTCACTTGGTTGTTTGAACAGACAGACAGCATAAGGGAAGCAAGCATCAGAACCACAGGGGTAAAGTGTGTGCTTTGGTTTACTACACCAGAGAGAAAACACAGACAAATTCATCCTTAGGGAATTATTTTCACTAAGTTGATTCTCCCTTATACAAGAATGATATCTACTATTATAACACTAGCATGAACCTCATTTTTAAAAGGGATAATTCAACATGATGCAATAACTTGAGGTCTTACTCCAGTCTTCTGCCAGGCAACCTTCAGCCCCTATAACTCAACTTCCTTTGCAGGAATATGCAGAGGAGAATCAGCCTGGTATTCTTAAGGTTGTATTTTGCTCCAACTGTAGCACTGCCATAATGTGAAGGGCCTGCATGACTCTTGCAGCATCACAGACAGATAATTCTTGGTCTGGTTCTGGAAGTTGTGCTTGGCATACTGCATTTCTTTAATCAGAGTTACTCTGTTAGTCCTTAGAAAACTAATTAAATTAAAAAATGTCATACTTGAATGTGTCATGTATCAATTTTGAAGACTTAATTATAAGAGGGAATTAAGCTTTGATTAATCTCTCCTTTTGAGAGCAGTAGCTGTCATTCTTCTTTGTCTTAATATAATACAATCTTTCTGGCTGAGTCTACAAAAATGCCACTGCACTATTTATTTCTGACAGAGCCTAGAAGTCAGTCTTGTCTGAAGACAAAAGCTGCAGGTACAATGGTCATTTGCTGCATCAACAGAGAGCCATGCCTTGAAAAGAGAATTGTTTGTCATGTCAAGCTCAGTGCTGTAAGTGTCCATTGCTTTTTTTTTTCCATGTAACTATAGAACCATTAAGGTTGGAAAAGACCTCTAAGATTATCAAGTCCAACCAGAAACAAAATCTGAATTCACCCTAGCCAGAATGGAGGGAGCAGGGACAGACTGTGAGCAGCAACTCCAGCTGATATAACTCTTTAATTTGCATGTTGGGAAAACACCTTAGAAATATCAAATGTCTTGAAATCCAGCAAATTTATGAAATCTACAGGTAGCCTGCTTCACCTATTTGTTGTATTATCATAAGCACAAAGTGTATGGAGGGTGACAGATGTTGTATTCTCAGACACAGATCTTTTGAAAGCCTGCAACCCTTGGCACCCAACAACAAGATTTAATCTGCAGTAGGAATAGAGGCTTAGTTTGAGCAGAGTGGAGGCTACTTAACAAGGAAGGAAGCAATACCCGCAGAATAGAACTGCTCTCATGTAATGCACATGCCAGTCATTCTCTGGGACAGATTCCTATCACTTAGTCCTTCCAAGGGTCTATATTAACTTTAATCTGGAAATAAATTGCTACATTTAATTCCAAAATCATAATTAACAGCCTCTTCTGTGTTAAAGCAAACTAAGTAGCTCTATAGTTTGGTACAATAAATGTAATGGCTGATACAAAACAAAAAGGGAGAGCTTCTGTTATGATTTGTATTATTATAGCAATTAAAGCCACTACTACAGTATTGAGAGAATGAAAATCATGGCTGCACTTATACAGACCTGTGTTGTTGTTGTTAATATTTGCCTGAGAGAAAAGAGGAGAAAGAGAAGGGAAAAAGCAAACATTTTCCATTTTATAGACAGAAGCAAAGACAAGAAATTCAGTGGTTTCATACCAAATAAATACAGCAAACTGACTGAAAAGCTTTAGTTAAGAATATAGAAGCTTGAAGCTTTCTGTATACACAAGGGGAAGAGATTGGTACAGCTATCCAGAAATGCCACATTTTGTACATTAAATGTTCAGGAAGCCTTAGGCAACAGCTTGACTACCTCTTGTCTCATTAAATATCAGAAGTTCGGTGGGATAAATCCAAGACAGAGAGGTCAGAAGACTTGATCCAGGTCTGAAGGGATGATTCAGCAGAACAAAGAAATGAAGCCAAAACTGGGAGTCCCAGACCACTTTCTTGGTCCTGAGCCACCCCTAACACCATTAGTGAAACTGAAGGCATACAGAACTGAATTTAGAAATAAACTTGCCTAAATGAAGCCACAGGCAGTTTGGTAAAAACTAGCTATGCTGAGAATCCCAAGCAAACAGCCACGTTCCCAAAAACTCCCACAGGAAGTAATTGCCACGAAACATTCCTCCTGCTATCTAATTGCTCCCAGGAAGGTGTAGAGAGCCTCAGAGCACACACAGTTCCCATGCATTTTTGTGTTTGTTTATTGTCATGTATAAATGCTTACAGCTCAGCTATACCACAGAGAGGTCACCAGCCTCCAGGTGGTCCATCTGTACTTTTATTCTGCCTTGGCTTTTTCCTACCCAAAGAAAAACCCATGGGAAGTGAAGGAAATAATGAGGTCTTACTACTCTCCCAAAACATGCCATCTTTGAGGTACTTGGAATAGATTGATATCTGAAGGAATTATTTCACATTGTCTGTAACTGATGCCTGCCTTAATTGCTTTAATTTCTCTTGCACTTCTTTTTCTTGGTGTAAGCATGGGGAAAGTTAACTGCAATTGCACAGTTTGTGGAAATATAGGAGGAAGTAGTATTAAAAATAAACTACTACAAAGTATCAATAGCAGTTGCTTAACGTATTATCTGTATGCATCCTATCTAAATACCAACTAACTTACTTAGGTGTCTAGGCTGTTTGGATTATAATCTTGTCATGACATGGACAAAATCCTGTACTGAATCCATACAGGAATTACTACAGAACATTCACTGTCTCATTGGAACCCGTAAGTCTGAAATATACTGAAATACACATGAATAAAAACATTTCAAGTTTACACCAGAGTCCTAATTCTAGCAGTCACTAAAATGAAAGGATGCTTCTTCTAAAGCCAGTAATGCAACCTATAAAACAATTTCACTCTAGGAAACAATTATTTCATACTTCTGAGAAAAGTGACAGGCAGTTGTCAATCTCTTCACACTCACAGATGTTTGCTTGTAGCTGAAGGAGGGAATCACTAGATAAAGGCCAGCATTGTCTCCAACTGGCCCAGTAACTGCAAATGACCTGTGATACTTCCAACCATTCAATATTCTAGACAACTAGAAGAAACTATTATAGTATAGAAAGATTATGACAGAAATGGCTTTGTAATATTTATATTTAACAATCCCCAATAAAAAGTTACATACAAAGTACAATACATCATTTCCAATTCCATGCATATACTCCCCAGAGCAGCCTACAATAACAGGAATGCAGGCTACACCATATCAGAGCAGATGATTGCCCTGTCAAATCCAGCATCCTGCTTGCATTTCAATGGTGGGAGAAAGTATGTGTTGGTGTAGCATGTATTACAATTTTTCAAGATTATTGGGTACTTCTGGATACTTCTGAATGAGAAGTGCTATGTAAACACTAATTTTACTCTCTCTATATATATGCAGTTTTTATTTAGTACTAAAGGAAATAGGCTATAAAGTGCAGTTAAGGCACTTGGCACTCAGAAGCAAATAATCTTTACATTTTTTTAGCAAATAAGCAGAGTGGGAGAGCCATGAAATCATTAAATCATTCTAAAAGTTTATTTAGAAATATATTATTCCTGAATGCAGGCTTTGAGGCAAACTGATTTGAATACAGTCATTTTGGTTTAATAAATACATAAGCCAGAAATTTAAAATAACTTAAGTTTAACTGGTCATCCTACGTAATTCCAGTTTGCTTTGATTTGAGCACATTTTCAAGCAATATTTGTTTTTTTCAACACCGTAACATATATAGCACACAGTTCAAATTCTCCACACCAAAATCAGTTGTGAGCTGAAGGGCTCACATGGTAGAAAAATATGAATTATGCAACAGTTTAGTCTCACTTCTGCTTTTGGCCTTATAATTGTAAATCTGTACTAAATACATTAAATGAAACATTTCAAAATGCTAGGTGGAACCAGATGGAGCAATACCTTGGGCAGGCTTTGGAATTATTTAAGGGAACATGAGAATAAGTATAGTGGCTTGCCTTCTTAAGCCAGTTATTCTAGTGTGCTGTCAATAGAAATCATCACTAGATGTCCCAGAGGAAGATTAAAAACCCTCCTGTGTCAAAATATACAACTAGAATTTTAGGATCCCCAAAATTAGGAATGTATATAAAAGCCTCATCTCAACATTTATACATCTTTACTCAGAATTGTTCTGCTCACACATGGTCAGAAGCTGACAAACTCCTAAAGTCCAAGGCAAGTAATGGTACCTGTGCTCTCTGCTCTTCCACTATTTTCAGAAGTCATGGGCAAGTTTCACAGTCATTTTGTGACTCTGTTTCCACAAGTCAATTTTGCCTGTGACCATAACTGGTGAGTGAATCCTCCCTGTCATTGTCTCAATCCAGTTTTTGTTGGATTTTCTCCTCCCCATCCCAACCAGGAGAGGATTGGGCAAGGAGCTGCATGATGTGCTGTTGCCAGATGGGCCTAAACCACAACAGCAGTATTAATTTTTCTTGCTGTCAATTCAACCTCTACAAATATATTAAAGATCTACGCAGAAACTAGAGCCACAATAGCAAACAGACATGACTTTCAGATATCACAAAGAACTCAAACCATCCAGCAGCTCTGACAACTTGATAACACAACATAACTATTCTGCTCGAGGGAGGGAACTTGAAATTACTTTATTCAGCAATACAACTAACTTCAAGGTTTTTCTTGCAAAGTCAAGCACATCACACCTGTGTCCTCCACAGAAGGCAGTTCATTGCTGGTTCCAATATAATGTGTTAGTCGCCTAGTTAAACAATAATAGGTTTGGAATTCATTGACACTAGCTGGAATACACAAGACATACTTTTTAATTCAATAATCATGTCTTTTCTAAGGGGATTTACTCTAAATATACTCAGCTTTTTTATAGTTGAAGAAAACATTCTGGTAGACATTAAAAGTATATGCATTATATTATTGGCCTTTACCTCAAACGTTCTGAGCTCTATTTTCCTGTTTTTCATTCTGACTAAGCAGCACTTTACCTCCCACTATCCTTGTCTTTTTCTTCTTTACCTTGTACCCTAGCTATCTCCTTGTATTTAACATAAAACCCTTCACATTTCAGTTTCAATAAAACATTTAAACACTTGATATGAGATATAGCAACTTTACTCTCTCCTTAGGTAAAAATAGTAGATTTATCAAATGAAAAATATGACACTGGATGCCAAAAAGCCTCAGCTACATTCATATAGAGAACCCCAGCTTCTGGGTATTTGGCAATAAAGGAAAAGTAATGGCACTGGAACGTGGAAGTTGAACACTCAGTACTTTGCAACAAGGTATTAATCATCTGGTATGTACTAGAGAATGAGAAGTGGATTTGATTTTTCAATATACCTAAATAGAGTGGCTTCAAACAAGTTCTACTTTCTGTTAAACTCACATGAGAAGTGGATTTGATTTTTCAATATACCTCAATAGAGTGGCTTCAAACAAGTTCTCCTTTCTGTTAAACTCAGCAAAAAAAAAATCCTATCTAGAGCTCAGAAAGGTTATTGTTGGTTTTTTTTTGTTGTTGTATCTGCAAGTAAACTTTGCCAAGCCAGAAGAAAGATGTTCTAAATTTTCCTACATAACAAGACATGACTTATCTCAGTCTTGTTCCTTGGGTTCTAATATTGAGGGAAAGAACAAAAAAAATCTCATCCCTTATGATGTTAAAATCTCTTTCTTAATTCATTTAGATATTTTTAACCTATGAAATAGTTAACAATCCCAGCTGCCTCTCACCTTCATTCACTAAGCTTATGAAAAGAAACTTAACTGCCTTTTCTTCTAAAATTTAAGCTTGTCTCCTACAGTGTTTAAGGATTATAGGGCCATAGCAGTCAAGAAACCAGCCTCAGATTTGGAAAGCAGTCTGAGAATCTAGACTAAATATATAGAAAAGACTTGTAGTATTTATCTGGGGCATCTATGGAAATCTCAGCTACTCATTACCAGGACTGACTTGCAGGTATGCCACTTTAGGTTGGGAATCTTTACCAAAACCTTTCTTCATTTCAGGTTCTCTGTGGGGTGGTGTTATATCTGGTTTTATCTGCAGTACTTCAAACTAAACTCAAATGGTACTCACTGTACACCAATTTGCAGAGTTTTCATGAAGACTGGGAACATAAAGACAGTGGTATTTCAGCACAAGGTAATTTCTGTAAGACAAACTAACTGCAGACAGTTCTCCAAGTTTGAAATTCAGTAGCACCAATAGCCCCACTGGAATTCTGGTTTCAGTTTGACTTGGAAAAGCACACACAGTGTGAGACAGGCTTTGCTACAGAGAGCTTATAAAATAGAGAAGGGCTAGGAAGAAAATAAACTGCAGAAAATCAGGTAACTTAGTTATTCTGCTAGGAGAGATTGGAACAAAATTCAAACCTGTCTCTCACAGTCCAGTACATTTTTCTAGAACCTACTCTTCCTCTAAGCATTTAGCTAAGCATGTGATGCACATTAACAGTTATAACCCCTTCTCACAGGTTTCTGTATTTGGCTGCTTTTTTGTCCTCCTCCCATGTAGAACCTATGAAGTCAGTGATGTCTTTAAACATTATGCCTCCATGTGGCTGAACACTGCCTATAAATTTTGGATGCTGTCATAAATAAGAATAATTAAAGCACCTGTTGTACAAGGGCCTGGACACAGATTGTATTTTTCATGGAATAAATCTGTTTGAGTCCTTGGCCTTTAGGGATCTTTGTTTATCAGCACCATTTAGCATTTACTCAGCTTTCAATACTTTGTTGTTCAGCCAGGCATGACAAGCTTCCAACAGTGAGTAAGTGTAACAGCACAACGTGCTTTGCCTGCTCATCTGGATTGTAAATATTTGTACTGCTTGCTATCAACAGCTTTGTGATTCTGTACCAGGCTGTATACATAAAGACATTACACATAGAACTAGATAACACATTTAAATAAATATATTTGAATAATTAGGCAAAACAAATCCATGTATAAGGAATAGCATGATTTGCAGGAAAAGACAAGTCTTAAAATTGAAAGATTCAGGATGTTTATGGTTAATGGACCCACATTAACACATTAAATTTCATCTACAGTGGCAGAGCTGGCAGATGTGATTTTGCTTGTGCTAACTATGTAAATGCAGGTCAAATCCAGTTAAATCAGCCATCACTAAGTGTCAAGCAATTCTGTTGCTCAGAGGGGAGGTGGAGAGCCAGGTTTATACTGCTCTGTCACTTAGACACACAGATCTGCCTGCCATCCTCTTTTGATCTCATCCAGGAAGAGACACTAAAGCTCATTCCTTGTTGATCACATTACACAGGACTGATCCAGCCCATTTCTTGTGGGACTCAGCTTGTTCAAAAAGCTTCTGTCAGAGCACTCCATGGCCAAACTCCTTGGGCAACACAGGCTAATTACAACCTTATGGGGGTCTCCAGCAGCAAATTACTATTGACAAGAATTTTATTCAAAATTGCTTCTTAAAACATGTAATTGAACTAATATTTAAATTAATTACTTATAAATTAATTACTCACCTCTGTTGTCTTATACCTTTCCACCTAGGTGGATAAGTAACAGTACTGATAAAGAGGAGAGCAATTGATTCACCTTTTCAAAGGCACAGTTTCTCTGCAGGACTATGTTGACTTCTGGGAATAGCAACTAGTAAAGAATTACTTTTGCAGTCTTCTCAGTTATTTCTGCTCATTACTAGGGTTTCTTTCTCCTTAACTGAAATGAGGTATGGTGGCTTTTTCCATAGTTAAATATGGAAACTGCGTGATCCTGACCTTACATGCAAGATTCAAATCCAAGCCCTTTTTTCCTGATTTACTGGGAATGGAATCAAACCCAAATGCAGGATAACTCCTAACCACAGCCTCACTCCATTAAACAGCTTTCAGATGGTTCAAAGTGGTTCAGCTATCTCATGTAGTTAAAAAAAAATAAGCAAATAAAACATACCTATTAGTCTTGGAAACTAGCCAGAGATCTAAGTCTATGTGGAAAATGCACATTAATTACATAGAAAAATGGCTTTGCTTTACTCTCAACAGTACCAGTTAGTCCCAACATAGCTACAGGTTTTGGCTATGACCAAAACAGCATGCAGGGTGTGAGTACACCAGAAGCACTCTCAGTTAGAGACATCCAAACAAGTTGCTACCATTCATTGTAGCAAGGTGCAGCTGTTGCAAGGGAACAGTTCCCTGAATGCTGAATTAGCCCAGGACCTGCACTGTACTCACATGCTACTGGGGTAGCTCACTCAGAACCAAACGAGGTAAACTGCACAGTATTATATGTGCTCCAAATATCTTGGGAGCTGCCTAGATGACAGACTGAGATCCTGATGAAAAACACTAGAGCCTGAGGTAAAAACCAAGTATTTTCAAGTAGCTGCAAAGATTTGAGGGCAATATTGTTTGCTTATTTTTCTGAAATAGATTGTTAACATGGCAGTACTATCCCTCACCTAACCCCTCCTTTCCTACAGCATCTCCTGGAATCTTTACTACTCCCTTAAGATGACATTGCAGGCCCTCAGATGTCACAAACATTGCTTGTGGCTGCCAAATGGAACTCACTCTGTCACGGACGAGGTCTCTGAGGCTCTTTTTGAAGTTACAATGCTTTGGGTTTGTTTTGAAATGTAGTCATCCCAGAGGAAAACCTTCAAATTGCTGTCAGAACAGTGATGGCCCTTTGTGATGCTACAAAGCTCTGTACTTTGCTTGGTGGGTATGAAGCACTTCATAGGTATGTGTTCTGTTCTTATTATCTTTATATCCTTCTGCATCACTGTAGAGAGATTACACAGTTAACTGGAACAAAATATCTTTTCCCTTTCCTTCTTTCACTTTTTTCCAAGTAAATGTTAAGTGTATTGCTTCTTTTTCAAGCCAAAGTGGCCTTTAGAGCTAATAGCAATAAGAAACAAATTACTGAAGGAAATGAATAACATGCCCAGAGAAGAAGGCTGGCACTGCTATGTATTCCTCATCCAACAGTAATGGGGGTTTTACAAAATGCTGTCAAGTAGCAATAAAGCTCATTCACCTTTCTTATAGCCTGATCCAGATTACTGCAGCTATAACAAAGGAATATGTTGAGTATAGAAAGAGAAGACATCAGCTACTGCATATAGTTATTTGAATTAGAACCTATGTAGTGAAATTTTAAGAGTAGGTACTGACATTTTAGGCTTAGGCATAATGAATATTTAAACAATCCTGTGAAATACCTGCCTAGAATTAGAACTACTGCCCTTATTATGACCCATGATGGTCTTATTAGCATGGGTTTAGACAATGTAATGTTTAATACTTTTATGCAATAAAAAGTTGCTGCATTAGGTGTAAGACTCAATTTATGGATGTAGAATGATACGTATCTGGGACATGATCTCATTACAGTCATCACAAGTTAGCAACCACACGTTTCCCCTGTGCTCCTAAATATACCAATGCTACATATTTTCAGAACTGTACATTAAAGATAAGTACAAAGAGAAAGCAGACACACTAAAAGGTCATTATTATGCATGGAACATTCAGATGGCATATTGACAGTATCGAGGGTAAATCACTGTACTGGATTATGCACATCCCACATCTCTTTATGTGACATCCATAGCAAGAAAGTGAATAATTTATTATTACTACACTAATATTTAGTAAGTTACAACCTGAGAATACTCTGCTTTCCATCTCACACTCTGAGAAGCTCCTAGCCTTTGTTCCCAGGACTTCCTAGACTATAGGGCCTATTCAATATGCTGCAAAATCCTTTCAATGGTAATTGCAAAATTCATTATTTGCTTCATGCGTGCCCAGCCTCAATCAACAGTTGTGTTTCTGCTGGGTTGGAGGCTCAAAGTCACAGCAAATAGTCTCTGTAGTCCACCAGGAAGACAGAATTCAAAATACATCACCAGACAAGTGACAGCAGTTTAACATTTTTACAGCATAGGAGAAATGAACTTTTCCTGCTGCTAAATACATTAGTTAAAACAGTATAATTTTTATTCCCCACATTCCAAAGGAATATTACTTCTTTTTTAATTCTTTAACAGATCTACTCATGCTGACATTGCTTGAGAGCCAGAGAACACAAAGATACAAGGTAGATTTGTTTGTTTTTTCTATGCATTATACATAGGTTTAAGGTGTAATACCCAGTAGTCACAGTAGCTGTTGAGGACTGCACTTAAGATTTTTGGAGTACTTTTACTAACAAAATTGCTACTTCTTCTGAATATAGATTTTTGCTAGTGCAGATTCTAGTAAAGCAGTAAACTTTCTTTTTAGACAAGGCTGTGGTGAAATCACTACAATTATCTTCATTTACACTACAGTCCTCACATTCCAGTCTCTTATACCTCAGTCTTCAGGATTTGTAAAGATGCTTAGTATCACTTTCTATCATCTCATTCTCCAGTCTTTAACATAACTGAGGAATAACGATTCTCAGAATAAAGTGAGCCAGAAACATCCACTTTATGAAAAGTAAAATTATGCTAGCCGTACTTCATCACTGGCAATTAAGCATAATTTCTGGTGCCATGGCAATAGGGGATAAGAGATTTAAAGGCAGACGAGAGAACTGGCTTCATGTCCTAGATGGACAGATGCAGTTTGAAAGACTCACAAATTTAAAATTGCAAAACATTTGCCAGGATAGCTACCTGAGTGCAGAAATAGAAATCCAGTCAAGCTTTAAAGATCTGTCCTTAACCTGTCCTCTGTTTTCAGGGTTTCTGCTTCTATCTAACACATGCAATAAAGAGTAGATAACTAGAGGGGAAAAAAAAGTTCCTTCTCCCCAGTCACATAATTTACTCTAACCTCTTTTTTTTTTTTTTACTCCTTTTGCCTGTTACCTCTGAATCTTGCCTGTCATACATCTTTGTCCATTATATGCACACCAGCACTGCTTCAGAAAGGTACAGTCTTTACCCACTCTGTGGAGTTGTCCAAAAGCAGCAGGACTGCTCTGAAACTCAAGGGCCTGTTAGCCAAATGAGCAATAAAAGGTCACACATACGTCAAATGCTGAGTTGCAGAGGGATGGTAAATCCAAATACCATAGTACTATGGAGGAATGATGAAGGACATCAAGCATAACATATTCTCATCACTTGCAATCAACTGGCACATGTAACATTCTTACTGAAGAGTACAGAGAGTTTAAATGAAATCTTAACTGAAGCTCTTATGCTGTACCAACACCTGAGGGGTAATAAGCTGCATTCGTTGCACTTTAGGCGTGCATGTAACAGTAAAACATTGAAGCATGAAATGGAAAGCAGACAGTGGGCTGTCCTGCTGAGCAGTGTTTCACATGCCCACTGGAAACAGATTGAGAAAATGGCAGGAGCTTTGGCAACTACTGAAGCAGAGAAGCTCTAAGGCTATGACCTCTGTCCCAGCTGAAGTATCTGTTCATTCTGACTACACTCTAGTGCCAGAGTGGTGGTTATATTATAAAATTCATTACTTATCCTAATGCTTTATCAATATTCCACTAAAATCAATGTGTTTATGCTTTAAAACTTTTGTTGGTCATTGCTAAGAATAAAGCAAATGCATTAAAGGCAGAAAATCCAAAGAAACAAATCACAACACAGGAAGAATACTCCTATTCCAATTAATTACATTTCAGCCTTTACAGCCACAAAAAGGAGTTTGATGAAGTCAAACAACTACTGATACTCCTGACTGCACTGTGCCTCCAACAACAAATTCAGAAATATTAGGAAAGGTCAATTTCAAATATATTCTAATGTACATAACTCTATGCCAACAAAACAGTTAGTTTTAACAGAAGCTTGACCTTCATCTCACTTTTAGCCAACTCCTGCTGGTAAAGCCAGAGATGGTACAACAATAGGAAAAGTCACTTCAAACAGACACAAGCTCTTTTTGACTTTGCAAAATGATTACACACACACTTATCTTAGCATAAGCATATCTAACTATGCTTGAAGTATATCTAGCAATACTGAAAAATTAAGAAACTGGTCTTAGAATATTTGCCTTCTGCTTAACTGTGACAACACAATATTAAGAAAAAAAAAAAACAAATTTACAGCACCATCTGCAAGTAGCCCATAAAGATCTTGGATCTTATGTCCCTTGCAAAGAATGGAATTATTAATAAAAAGTACATAATTTTGAATGTACATAAGCAAACTGTGTACTAAAAAAGAACATCTACTGTGCCAAGGACAGTATAATTAATATGAAAAACTAGTTAGTCTAAAAATTCTGTTTCTAGTATATATATTGTTCTAACATACAGGACTTCTGGTTCCTCAGGCAGTGGGTAACTTGCTACTTGAATTACTCCCAGGTCTTTGTCTCCTACCATTTTCCTGACAACTTCTGGACTTAAGGTACTTAATTCCCACCCCTGCCAATACATCTGTTATATAGACTCCTCTGTAGGCACACTGCTACACAAAATAAACCAAAATAAAAAAGAAGTAGAAACTCCCAAGGGAAAATAAAAAAGGGAACAAGGGAGAGAGACTTTCAGGTTGGGGAAGAAAACTGGAATAGGCTTAATGTAGCAATACATTATAGCAATGATGGTGAATTTCATATGAAAATATGGAAGCTGTGCTTCTCAGCTGATAATTACTTCCCAACCAGAAAAGCCCCAAACTGGATTCAGGAACAAACAAAGGTACCTGATTGCAGGATCCCAGCAACACTCCACAAAAGCCTTGGAGTAGCCAAGCCAGTCACACTCAGTAAGGCAGGAGAAGGTGACCTATCTTCAATAAACAATGTTCTTCTCCAGCAAGAAAACAGGATACAGGCACACCAGCAGAAAAAGAGATTTCACACTCCCGGCACAGCACCCAAAGAGACCAGAAGAGTATCCCGAGGAGCCATTTTATACCCAACACCATGTGCAGTAACACGGTGATTAGTCTATTGGGGACACCTGGCCCATTCTCTTCCCCCACAGGCACAGCTGCTCCCCTTCATCAAAAACTGCCTCATTAACAGGCAGCAGCTGCAGGTGTCCTCCCAAACCAAGAAACTATAAAATAAGTTTCATCCAGACAGTGGATAAGTATAGATGGAAATAAGAACATATTTTGACCTTAGTCTGGAAATTGCATTGACCAGCATACAGTGACATTTGACTTCATATCAAATATTAAACATAGTTAGTAAGGCTATCTTGTGAAATTGTTGAGGTTACCTTGTGACTTAGATGATGACCACAACAATTAACAGAATACTTCACAAAACAAAGTAGGTGAAACACAATGCTTAACTATGCCAAGCAGTGGCAAATAAATATAGCACCAGAAATTAAGATAAACTAAAGAACAGTCAAAAGTGCTACACTCAACCAAAGCCAGCCTCAAAGATTCATCTAGCTACCTCTCATCTTCTCTGACTTTAATTAAATCACTTTGCCTAGTTGCATGAGTTGGTGAATGTTTTAAAATGAACTCCTTACTTCTGTTTGCAAGATTGTGTTTTACTTCTAAACCTGGCTAGTGCAGCTGAGAGTCTGGTGCTTAGTATATCTCCTCACTTGCTTATGTATTTACATAGACTGTTAAAAATGTTCTTCATAGCTTTATCATATTTAAGTACTCTCCCATTTCTCTTCAAACATGTAAACCATTTCCATCCATTATTATTCTATTTTATGTGACTCTGCAATTTTGTTTTTTAAAAAGCTGGTTGAATTTCAAATTGGGGTTAACTTAAATTTATCATGTGTTTACATTAGTGAGGAAAGCACAGAAAGCTTCCAATGCAGTGCACTCTGGCTATAGTAAATGTCAAGTCTGCCTCTACACTTTGGTTTATTCTTCCCCCCATGTGTTTCCTTTTATACAACACTAAAGGCAAGTTTCTATAAGCCAGGCTGCCCATGGCACTTTATTCCTGACACATGGTAGAATCACTGACCACAAGTGAGAATCATCAAGGTCAGACAGGTGTGGCTGAATCTCCCTGCATATCTCTAACCATGACACCTGCATAAATAATGGGAACAAGCTGGTGTTCTGCAGTCAGTAGCAACACTGTATGCTGGGTTAAAATGCATCTATGGCTAGATATGAGCCTGTAGGCATTTGAAGGTGAGCAATCCACAACACTGTAATCCACTTTCTGACAGTTCCTTGTAAGCATTAAACAGGCGGAAGCACGTAACATGTGGTCAAGAAATTGCCCTGTTTACAGAACAGAATCACCTCTCAGTGTGATTGCCTTGGTACAGCTCACCACTACCCTCAGCTTCCCTCGATCTGTCAGGAGCAGGCACATGCTGTGAGCTTTCTAAGTCTATTGATTCTGACATGCCTGCCATTTCCTTAGCAAAATTACTTGCCTGTTTTCTACATAGATCCCTGGCAAGAGAACATTTACCATCTGGCTCTTAAGCAAGGGTCAAGGAGCAATGCCAAGACATACTGTTCTGCTCAAACACATCAGCGATCCCTTTGTCTTCAGATAGGATTTGGTAAGTTGCCTTGACTCGCAGAACAGCATCTCTGCTGTTTCACTTTCTGCCTTTGAAACAGAGAAACTGAAAGCCCTAAGTTCTGTATTTTACCCTCTTAAATCAGTCAAGATAAATAAATATCCTGCCATCTGCACCTTCCACAGCAAAAATAAACCCCACAAACAAGCAAAAAACCCTCAAACAAATAATAATAATAATATAAAAAAACCCCATAATCTGTAAGATTCAAGAAAATAACATGGCTCTCTGACTCTGAATAGGGCAGTGCCCTTGATGGTGTTTAGATGAGTTCTTGCACCATTTTCTGGTGAGCAGTTAATGACCAAGAGCAAAGGTCTCCTGAGGGTAAAGTCTAAGAGGAACCAGCCATGCAGTTTATCAGGAGCTGCAGGACAGCCCTGTACCCTGTTTTTAAGCATGCTGAGATTCACATCAGTTTCTGTGTGGAAAAGCAGCACAGTGAAGACTTCCCAAACGTCTCAGTATTATCTCACCTGTGACACTATTCTGTGGAAACATAAGAGCACCACAGACAGTGAGTGGTGCTTTTCCCAAGTATTCACTCATTTTACGAAGTACCTGGCATAGCTGTGCTGGTGCATGTCTGCACACTATGTTAATCACCCAGAAATGGCATACTTTTTATGGAATCAGACAAAATGGAAGGGCTTATTTTCCAAATCCTTTTTCATAGAGACAAAAATCATCCTACAATCTGATCACATCTGCTCCATCTGCTGATGATCACAGTTGAATTCATATCTGCGCAGGCAGATATTTTTTGTCAGTGTCATGATGATGTCAGAAGAGAAGAGATTAGTAAAATATGAGATGTTAGAAAATTTGTAAGTGTTAAGATATGGCTTAACTTGGTAGCAATTAAAAGGCCAGAGAAGGCGACAGTATTTCTTGCAAAGGTGCATGAGAATTTGTATAGTTATTACAATTAAAATTATAATTAATTATTGAGATGCAATGAATATTAGAGATTATTAATTTAGTTCTAAGACTAATACCTCAGGCAAAGTGAAGTCACTATCTTGTGAAAGACAATCCCTGTTGAATAGCACTGCAAGATGTGAAATGAGGATGCTCTTTAATATTATTTCCTCAAAATTATATGAACTATCCCCTCACTATGAAAAATAAAGAATGATACACTTCACTCAGAAAAATTAACCACATGCTGAACTAAAATCAGGAAAATCATATACTCAAAACAAGTTGTATAAGGAGCTCCATAGGGGAGACATCTTAAACAAGAAGACTACCAGAAGTATCACTTACCCAATAATAAAAAAAAAAAACCTAAACAAACCCACACCCAAAAACAGTCTCTTGCAGAATTGTATGAATGAAAGAATAGACTTAAAATTATTTAAGCAGTAACTTACGTATATTTCTACAC
Source organism: Chaetura pelagica (assembly GCF_000747805.2). Classification (NCBI taxonomy): domain Eukaryota; kingdom Metazoa; phylum Chordata; class Aves; order Apodiformes; family Apodidae; genus Chaetura; species Chaetura pelagica. The sequence continues at coordinate 2,111,629 of NW_009953098.1, read as the reverse complement.
TTTTTATCAAATTTTAAAATTCTGAAGCAAGATTTGCTCTGTTTTAACTATACAATTGGCCAGAGCACAGTAGAGGTATGTAAATGTATCAGGAGACACCACATTTACACGTAGCTTCTAAAAATGCAGAGAGCACTTCAGGAAATCCAAATGAGAAATACCAGAGCCAGAAGTACCCAAAGCTATGAATAAGACACAAACATTTGGCATTGAATACTGAGGTACTATTTAGTTTTGTCACTAAGGGTAGGTATACGCACACTTTTGTTTTCCAAATTGCCACTGACATATCAAAGCGGGGAAGATGAAAGCCTTAGGACTTAACTGGTACCATCAAAAAGAAGAAGAAACTTTAAATTGTGCTAGTTCTGAGGCTGGAAAATGCCCTCTGGAAACGATTTGAAAGAGAACATACTCCTGAATTAAAATCCCTTCTTTTTTATTAGGGAGCTTAAGGAACCAAATGAAACTAGTCTGATTTCATCTTCTAAGCTACAAAATGGTTACAAGAGAGAAATCAGTTTATTTCAGGCAAGTGTCTGGGACATGCTGCTTTCACTGGTAGTCCACTCTGAGAAAAATGATTGCAGGTCCATTCAGAGACAGGAAGTAGTTTTGAGCCAGAATTTTACTCCCATTTGTTTTCTACATGCATCTTTTGTGACCATCCAGCTCTCAGAGGACTCGGGGTATGCACTTATTCCAGAAAGTGAACAAACTCAGCATTGACCTGGCAAGTCCACAACACAATAGGAATTTCTTAAATAGGAGGAAATCTTGAAACCTCATGCTGAGCATATATCAGCTGCATCTATTTCCTGAGAAAAGGAACCAACTCTGATGGCAGAGAACTTAGTTAAAGCAAGAAGAAAAACATTAAAAAAAAAAAAACACAGCAGACTTTCCATCTGGTTTCCCAGCTGCCTCTGTAAAGACAAATCTCTCCCTCCTGAAGATTATAAAATTGTTGTTGTAGTGCAGCTTTTTCAGAAAAAAAGCACAAGAATTCTTGACTGACACGCCCTTTTGACAATGGCACAAGTCGTTTTGTCATGCACTTGTTATGTTATTTGCATGTGAGAGACTTTCAGAAATTCCACAGATGAGAGAATAAATAAGACTGAACAAACTGTAGGAATATGCTGTAAACAAAACAGTAACTTTAAGTTAAAATAAAAGAATACAGGAAGCACAAGCTGAAGAACTGTTTCTCTAAACAAATGTTTTTATTTCCTTGAATTTAAATTTGATGAAGGAATTTTAGCTGCCTGCTGGCCCAAAGTAGGCAAAGATGAGGGAACTAGTTTTGGCTGGTCAAGACCTGATTTTTTTAGTAATTTTTTTTTTACAAGAATTAAGAAAACATGTTTTTGTTGGAACATCTCATACCAGTGTTTGATTACTTGGCAAAATAAACAAAAATTAAATGGACATATACAGGAAAAGGTATCATTGCTGAAAGCCAAATACTTCCACTCTGCTAATGCCATTGTAGGCCCCTTGAATATTACGTTACAGGTGCACCCTTCTCTTCTGCAGTCCCAGCTGGAAACCTGACCTTTTGTTGGAGAACAGGGGCATAAAGATGTAAAGAATCCCAAATCCATCTCAAATGTGTTGCATTTAGGCTTATCATTATTGTTTTTCTAAAAAATATTTCCTATTCTGGTTCTACTTGGCAGTCAGAGGAAAGCTGACTCTTTGTTCTGCTCCACACACAGAAAGGAGGCAAAGAAGGATTTGCCCTGTGCAAAGGTGTTTCCCACTAGCTGCACATGAGTGCAGAGGTCTGTGGCATGAGGCTACTTCCAAATCCTCATGACACCTCTTCTGGCCTCTTTCTGATCAACCCTTGAGCCCTTTCTGGCATGCAATGTCTTTCTCAACATAATCATCCAGTACTCCACTGCTTCATCTGGCATCTGGGCACTACAGCGATCTGCCCATTCAGTCTCAAGTCTAACCCCATCAACCTGCATGTCCCAAGCACCAGTCGAGACCCAGAAGAGGATGTGGACATTCTTTTTCCTTAGTAGTGTTAGAAGGTGTGCTCATATAGTCTAATTCTATTACAATTAGAACTTTTCTTGTTGAGAAACCATGCACAACCCACACTTTTCCCCAAGGCAGTCAGATCTCTGCTTCCACCACATCCCTTTATTTTCAGACTCCATTACTGTTCAGCTGTCTTTCAAAATGCAGCATAACAGCCTCATTCTTCCATTTTGGAGACAGCTTTCTTTGTACTGACTGGCAAATCCTGGGATTAGTTAATCTGTAAATTCCACAATATGCTCTTTATGTCTAAAAGCTTATTCTTATCTAAGTGAAAGCTGCTTTGACTATTTTTGTTGGGTTTTTTGTATCTCAGGCCTTTGGGAGCTGACTGCAAGCACCAAAGCTCTGAGGAGGCAGTTAGTGGGGGAAAAGTTCAACTAATTCGAAGCTGAGCAAAAAAAGTGTCAATAGACCTCCACACATCCATAAAACCAGACAGAGCAATATGCATATAAACTCTCCATGGAGTATTCGGAGTATTTGTTCTTCTCAAATTCTTTGATGCACCAATAGTCTCCAGGCTAATGACTTTTCACAAAGGACTGAAATTAATGAAGTACTCCTTAACACTCCCTCTTAACTTCATAAGAAATGTAAAGTAGTTCATCCCAATTCTACTCAGCCAACTCCTTGAATTTCTAATGTAATTTGGGATTGTTTTGGCTAAAGGAGCAAGAGCTGTAAGAAAAAATCAACAGTCAGTTCTGAAAACGGAACTTTGCTAAAACAGAATGTTCTCACTTGTCTCATTTCAGTAACTTCCACATGTTATGTCCCTGAATTTTTCATCCAGAAGTAATAAAATATTGCTGTAATATTACTGGTTTTCAGTAAAATACTTCCTTATTAGCAAGTACGAGAAATAGAAAAATACAGGCAAGTAATAAAAAATAGAGACAGAGATACAGAAAGAGAAGGCATAGGAAAAATGGAGACCAAAGCACAAAAATAAAATTGATATATTTGCCTTTATGCTTTGTGGAAATGGTTGAGACTAATGTTGACTAGTAAAATTCCATTTAGCTCCACTGGCATCAAAGGTTCTACACCGATGTTATGTTAATTAACCACATGTAAATGCATTTTAAACACATTGTAACAGCTCTAGATGTGCTAAAACACACATGCAAAAAGAAAATTATTTTTTTCTCTTTAGAAATCTGATTGGAAATGCTCTTCTTTCTTCCTTAGAGTATAATATGCCTATGATTTTTGGATTGACAATTTCACAAAGCATGTGAGAAACAGATCCCTGGACTAATATCTCTCATGGTATGTCTTGCAAAATTAAAAAATGAATAAATACAGAATAGAACAGAAATGAAACTTGTAAGATTCTCTAGGAAAGTTCCATGTAAGATTCTCCAAAGGGAGAACTATGTCCTTCCTATAGGTTTTTTCAAACATTATACTAGACTCTGAGATCCAGACAGTAATTTTCTATTAACTTTAATGGGATGTTAAAAAGAGACCCCATGCCTAGGGAAAATTAATTTCTTATTAAGTTCTATGATTATTTCTTGAGGCATGTTACAGTATTATTATAAATTATAATATATTGTTTCATACTGTATTTCACCTTTGAAGCATTTTACAAACATTAAGTGATATTTATTCTTTCCTGAGAAAGTAGAAACATCAGTGCTTGCCAGAGAAACAACATGAGCTCTATCATCACCTCAGAACATCATTTGAAACATGTCTGGCTTGTTTGGATTTCATCATTCCTGTCCACTGGGATTGGAAACTGAACCTAAATTCTGTCCAAAATTCAGAGCTTTCGACAGGGACCATTACAGAGATGCACCGACCTAAACAGAAGTTTCTGAGCCTGGACATCATTTCCAAGCAGCTGTCAGCACTGAGAGGATAGATGCAGAAATGTTACATGGCTCCCTCAAAGCCACTCAGATCAACATTGGAAGCTCTGAGTTGTTAGAATGAAACAGTGGAAATGTGAAAAAAATATAACAATTGTTAGTGCCCCATAGAGTTCCCATTTAAACTAAGGGCAAAAGTGACTTCAAAGGAAGCTGGAGCAGCCACAAATGATGCATGTAGAAAATTAGGAACATTTTGCTTATGGAGAGAGCTAATCTTTTATAACTATGTCTATTGTGCCTGAAGCTTATTTTTCTCTGCAAAACATATTTCCCAATATTTATATTCACAAGGATTAAGAATAGTGGAGCTGTCTCAACCAGTTAGTAAAATCTCTCATTCAAAGTCTGTAATCCTGAATATCACTGGAGTTGAATTGCAGACCATGACCCTCAAAATCTGCAGACAGAGGTTCTCCCAAATGAGATTCCACAGGGCCAACCTGGACTAAACCAGCTCCATCTGGAAATAACCTCTAGGTAGATGACATGAAATTTGATGGTCCAAATCAGTGTCTGGCTTACTACCACCAACTCCCATGCAGTTACCCAAGGGATAAATTGTTCCATTTCGTCTAAATTAATTTGCTTATATGTCTTGAGGTTATTTATTTTTATGCATGCTTTTACAAAACTCCACATCTAACCTTCATTAATCAAAAAGAACCTCAAAAGTGCAGTGTACTGAGTAAAGTCCAAGTTCACAATTTTTCTAGTTTTAAAGTAATCTCTAGTAATTTACATTCAGTTCTAGATGGACCAGTCCCTATTTTGCTAATAGTTTATTTCTCAGTTATACCAATTCCTGCAAGATAACTGCATGAAGAATTGTCAGGGTACATAACAGACATGATTAAAAACAACTGTGACAGGAACACAAGGGAAATAAGACGCCGTTAATCTTAATTAAATGTGATTAGAAATGTTAAGATAAAATTACCAGACTCTCATTTTTAACATTGTTATATAATGTCATGGGGTTTATATTTCTGTGTATGTATTTGTATTTGTAAATTCTGTATCCCATATACTGCCATAGCTTGGTTGATACAAGCCTAGGGAAAGGACTTCCCTTTTGAAATAAGTAGGAGTTTTGTTATAGACTTATTTGGGAAACAGATATTCTTCCTATATTATTCTTAACAATTGGCATACTAAAGTCCAGAAAACACGAGAGAGATCTGAGATGATGTGCAAGTATTACTTGTGTACTCCAGAAGGCAATAGAAGGCTTTGTAAGGCAAATATGTATCTCTGTTACTTCAAAACCTATTTGAAGTCTTTCAGTGTTCAGCTATAAATCTGAACAAAATTTCACCATGCCAGCTGCAGACCCATTCTGCAGCACTAAATTTTTTGTACTGTCATAGTGATCAACTGGACCCATACTGTCAACATAGTGTTGTAAGGAAAGGAAATATTTGTGATTATATTGTGTGTATTTGTCAGGTGGTGAGTGTTTAAAAGCCCATTACTTAGATATTAGAAAATCCAAACAAGCACTATAAGGCTTGGGAAAGCTGGCTCCTGTGTTTCTCCTGCTTTTGAAACTACCTTGTTCAATTGAACAAACAAGCCTTTGCCACTGCTTGGTGACAGGACAGAGTTGTCAGGCCATTAGTCAGTAGTTTATTTGAAAGCTCACAGCCTACCAATGGCAGAAGAAAATAGGGTAAATCAGTTACTGCTTTCAACTTGACAAATACCAAGTTCTTACTGGTAACCACAATGCAAAGGAAAAGCAGAAGATATAAAATTCTGGTTCCAGGATGTTTTTTAAGTGTAATTTTCTCCAATAGGGGACCTTAATCATCAAAAATACTCTGGAAAAATGCTGGAGTTGGGGGGAAGAGGGGGGTGTGACTCACAAAGACCCCCTCACCTTTCCAGGAAAGGCTTAGTGAAAGTAGTCCTTGCAGTGCACTAATTCAGAGCATGCCCAGGCCACTTTATACTGAGCAGCAGAGCTTTTGTATAAGACCTTTTCACAGAAGTGGAGAGATTTCACAGTACAGGAGAGATATTGGCAATGTTTGCCTTCCTTCAAAGGGGTGATTAAAAGACCAGAATGTCTCTGTTCTGCATTGACAACGGTTAATCAGTTTCTCTATAATTACCACCATGTGCATATAATGCAGTGCAACCCTGTCTTTTCAGTATGTGAACCTCCCATGGTTGTTCACCAGAGCTGATCAACACCACAAGTTGGAAATACACAACAGAGACGTGAAAATATTCCCCTAATGCTCTGATACTGACCTTCCTTCTTGGGTAAACTCTCCTCTGAGCTTCTGTAAAGATGTCAGGAGGACTCGTCTCATTTTGCTGAGCTAAAAAAAAATAAAAAATCTATCTTAGCCACCTTAGCTTTATTTTAGTATTGCAAAATAAAGCACTGGAGTACACAGGACTGCCGTCGAGTTATCACCATGGGAAAGCATGGACATGAAGCATTAGGGAATGCAACAGCAGGACGTTGTGTTTTCTTCTCTCTGTGGCAAGAGATTGAAGCCTAAGGGAAGTAGTAATTCTAGTGTTCTGGAGCAGTGTCTGGTGACAAGATTAAGAAGGCATTTAGTTCAGACACCCTTTTCTAGGAAGAGATAAAGGCCAGGAGTTAGGAGTAAAGAGCAATAAACACATTCATAAAGGACATTAATATCAGAGGCCTTTATTGCATTATGAATTAATTCAGTTTCACACTCAGGCTATTTGAGAGTAAGCCTGGTTTTCTATTTTCATCAGCTGCTGCTTATTAAGAGTTTGAAGCAGAAAATTATGGCAAATCATTTTTTAATTTTTAATTTAACCTTAAGATTGTTCTGATAACCATATTGGCTTGGAAATAAACAACAATAAATGCAGATTGGCATGCACAAAGAGGATAGACAGTTCTCTAACCACTGCAATTACTATTGCTAGACTGGATACTTTTAAGATCCCTGTGTTTCTACAGAGTTGTTGTGTGCTAGCTAAAATCTGTTCAGTCAGGCTGATTTGGCTTTCATCCACATATATTAATTTTGTTCAGAAGCACTGCAGAAAGTTAATTAAGCTAGCAGGTTGCATTCTCTTATGGCCCATCTTCAGTACAGTCACATTTTAAAAAGTAGAATTAGAAAAGAAATTAATTTAGGCTTCTACTTAAAACTTTTTAAAAAATCTTTCCATAAACCATGATTATTTATTTTTTAATGAAAAACTGGAATTGTGTTCACTGAAGTGTGTTTTTAAAGCACTCAGTTTCCTGCAAGTGCAGGTACAAACTTTGCAGTAAGTAGCTGGTTAAGGCCTCACAGAGTGCACAGACTCTCCTCCTGGTTCCCTCCTTCAGAAGTACAGTTCATTCCCTGACATTTTGTGATATACTCAAACTGTTTAGCTACTGGCTCAACTCGTCTACTTAAATCAGCCATGAAAACCTTTTTATTTAGTTCTAAGCACAGTGAGAGATGGACCTGAACCAAGACTTCAGGTTCAGAAGCTCTTCACACTTCAGACCCAGAGCTGAATCCTGCTCACCTGCACGAAAGGAACAAAATTTTTTAACATTAGAACATATTTCCTTTTCCAAAACTGTGCCTGTGCTCTAATTCAGAACCCATGCAGAGATCCACTGGTGATCTGCTGGATCTCTGACTGCAGTCTGTGGCAGAATGGAGTCATCCTCAGGAACTGTAACAAAGTTACTGGAGAAGAAAACTGACCTCCTTGGGAAGGCCTGCTAGCCAACAGAAAAAGAGCCTCCAACTTCATCCAAGATTTAAATAATTTACTTATTTTCCCAGAGGACTAAACAAAGTGATTGGATATGCTTTATTTGTGAAGTCTCAGCTTGGATTCTTCCAAAAAAAGGGTGAAAGTAAAGGGCCAGAAATATCCAAAGCACACTTGCTGCATTAATAATGTGTTCAACGAGTTCCATGTAGGTTTGTCTCAGTAAGAGTTAATTTATCAGGCCCTGTAAGTATTTGATTTATATTTGAATCTTCTATGTGCTGTATTCTCTGTAGGAGGATTTGCATGCATTTACTGGGATAAATGGAAACTCCCATTGAGAAATCAAGCAGGAGTATTATTTCACCTACAAGTCTATTGTTAATAGCTGTACAATATATTTATTGAAAAAGATTTTAAACGAGAAAAATCAGTGAGTAGTTAATAGCAATTATGTGACTTCCCCATGCTGAACACAGGCTGTCAAACAGAACAGGTCAAAACAAGGAAGCTCTTTGTTTTCCTCACCCATGAAGTCCCAAGCCACCTAGGTTCAAATGGCATATTCCCTATTCTGCCTACACAGGGCTTAACTGGAAGAAAGTTATTCCCTACCCAAAGATCAAATTAAGTCTATTCAGGGAACAAAGTTAGAAACTGAATTTCAAATAATTTAATTACACAATATAATTACTTTACAGGATCTGTAAAGTATTCATTAAACAACAGTAATTCCTACCTGATTCCCACCATGACACCCATTATGTCTTTGAAACATAAAAGACCTTAAGTTATTTTTTTTTTACTGAGCTAATGAAAATGTTAAATTACACTAGCAAAAGCCAACTGAGCAATTGAAACAACCATTTCAAACAGATGATTTGGGATGATACAGTACATTTCAAGGTGGGAAAACATTATTAAATAAATTGCTGGGGCATGAATGCAACACCCAGTGGTTAAACTCAGTGGGCCATAAATGATTCTAACTACGATTTCAGCATTATTAATGTGTTCATCTGTCTCTCCAAAATAATCAGTGAAAATGTGGATGAATTTTTATAGACAACTGCTCTGCAACAGAGAAGTCTCATGTTGTCATTTAGTTACCACATGCATTTATGGAATTACAGCTCCTATCTGTCATTTAGATAGCTCCTGATTAAAAAATAACTAAAAAGAAAATAAACCTTCCTTATTTTTAGCTGCTATTTCGTTGTTCTAGTTCATTGGGCATTTAATTAAGATTTGGAAACCCAGCCTGCATTCTGTAGTCCCAGGAGTTTCAGAGGAAATGTTGCTTGGACATACACTGCAGTAACTGTCCTTAATTACCACCACGGTCAAGCCCTCCACAACATGATCATACTCTTCTCAGAAGGAATTTCAGGTGATTTTCTTACTGAAAGTAATGTCATGTCAGCATTCAAAAATGCCCATGGGAAGCAGCTGCTACTACACGTATCTGGAACTGGAGCCCCTCAGAGTTGAGGTGGAACTCGCCTTGCCCTGCTTTGGGGCCAAGTACTGCCAGAACTTGCTGGGCTGCTAGCTGGACCTCAGCTTGCATCTTGCTCAGAACTGCACTGGTGGCTACATGGGGACAGTGCAGACATCATGCCATGGAAAAGGTGTCTCCGGCTGAGAGTCTGGGCTACTAGATTTCCACCCCTGCTGCACATTTGATTTGCAAGCAAAGGCTCCTTACTCCCATTGTTCTTCACTTTTCTATATCAGAGGAACTGTTATTTCCGTTTGTCTAATACAGATTTCTGATATCCTGGAACACCTCCTGTCGGGTTTACATTTAAAATCAGGCTGTCAGGTGTGGTCCTAAAGTATTTCACATCTGTGCTCCTTTAACTTCAAATTCTAGTAACAATGTCACCCCCATCAGGGGTCCTGAGACCCACCTCCCTTGTGTTCACTGCTATGTTGAATCTGAAAACTGGGTTGATGAATAAGATGGGCAATCCCAGCTGGCTATGAAGTTCCCTTCTCTCCTGCTGTGCATGCAAGAGAGGTTTTCATTCTTAGTTAGCTTAATTTAATTGTAAATGTAGCTACACAATGCCTAAGCAGTGCCTGGCACAGACAGTCTCCAATCAGATTATGACCCTCTGGGCATTGCTGCAGCACAAATTATAAAAACTATTATCAGTATGGCAGGCCAAGCTTTTCAGTAAAACCCATCATTTGCTACAGAAATTATACACAATCCCAGGAAGCCCCCCAGTCAAATAGATGTCATGAATGAAAGCACACCACTGCATCTCCTCTGTTATCAGTGGAAAGAGAGGAATGGATTTAAAGGGGAGGCATTTATAAGGACAAAACTCCTCATGCGTTTTGAGGAACTTCATGCTAAAAGTATTTTTTCAGTGAGTACCCAGAATGTGTGACCATTTCAGACTCTTCACAGCATTTTTCCAAGCATTTTAGCATTCTCTCAGACAGGGCACTTTGGTAAAGGGGTAAACAGGAAAGAACACTTCTGAGAGCCAGAAGAGAGCTGAGATTTGAGTCTCATCACAAAAAAACGCCATATTGCAAAAGAAGTGCACTAAGAATGGAAAAAAAAACCCTCACAAAATTGCAAGAAAACCCTCCAAAACCATGAAGAATCTATAAATACCACAAAAAACTCACCAAAAAAATGCCAATAAATCACACAATGTAATAAAAACCCATCAGAAAAGTCTGTCAAGAACACAAAGACAGCATGTCAAAACCAAACAAGGACCATTCCTGGTTTTGTTATAATAAGCTTCTGAATGTTCATCCTGGATCTGCTCAGCTCCATGACTACCCCTAGGAAAAAGGCTCCTGTGCCATGGAGAGAATATTTTCCAACATAGCAAAACAACCCTGACTGCTATTTTTACGTAGCCTGGACAACAGGAATGACTAACTCAGGGACACACATATAAATCTAGGTTAGAGTCCAAGACCAGAAACATACAGCGACAACCAAAAAAAAATAATTGAACAAACATTCAGACTCAAATAAACATTCAAACTCAACTGTCACCACGAAGTAAACTGTGAATGCTACTGAATATCAAAGATGTTGAGCCAGCCTGACTGGAGTTTCCTGGAGACAACCTGTTACAACATGGACTGTCTTTGCCTTTTTTGCAAATTAAAAACAGCATGTTTGGTTTTTTTCCCAAGAAAAGAAGGCTGGTGATAAACAGAAATAAATACTCGCAAAATCTTATTTGCCACAAACATTTCAATTTTCATAAAACTGGAGATTCTCCTCAGCTTCTGTATTTTAGTTAGAGGCTGGGTTTGAAACATTCCTGGTATCTGTATCAGTGGGCAGGCAATAGACGTTACTGCAATATAAATGATAAATAGTAGTAACTGGAAAGATGACAGTGCTGCACCATATTCTTAAATATTCCTTTTTGCTGCAGGACAGAAATACACAAACATGCAGCAAACTCTGGAAGAAAAAGTCTAGTACATAAGAAATCAGTATAATACACTTATCACATAATTTACCACACTAAATTAGCCAAATGATGAGCAGTGATGTTATTTAAAACATGACTGTTGCTTTTGCATTTTTGTTTCTTCACCCATTTATTCTTGTTACTTCATATCTCTGCAAATGCCTCCCTAATTATGCAGACACACTATCTGACTAAAATCACAATTCACAGATGCTTACTGATGATGTGAAAGATTGCATTCTGTCTATATTTGTTGTCTAATTCCCTGTGCATTGGCTCTTCAACATGTCTGAAAAGACACATTTGTCCAAGTGGTTCTGCCATTACTTGGTCTGCAGAAGATTTGTATTGCAGCATGAAAGTGATCTACAGGCCTGCTGTTTTCAAAGATCACTTTAAAAAATGTACATATATTTTAAGGACTGCTTAACTCTAAGACATTTTTAATAAAATATTCACCATGAATTCAATTATAGGCAAAGCAGCACCTTCTTTTTACATAAAACACTCACAGCAACCCTGTGAAGGGGTAAAACCCAGCCATTTCCAAATAAATGAACCCACCATGGGTTTCTTGTATGTGAGATTAGGAGGTCACCAGCAACATTTTATGAGTATGAAGCTGAAGGATATTTTACTTTCTGGTTTGTGTCAGGACCAGCAGTGAACTTCTTGTTAAGTGAATAGGCACTTGATATTGATCCCAGGATCGATTTTCTGAGATCAGTGTGACCCTCCACAGAACACTCTGTGGCCTACTTTCCTGGACAGCATCACATGCAAGGTAAGAAGCAGTTTAATCTTTATACAGAAGTATGGGGGTAAAGTGCAGTTGCTTAAGACTGAAAACAAGTTCACGGCTTCTTAAAGCAGCTGTTTCACTGCAGTTTTTTAAAACAGGAAGATTTGGTGGTATATCTAAGTCTATGAAGAACTTCCACCACGTGCTTCCCCATGTCAGCTGCAATAGAAGATACATAAGAAGCATTTCAAAATTGCCAGAAGGACAAGCTAACTTTCTAGGGATTGGCCCTGAAATGTAGCAGTTGTTACATCCACTGGCACATCTACCATTACAGTAATGAATGGAATAACTTATCTGTAGAAATTGCTAAAATGTGCTTTTACACAGCATATCAGAAACCTCAGATGTCCACAGCACTGCCTGCGCCTAAAATTTCTCCAGTCTCCTGCACTTTAGTCATCACTCTAGCAATTCACTTCCCAGTAAGTCAGGACACCGAAAAGGATTTATCCAGGCCTCCATTTCTTTTGTGTATGAGGTAGAACTACTTTCTGCATCACTTCAAAAGCTGTTACAGACCAGCAGACAAATGCTGACATGGCCAATACTCCCTGTTTTGGAGGAGATTCAAGAAAGTCATTTGAGGGCACCACGTTTTATATCCTACAGGGAAGGCACATAACTATCCATCACCATTAGCTGATTCCTACAGATGTGATTCAGATATCCAGCAGACATGTAATCATGAGCTGATTACACATTCCAGGATTTCTTTTAGCTCCTGTGTTTCATGATCAAACATTCACGGTTTGAGTAAAGAAATCTTTAGCTGTAGCTTTTGGGCTCTAACTCCCACCACCAGCTGTGGCTCAGAAAGCTTTCAGTCTCCCAGTCCCAGACACGTACAGGCTGTCTCTATTGATTGAGGGTTCTTAGTTTAGAGACTTCCTCCGGCACAACACCAGCCAATAATCTGTCTGCCAGTGTTTTAGTCATGCTTCACTTCCTCCAGACCATGTTCCCAGACTGCAAGCTTCTGCTGAGACAAAAAATCCTTAATTTGAACATTGGGTGACTGAGCACTAACAGCTACAAATCACTAATGACTATGGAGAAGTTTGTAACTTTAGTTTGGGATAATAAACTCTTAAGGCGAGATGTTTCTTTAAACTTTCCAAACCTATCATCATCTTGTTCTGGAGAGGAATCCACTGTGATAGAGACCTCTTAAAGAAACTTCAGGGCCAGCTTTTATCCAGTTGGAAATCTTTAAACACCCACATCAGCTGCACGGAACACCCTTAACTTGTAAATTGTAATTCTAGCTTCTAAAATAGAGTGAAGAACTTCAGCAATTTGAAATAATTACAGATATTTTTGCTCCCTGTCGTTCAACAGAGAAACCTGGTCAAGGTACCTACTTCACTTGTACAAGTTGTTCTGAACACTGAGTAAGATTGCTTAGTTGATGTGATGGCCAACTACTGCTAGAGCCCCAAACCCCTCAAAAATAGAAAACATACTTCAGATATCAGCCAATTTCCAGAAAACAACTTCAGATATTAACTTGAAGGATTTCCCTTTTTTTTTTTTTTTAACTGTCTGTCTAGTCCCTTTTCTTGCTAACCTGTTACTTTGCAAAATAGACTCACATACATTTCAGGGTCTGACCCAAAGTCGTTTTCAAAGGAGGCCAGCCCTGCCAAGCGAAACTTACTTTTCCAAATTCTAATGCAGTGCCCTCTCCACAAGATTACATCTTTTGAATTCACCTTGCGCAGTCAGGGGTTTGATATTCAGAAGGGAGCCTTCACTATCTGTGCTTTTCTCCTGCTTAGCAGAAATTTGGTTCCATCAGGTTAGACCAGTGACTTAGAGATATAACAGAGTAAGAGAGACAGCATCTCAATGAAAACTTAAAGGGATCTGAGGGACTTCAATTAGGAGAATAAACTGTTTGCACATTCTATTACACACACAGTCTGACAAGGAGACCTTGAGATAGCAGTATAAGGAGAATAGCAGTGAAGTCTGATTCCTCCCTAAACCCTTAGTGATTTTCTTCTGTAGAAATCACTGATCCAGGTCCCTGAGATTAGCAAGAGAAGGATTCACAGGAATGTGAATGTGTATGTATTAGGACAGATGATCCTCAACTCAACTTAATATAAATACCAGTACCTCTTAGATTGCATGTAATAGAGAAACAGTGTATGGTCACATTCTGGAATTTATTACCACTACATGTTATTAA
>NW_009953098.1:2091968-2097450 GCF_000747805.2 Chaetura pelagica | reverse complement strand
GCCTTTGCATGGTGGTTGGGTCTATGGGTTTTCAAAAAACAGGTGGTGGGTTGATTGCTTCCACATACAGAAGATTCCAATAGCTCATTATGAAAACTAAGCATCATCTGATAACTAATCTTGCTGCATTTTATCATAAAATATATTCAAAAACATATACAGGATGCTATTAAATACAAATTAATGTTAGAATAATACAAATGCTACACCTTTATACAAATAAAGATTTAAAGCAATATAATACCAGAGGAGCCATTATGATGCCTCACACAAATACATAATTACAGATACTTTGCAGAATGGGCATTATGTTATCATCACATTATATCATGGCTATTGGGAACCAACATTTACAGCTGTATTATAAAAAAGGTTCCTTCCAGCTAGGGGTGGAAAGAATTAACTGAGTAAGAACACTGTGGCAAAGTTTAACTGAGAGCTTATTAATACTTCAATGCGTCATGGTTCGATTAATTTTAATTTCTAGCAGATAAAATTCAACACATAATTTTTTAAATTAATAACATACACTGCAATCTCCACAGCAAACTGATTCTTTATCTACAACTTTTCATTTTATAAAGCTGTAGTCTCCATGGGTATAGAGATGCTGTGAAGTTAACAATCAGGTCTCATCTCTCTCTCCAGAGATACTTATGGTGTCCCTCATGAAGTTTTTTATTCTTTTTAACTATAGATAAACAAGGCTCAAAACAAAATCATCATAATCACAGCATTCTTTTGAAAAGTTCCCTAACTTGTTTATTGACTAGGAAATAGTGAGATCTCTTTGCCTCTTCAACCTAGTTATAAACAATTATCCCCCTAGAACATGTAAATGCAAGGTAAAAGCATCAAATGTGTTTGGAGGTTTGGCTGAGAATAAAGAATAAATCTAAAGATAATATTTCCAAAAGTCAGTGCACATTTGGATGGGACACACATTACTCCCTAACCTGCCACAGTGCAATGTCAGCCACTCAAACCACCTTATCTGGCAGTTTTAATTAAGACAACCTTACAATGAAGCGGGAAAGGACTTCTTCAGTCCACCCTCTGGCTGTGCACCAGGCCTGCAGAGAGACAGTAACTGCTAGCTGACAGAAGGTTGGAGCATGTAAAATCTGCTGCAGCCAGTTGCAATGAGCAATAGGAGTATGTCCATCCCTCAGAACATCAACTGAAAATCAGATTTAAGTTCACAAGTACAAAAAGGCATTTTTGAAAATTTCACATGAAGCTTGAACAGCATTGAAATGACTTCTAAATGTAACTACTTAAACTATCAAATATACATTAAGCTGAAAACCCTGAAAAATGAGGCTTCATTCTACTTCTTTGATACTGTAAATTTGTCATGTCAGGGCCTAAAAAAATGTCTTACTAGAGTATCATTCACTTGGTAACTCATCATGGGAGCTTCAATCCACTGAGGTCTACTGTGTCAATGCTTATGGAGAGAACATTTTTATTTCACAGCCCATTGAGTCAATGGATGGAGCTGTTTCAGTCCACTGGGTTAATGTGGGTGCTGCTGGTACACAGGGAAGGCATTTACAGGCCTTTACTAAATTTTTCATGAAAAAGCATGTACTCTTATATTCGGAATAAAATATTTTCAAATTTTAAAAAAGCCAAATATTAAGATTTGTTTTTCAAAAAAGGAAAGGAAATTAATTCATGCTGTAAATTATTTGCTAGCTTTGCCATCTGGATTAAAAGGGAAAAATACTCTTCTTTTTCTCAAGTTATGATAGCCCAGAGAACATGCCTTAAATGTCAGTCCTGCATATTTCTACTCATATGAGGGATAATAAACTGCTTTGCTTTTCTGATTGAGACTATTTGTTTGCACAATTTTGCAAGGTCAAGTTTTTTCTAGTTAAGACTGAACAATTTTAAATTTCAAAAGAGGCAAGCAGATTTTGCAACAGCAGCAAAAAAGGAAATCACAGCCACCTTCTGTGCATAAGCAGCTACACCATTAAAGTGAGGTTTTGCAGGAATGAAACTGATCCACAGACTTCAAGCACTGGTGGCACAAATATCACTGGTTTAATGTCAGCCCTTCTTTAGAGTGGTGGCAATGCAGTCCTCATCCCATTTAATTCATGGAGCATGTGAAAGACTTGAAGGGCTGGCAGCCTCACAGAAGACACTTCATTGGCATTTGTTATCTGCTGTTTTGCTGACTCTTACTTTAGAAAACTTTAGAACAATATGATAGAGGATACTGACAGAAGTTCCACTGACCTTCCTTGTTAAAGAAGGTAGATGGAAATCCGAATAGCAGCTTGCTAGGACTGCAGTAGTAAAAAGAATATTGCTTCATGAAGGAAGGCTTGTCTTTTGCACAAGGTCAAAGAACAAAGTAAGAGAAATTTGTACCCACTAAAGAAAGTCTTATTTGCTTATTTATATTTTAAGCATAACAAATTTGAAATATGTTTTAACTTTGTCCACTGATTAAGTTATTTCTTTATGATATTACTCAAAGAAAAACCCAATCATCTGAAAAGAAAATGGAAAATCTTCACGTCTCAGCGTGATTTTCTTTCATGTCCATTATAGATCCTTCTTACATTCTTACATTAAGGAAATGTTTTATATTAAAATGAAACTTTCTATTAAGCACATTAGAGATCCCGTAATATTCGTGATTTTTGTTCACAAATAATTTTGATCCAGGTGCAGTCTTAATGGTTAATTAAGAAGGAGAAAGGTATTTCTTGCTGCACAGTCAAGGTTTATATTCCAAAAGAGGCAAAGCTTCCTTTGCAAAACAGCAAAAAGAAAGACAGATAAGAAAGATGACTAGGGGTTATGAAATAAATCCCCTTTCATTTTACAGTCTCAGTAAAGGTTGAAAAATAGAGTTGATTTTTTTCCTGATGAGGAAGTGCTCTTCCCCAGGCTTGAGATATTTTTCTTAGTTGCTGATGTTCTTTAGTTTTCTTCTGCTGTCTCCTGGTCTCAAAACTACTTAGAAAATAGCATGGCCATATTTTAATTTTCAAGTTACTTCAGGTCACATATTCTTCTGTTTATAAATTTACCCTCTCTTACAATTAGTATTACAGTGATACCTGGGACATGGAACAAAGCCTTAACTGTGCCTCAAATATGGAGCTTCAGCCTTTCATCCTTCCAGCCTCTGACACATAATTCTTCCCAAATTTGTCAGTGCAGCTGTTGAATCACACAAACATGATTTGAGAAAAAACCTGTTTGACTAAAAGGCTAGAAATGGTGGTTGTACTGCACCACACATGAATTTACATCTAGAGGAAAGAGGGTTAGCTATGCATTTTGTGCTTCCAAGGAAAACAAATACAGGAGATACACTGTGTGTATTTAATCGGCTTATTGCACCCTTCAAAGTGATTCAGAATTGGTTTACTTGCTGTAGCCTTTTTGCTATTGGTGGATGAAAAGGGGGTCAACCATCAAGTGAAAATATAGTTTTTAAAAGTAACTCAGGATCTAAAATAAGAAAAAAATAAGAAAAAACTGGCTAAGCCTTAGCTAGCCCATTGTGAAAAACAAAATAAAAATGTAACTAAGTTAAAAATGTACAAATTCTTTTTTATGCATTTAAAGTGGTTTAAATCTGCAATAATGTGGTGACTAATTGTGCCCTGAGCAGGCAGAAGCATGCCTGGCTAAAAAGATTGGAAATGGCAGTTAAATAATTAATATAAAAATATGTTGATGATTCTAAATAAGAAAGTGTGAGATATTTGAAATTAAATAGCTGGCATCAGGTAACCTACTTACTGCATAAGAGGCATTAGAAATATCCATTAACTGCATTTGCCATAAATAAACAGATTTATGGAGGAGACCAGTAACATTTTTCCACTTTTGCTTGAGGAGTAGACCACAAAGCAGTTTTTTAACAGTAAAGAATCCCAGCCTATATGCATCTAAATACATTTCTAAGGTACCACTACAAACCTCACATTTTACTTGAGAGTGAAATTAAGATATTAAGTACCTACATAATTTCTGGGAGATGATGGAAGAACCAGATAATGAACTCTTATTTGATATTAAATGAAGATAGTCATTATATATGTGCATATTGTATAACAAATTAAGTTAAATTAAAATTTGTATTCAAAGAGAAAGCCAAAATAGGAAGGCTAATTCCAACTTGGAGCTGTAAGGGAGCTGTAGCTATCTTCTGAAGGTCTTTGAGAGCATGGTAGACAAGCACCTGTCTGATGCAGTGACAAATTACTGCCCTGAAACACAGCAGAAAAATAAATTGCATTTTTAAGTCTTCTTGAGGCTGATTTTCATAGGAGTGTGTGGTTGTGGTTCCTCTTTGGCAGATCAGTAGCATTACTCAGAATAGTAAGTGGATCAGAGGAAGCTGGGGAGAGACAGCTGAGCCCAACAACACAACAAGGCAACTTTATCAGAGTTAGCATTAAGAGTGTGAAACAGCCTATGCAGCTGGGAGAGCCCTGCCTCAGAGAGCTAATGAGCCATTGCAGTAAGTAACAGTTTCAGCATCACTAAAAAAAGGAATCATTCAGCTTCCTCTGCCTGCATATTCTCTTCTCTCCCATTTTCTTCTTGAGCAGGTAGCCTAGAGCTGGGGATTTTATTATTGCTGTGACTGACTTTACTATTGATTCCAGTGCTATATTTGCAATTTTAGATATATATTTGAAAGTCAGCTGCCTTTTTCAGTACAATGTAGGCCTGCAAAACTTCTACCCATGCTCTAATGTGAACTCTTGGGGCTGAGCTTACAGCAGCCTGCCAGAGGAGTGAGTGCTCCAAATGATGCTATTCATCTTCTGGCCATGCATTTTGCAAGAGAAAAGAAGGATAAATTATTTTAGCCTAATCTAGTACCTGCCTAGCTAGGCCTTAACATTACTCTCATTTCTATGGAAACCCTGAAGGAGAAACACACAACAAACTTAGTGTTAGGAATAAGGAAAAGAGGTTTTATTCTTTTCTTTGGGTTTGTTGTTGTTTTTTTTTCAGAAAGGCAAATAATGTGAAAGATTTAAAACCAAAGACTCTTAATTTATTCTCCAAACTTTGAGAGGTGAATCTGGTGCACTATTGCTTTTGTAGCTTTGCACTGTGCTTCAGGGGAGAATTCTCTTGACAAAATTGCAAATGAGAGATAATTGAAAATGTAGACTGATGTAAAACTCCTGTAAGCAGCAGTATAGTCAAGTCTTTGTGACCTTGGCATCATCCTGATGAATAATACACAATTTCTTTACTTCATTCAGTTTAGCACTCAGATTAAAAACTATGCTGAGAACCTTTGTTAGAAAATCATGTGCATACAGCCAAATATAAACCCAAAGGGAACGCTGGCTATTGTAAAATGTATCTTTCTTTAAAAAACAGCTTTCTACATGAAAGCAACAACTGCTTTGCCACAAAGACAGTATGCATGAAAATTCAGACACCTCTGGGCCAGGGAGGGGGCTTCAGAGAAACTCTTTCC
>NW_009953098.1:2088260-2091533 GCF_000747805.2 Chaetura pelagica | reverse complement strand
TCCCCTTTCAGGTGTCACAAGAAGTCATGCCAAAGCAGCACTGTTTTCCACAGAACTTGTCAGAATCATGTATTTATATTAGGACAAGTGTCAATAAACTCCCAGAACCTAGTGCCAACTGACATCACCAAGGGAAACAGGGCAGAGAATCATTGACAGGCTTAAGGTCCACTCTTGTGGTGGTATCCCAGGTTTGCAGTGTCCCTGTGCAATTTAAACGTGTTACCTAGCAAGGACTCTGAGGAGCCTCTGCTGTTTTCCACATCAAACATCATTCATGCCCTGTAGAGGAGTGCCCTGGGCAAACTACACAGCTGTCCAGATGTTTCCTGCCTTTTGACTGAAGCAGGTTGCAGAGTAAAAAGAACTCTGTAGTTCCTCACTGCTTGCTCCCTGCAGACATCTGTGTCTTCCTGTTAGTCTGTTCATCATCTGACAAAGTTTTATCCTGGGCATAGTCAGCATTGGTGAAAAGTGGCTCTCAGTATCACCAGAGACTCTGTAACCATATTTCTCTTCTGTTGTATCTAGTGTTTGTAGAAAAAAAGTCAAACAACAGATGTATAATATCTACTCTCAGATGTGTTGTGTTCCAAACAGATGTATTGGAAGATATTTTCAATATCTAATACTATAATTTCTCTAATAATACTATAATTTGTCCTTTGAAACAACCAGAAGATTAATAATAAAACTATAAAAGTGACTATGTATCTTAAATAACTACATGCTTGTTTGTTTAGAAAACAAAGATACATAGTTTGGGGGGGAAAAAAAAGGCAATAGGTGCCACAGAATCATGTATCTGTTCTGATTTGGTTTGTATCTGAATGATCAGGATTGCTGCTTCTTCATTTCCTCACACACGCAGGCATCTTTTATAACACCACAATTTAGGAGAAGAGATTTAAGTAGCATTTTCAAAAACCTGAGGTCAGAGCAATACATGATGACAGTGTTTAAAATTATTACTTTTGCTTGTAAGTTTCATTTTATGTTAAATTTTCAATTTTCTAATTTCAAGTTTGTCTGCTAGTCCTACAGGATTACACCTGTAGAATGTGCTTAAAAGAAGTGCTAATAAAAACTACCTGTTAAGCTCAGGCTCTCTGCAGTTTGAAAAGGAAAAGTCTCATATAAAGTATCAACTCTAATAACATGTAACACAATAGATACAGAAGACTAGAGAAGGTAAACGCCAAAAGCCTGCTCTTACAAATGTGGTATCACTCATAAATGAAGCTGCTGCCACACTAGGTCACTGAACTTCACAATAAATGAAGATTTAGTCTAGCCAAACACACACACACACGTCACATTTTGAAAATTAGAACAGATACCTGTCAAATTTTAGCCAAAACCAGTCATTGCATGTGAGATGATTCCTGATATTTGATAAATGTTTAACTAACACTCACTAAACAGTATAACACACAAGTTTCAAATGCACTTGAAAATGGCATTCTATTAGGTCAATGTGTTAACAAAAGCATAAAAATAACTTCTTCTTCCAGCCTGCTGCTTGATGGTTGCATTAGGTAACACAATTTAGCTAATGACACTGTTAATCTTTTTCAAACCACTCATATAAATCTTGAATAGATATTATGAAAGTTCAAGCACTATTTTAAATTGCTCCTATTTATAGTCATGTCCAAATGAAAAAAAAAAAAGACTGTGGGCAATAACAGTCTATCAAGGGTATATCTATATGGCACAAGATTTTAAAGTAAAGAATTCTTCACATGGATATCCTTCTCCTGTCATTTTAAAGCTCGTGCTCTAAAAGCTAATTTATTTTACTTTTCCCTTCTTTATTTCCTTTTTCTTGTAAAAACACCCAAACAACAAAACAAACAAACAAAACCAAAACAGACAAAAAACCCACAGCCCTAATCTCCAAAAGAGGACAAAAATGGACAACAAACTTTCAGATATTTTGTAGTTAAGGTCTATTTATTTGTCCTTTATGGTGAACGATGCAAATTTGTCTTGTAGAAATAACCTTATTAGGTATGCAGGCTTTTCTTTAGAAACACTGTCATAAAAACCACAGCTAAGTCATTAATCTTTTCAAAAAGCTTGTTGAGATCCCCCAAGGCATTTAAATGGATCATAACAGCCTCACATATGAAATGTAGAGCTGCAGCCAAGAGTCTGACAGAAGTGCAAATTTGGACAAATAAGACCATCAAAGCTTCAGCAGAAGAGATTTCTGTCCTCTCTGCAGGACAAGGGGTTGATAAGACCCATCATGGAGGATAAAACTATAAGCAAAGAGATAAAAATGTCAAACTCATGCCAGCAACCCATGAACTGTTAAAAGCCTACCTGCTTGAAGACATCAGCTATTAAATTATTATATCATTGCAGAGAGGCTGGCACCATAGCATAAATGATGGAGTACTTGCCAAGAGGTGAGTATTCCTGCTTGTCTTGGTGGGTCATTATATTGTACTCACAGCAGTGGGCTGAACACTTGGTGTATTAAATCAACTAAATATCCTCTTGCACACATAAGGGAAAAGCCAAGAAAAGAACATTTTCTGAGATAAAACCCACAAATCAGCAGCTGTAATATCCGTGGACAATGAAAATTGGACCAAACAGCGTACAAATAAACCAGCTCTCAAAAAGAACAGGCCCAAATTTCACTTTTCCTCTCTGAACTAACTCCATGTTACTTTCCAGATTAGGTATGTTTGCTCCAGGTTATCTTTCAATACCAGGATAAAGTATTTCACCCTGAGATTCAGACCCAAATCTATTGTACTCTAATGCTGAGTTGTCAGACTCATTAATCAAAACTATTCAGGCAGGACTACAAGCTGAATCAGATTTAAGATGCTGAGAACTTCTCAGAAGCTGTACAATGACACTGAAGAAATTTTGTCAAATCCTGGGAAAAAGATTGGCTGGGCCAGAAAAAAAAACACTTCTAAGTGTGGTTTTTGGTTTTGTTTTTTAATGGGAAGAGGGGAAGAAAATCAAATGTTGTCCAGTTGAGAGAAACATCAAGTATGGGGAAAATTAAAAGAAACGTTGCAAAATAAACCTCAGAGTTACAGAAAAAGTAGTAACTGAAATTTCATCATCTCCAGGAAGGATTTTGAAAACACCCACACTATTTATTTTCATAAATCATTCTGAGTTTGTGTCTTCTCAGTATTAACCAGGTAAATATTTTTTAAATCTAATGTTAATTTAATGTCAAAGTATCACCATTTTTCCTGCTTGCCCAGCACAAACAGAAATGTTTGATGTTGTGTAGGG
>NW_009953098.1:2082859-2087982 GCF_000747805.2 Chaetura pelagica | reverse complement strand
GTAGGGAAATAAGCAGAACAGCAGCTGGCATTTAAAATGTTATACAGCAGTGACACACAGAAGAATGTGAATGTGTGTTTGCATTCAGGGAGGAGACATATGCAGCCTTTGTGATAAGTTACATTTTCCTACACAGGCATTGTTTCTGAGACTTCTGCAACCTCAGTAGTCAATAATCTCTTTTCTTTTTCAACAGGGTGTAAAACAACTTGGAATTCTTGAGCCAGTCACACAGTATTACTTCCAGTTACAGCTGGTTTAACATGCAAATGAAGCATCACTCTAGCATCTAATCATACCTCATCTTGTGATAAAAGGTCTGAGGGAACTCATCAGCTTTAAGCACATTCACTATTTTGGAGAAACACTTCATGATATGCATAGAAGTATAAGAAAGCTTATAAGTACACAGGATTAATAAACAAAAAAACTGCTGTAGTTTTTCAGTTCTGCTGCAGATCAGCTAAGAAATCTATTGACATTTAAGTGGCCCAGAGCAAAGCATGTTCAACTCTGGCCTTGTTTTATCATCCTTGACAGTTTTGTATCACACAGTCTTGTGAAAGACCTGAAAGTGCTGCCTCCATCCGCATTACTATGTCTGGCCAGGGAAGAGGATGAGTGTAGACCAGATCCATCTAACCTCAAACACTTCACCATGATTGAAAATCGGAGCTTAGTATCCCAAAACACTCTCTGTAAGTCCTTCAGATGAACAATTCAGGTGAAAGTTACAGGAGCTGAACACTGGGCTGTTCCTAGTGTTGAATTAATGAGGAAATAAGGAGCTCTTACTCTTCAGAAGCAAGCTGAAAAAGCATTTGACTTAGAGTTTTTCAAGTTTCTTGTTTGTTTGTTTTTGTTGTTGTTTTCCTATCTCAGAGTGAAAAGTAAAATATTAAAAATGTTTCTTAGGCTGAAAACAGAAAAACCCCATCTGCTGGCTCATCTCGATTGTTTGGTTTCCATATTTGGTGTTTCATTTAATGGTATTCCTTCATATTTTCCAACTAGGAATTACATTAGCTTTCTAAAAGAAAGGCTATTTCAAACAAAATCCTGGAAGTCTTCAATTTTGAAAATATCAAAACAGAAATAGTGACAGCTCTAAAACTGTTTGCAAAAAGGAAAATTAATCAGAATTACTGTTTCCCTGTGAAAATAAATTGGTGTTTAACAAAGAGTAGACAGCAGAATATCACCAGTGATACCTCTATTACTGCTTAGTCATGATGCTCTGAGAGCTGTGGTCTTTTTTAGATTTCATATAGGTTTTAATTTACATTTAGGTAATTAGCCTGATTTTTGATACAACAGGAATCTTCCTGCTTAGAATACATTTATTTAAAAAGAAAATGCTGATTTATTCGAACCAAACTGCTTGGCTGTGACTGCCTGCCTCGGCTCTAATTAATATTTAATTATTTATTCAAATTAGAGCAGCTTCTATGGGAGCGTGCCAACCCAGGCTAGCTAAGGAGCCGGGGAACAGAATCCTCATTTGTAGGACCTCAAAGTTCAAATCCTTATCCTGATTAGATTTTTGGCTTTGGGAGGCAGGCCAGTGACTGTCTCACCTGTGAGTGTCAAAGTCTTAGTAGTTACCCTATATGTAAAGTGGGGATTATACTACAGCAGTTACGTTTTTAAGATTAAAACTTTCTTAGTTGGAGAAGGTAATGATAGGATATCCATGTGAAAAGGTCTTTGTAACTGTTTTATTCATGTGACCCACTGATGGCAAATCTTAAATCAGAATTTGGACCAAGAAGCAGCAGAAAAAGCTTCCAGGTAGATAAAGATGCAATTAATGAAAAAGAAACATCACACTTTCACATTATTGATCAATGTTAGATATACTTTATGTAATGTCCAGAAAAGTCAATATTCATGAACTTCTAGTCTATGGAGAGCCCCACAATAAAATCTGCCATGCCTACTAGTAGGGGTTTCTCACTGTTTACCCAAATAATGTCCTGAATTACCAAATCTGTCAGCTGCCTTACGAGTAGCAAGGCAGGCTGGAAAACAAAGTGACATTTAAAAGTGACACATGTATAACAAAACTATGAGATAAGTTTGGTTTGGTTTGGTTTTGTTTTGTTTTGTGGTTTTTTTTGAGGATTCATTTCCTAATCAAAGCCTGGAAGCTGTTGAGCTACTGAAAATGTCACCTGCAATTTAATGGAGATAGTTTTGATTGCTTCGGTGCCTCCACACATACTGCAGTGCTTTCTCAAGTGCTGCGAAGTACTTCACGTTCCTCCCTGGAGTACAGGGTCCCTGAAAACCAGAGGAATGAACATGAGCTGTGTGGCTGGTGGGTAACAGCCCCTTCCAAGCACACACTGCAGCAGACCCTGAACACACCAGAACACCTTTCAGAAGAAATAAAAGCTGTTTAATGGCTATTCAGTGCCGAAGGAGTTAACTGCTAATCGTACACCTGCAGGCATAAACCATTGCCAGAAACAGTCCCCCTGCACACAGTGAATTTGTGAAGGATTGTTGCAAAACCTGATGCAGTGTGATGAGTACATGAGGGCTGAACAGCCAATTTTAGCTTTTTACTAAGAGAAATGTGTATTTGGCAACATTAATGTCTTTCACACATCTAGTCAAATTCACCAAGCTCTGAGTTTAGTAAAAAACAAACAAACAAAAAAAAAAAAAAAAAAAAAAAAAAAAAGGGAGCCACAAAAGCATTTTTCAATATTTCAAAAATATAAGAAACATAATGTCCTTGTAGAAGACAACTTCAAAAAGAAGCTTCAAATAGAAATAAAGTATTTTTATTGTGCTTTGGAATTCACTATTCCTTGCCTCCCTGGCAATCTATCAACCTTAATTATAATTGTGCTGGAAGAAACAGAACTCTTTCTAGAACTTTTTAAAGCCTGACTTGTTCTGCTGCAATTATAACAAAACTAAATAGCTGAGCAATTTAATTTAATTTCTCCAATACTGTCTCATGTTTTCTAAACAAGGACTATAGCTCTTCTAAATTTGAAACATCTGAAATATTGATTACAGTACACTTTCTTTTGAGAGTGTGGCTTCAACAAAAGCCATAACGAAGCATGAGAGACTAGAAAATGTTGTCTATACATTTTGTCTGTCTTACTAAACTGAAGTAAAATACAGTATTTTGAGATGAGTAAGCATAGGGTTATATATTTCCACTAGCAAAAGGAAGCTTGTTTGCCCACAGAGAAGCTGTTCTCATAAATGTGAACTTTCCTAATATTTTGACTGGTAGGAAGGGTTTGATGAAGAGAAGGTGATTCTAAACACAGGCAGAATGAGTAAAAAGTTACTGTCTTGGTTTCATTCCCTTCGAGTAGTGCACTAAAAAACAATAAAGAAAGGAAGGAACTACATAATTTCCTTACTTGTAGGCAACTTGTAGCTGTAGTGCCCCTTTGGGGAGCTGGGAAGGAGCTATATTTCAACTCCCACAGTGTCAGAGGGCTTGACCTAAAGCAGATCGGGCAAGAATGAGACATATTTGACATTTGACACCTTCACCTCTCAGATCTATCACCTCTGCCCGGGTCAGTTTCTATCCAGTTTTACCGATATGCCATCAAATATCTCAGCCAGATAAGAGAAAACATCAAATATGAAAGAGCAGTTCATGTAATAAATTACAGCAAAATTGTTCAGAAGGCTGCATTCCCAGGGATCAATCAAAACTAGGCGGCTATGAGAGTCACGGCATCTCAAACCAGTTGAATAAAACAAGGAAAAAGACTGAAAAGCTTCTGGCAGAGGATGAGTACAGAATCAGATCATGAAGCCACTGGGCACACATAGTCCTGTGAAGCCCCTTCATCTTGCATAAATCAGTAGATGGAGGGAATTATGGAATAATTACTACACTACTTGAGGGGCTTTTCCTCAAAAAAAGCTATGTTTGTAAACAGGCATTTCTAGCCTTCGTTACACCAATAACAGAAAATAATGTGGCCTTATTCTTCACTTACAGGTCCCATGAGTGTCTTAACAAACCTGAAGAACAACATGAAGTCAAAGAGCCATAATTAGATCTGTTTAACCTGGCCATTCATGTCATCAGTCCTGCCTGTTTCAATGTGTTTAGAGCTTAGATTTATTTGCATCTGTCTACTTGAAAAATGCCTGTTTTGCATGGTAAAGACTAGTTTCACATCTCAAAAATTCTTACTTTGGTTTTAGACATTACTAAGCACTATCTTCACTAATAAAACTGGCACATCTTTGTCTGTGGTAAAAACTGCAATGGACTTCATCTTGAAACAAAAACTTTAGAATGTAGTTAAATTTTGAAAGAATAAATGCTAACAAACAAACAAACACTCTGCTCTTTCTATTAACATCCTGGGAAGCATAAATGAGTATACAGCCACATTTTTGTCAACATTCAGCCTCCCATATTAATTGCATTTCACTGGAGAAACCTACCAAGATGCATAAAAATATATCATATTTGCATTCCAGATGCACAAATGATGATGACAGATAAAAATCCTCTGCCATCTACCAAGATGTCTGAAGAATTACAGAAACAGTCACAGCAAAACAGAGATCAAAGTGACAGTTTCTCATGTGGTTTGAATGGAAAGAAAGCAAGCAAGGAACTTTGAAACTTCAGTGATCTGATAAACAAACTAAAGCATAATCAGAAAGAGCCCATCATCTAACTTCTGTGCAACATTAGTGCCAAAGGATCACGTAGTTAGTCTTTCTGAAATGGAACCAAATAAAAAGCTCTAGAGATAAGGAGAATCTTGCTAACAGTGTCAGTCCTCATTATTTCAGTTTTCTCAAGGTTTCTACATTTTCCTGTGTGAATTGATTCTGCATGCAGTTGAGCAGCAGATGGGATGTTACTGAAATGCTCTAACATAACTCATAATTAAATGTCTAAATTGCATGAACTATTTCAGTGTTCTTTCCCGGCTCTTCCAGAGATAAGTGCAAGTAGGAACTCTCACTGACACAATTTATCCCATCACATTTTACACACTGGAAAAGAACTCAGAGATTAGAGAAAGCTGACAAGGCATATTCTCTTCCTCTAAATAAATAAATAAATAAACAGGATAATATTTGTATATGCACACTTATAGAAAGAGAGGGAA
>NW_009953098.1:2068219-2082593 GCF_000747805.2 Chaetura pelagica | reverse complement strand
GGGAAAGAGAGATTTCTCATAGCCATTGCAGCAGATCATAAATGATGCATGAAATGAAAAATTCCTGTTGAGTGCACTGAGAAGTGTGCAGACAATGCCACCCTGGAATCAGTTTGCCTTGTTATTCAGTCACTGGGAGCCACTGACTGAAGAGTCACCAGAAGGAGCTTCTGCAGTGAAACATTTCAGAATGCATAGTATTTGTGCATTTTCCATTTGTTTTCCAAACCAGTTCAAAATAAGTGTATTGCAGACTTTCAGTCACATCGAGTTCTCCAAACTTTTGATTACTAGAATCTAAAGCAAATTCGGAAACCACATTCAGCGAAGCGCAAAAGAAAACTTCAGTTTTAAAAGAATTAAATAAAATAATCTTTGAAAAGCTGACTAGTAAACTGCAGTTTTGTGTTTCTGTGTTAGAAATAGATTTTCAGTTATTCCAGATTATTATAAAGGAATCTCAAGGATCGGTAGATTACTAAGTATGGGTTAACCTATACAATTAAAAAACCAAAGACTTAGTTTACTCTTACATATGATTTGCAATTGGATTGCAAACTAGATATATTTCTTAGTTCCATGTTTTGCCATTTTTTCTGAGGAAAGCGTTAATTTTAAGGAACTCATAATTGTATAAAGATACAACTTTGTGACCATCAAAGGCATGCAGGTATTTAAGGATTTATATTCCAGTGTCTGTAGAAGAGATATTTCTCACTTTGCTGCTAACATCATAGCTTGAGTATTCTCTGTGTCAGTAAGAGAAGAATCTGGTTATATTGTCAGCTGGTAATGATGTCTCAAGATTTGGGAAAAGGTAAAACATCAACAGAATGGCTAATAGACAGACCCAACATACTAATTATAAAGGAGAAATTTTGGAGTATAAGGCCAGCTAGGAGCATTGATGGCCTGAACTGAACTTCTACAAATAAGATGCTATGCTTGTGCAAGCTGAGGCTGTGTGGAGGGTTGCACGCAACACATGCCAGCAACTGGGGACGAGGCACTGCTATGTATCCTGCTGGGTGGAAAAAAGTGCAAATGTTGTTCAAATTTTCTGAAGGACAAGTATCCACACAAAGCTCATAAAGGTAAAATATTTTGCTTGAGAACTGGGCAAAGCAATTCAATCCTCCTCCAGATGCCATCGCTGTATATGCCTCAGAGCTGCAAAGCCATAATTCCACCAGTGTGTCTCCTCTTCTGCAGGCAAATTTGTATCTGCAACTTTAATTCAGGCACAGGTGCAGTTCCAGATACTTATGCTTCTAATTAAACAGTATTGAGTTGCAGGTGTAAATCAGTCAGGAGGTGATTCACATTTTAGTTGGGCTTCATTACTGGGTATAATTTTAATCCTGGTAAAATGTCAGTCTTAAATTTGTTCTCTCTGTGCAAAAGTAAACTCAAAGCATACCTCATTCCATTATATGCTCAAGCAGAATAATCCTGACTGAGCAAGTATCAAAAAATAAGGATAAATTACTGTTGAAAAATGTAACATACTGATATTAAACGCAATCAAGAAATAGACAAAATGAAAATCTGACCACAACCAGCTCCTATCAGCATTTCATTCAGATTTGCTTTTAAGTCAATGATTAAAGAACAATGATGCAAAATGATGTTTAAGAATTTGCATGATGGGGCAGAGAGTAAGATCTGTATCATAATACCTGTTCAGAATGCATCTCAGAATAGCACTTACCTTATAAAGTACATGGTATTTTCTCTTTTTTCTTCCTAATCAAAAAGAAGCATCTGAAACCCCAAAAGCTTCAGAACAAAGCTCAGTTTTGAACCAGTGGATTTACAGTCACAATACACTATTTTCAAAACCTCTGACATGTATTTAATCACTCTATCCAGATGAAATACAATTTCCAAAAGGAAAATAGCCTGGAAGGCCCATTTTAAGTTCTCCCCTAACTCTCATATATTACTTACATATTTTTTATGTTTAGTCAGCTTCATATTTTTCCTTCCCCTTATCTCTGTCTGGGACAGTCCCCATTAGCTGGGCTTCAACCATAAAACATTTCAAATCACACAGATACATTTTATCCACATGCGTAATGATGGTGTTTCAAAAACTGCTCACGGATCCCTGTTTCCTTTTTAAATTGCACAGGAGAATTTTTTTAATCACATTTGAGAATTAGGCAAAGCTTAGAATTAACTGACAACCTGAAATGGTGGTGTCTGTCACAGGGCAGGTAACTGTAGTTTTTAATTAAATCCCCACAGCAACTGAACAGTCCTTTGAAACATTAATGCAGCAGGTTCAGTTTCAACCAAGGACTTTGCCTTCCTTCCCCGTTACCCACCAGCAACTCTCTGGGAACAATGTGGATACACGAATGTAACTGAGCAAGAGGCAAACCAATGAAGGAAGTTGTTCATTTGCCATAGCCATAAATATCATAAATATATTTCAAGTTCTGTCCTCATATGTCTGGGTAATAAAGTAGTGGTTTAATCTACATTAAGATTTCTTCTTTTATTATACTCATTTTCTCAGAAGTGGACTAATTAGTGACAGCAAATCACATTTGTCCTTCTTTGCTCAAGTGGTGGAATATGTGCTTTCAGGCCCATATCAAGTCTTAAGGAGCAGCTTATCTGCATGCAATTAAGCATACAGTCAAGTGTCCCACTAGGCTGGAGCCTGTGCTCAAGTCAGACAGTCCACAAAGTCTCCAGCATTCATATGAATGCAGAAAACACTTCCATGAAAGTAAGGAAATTATTTATTTATTTTTTTCCTTTCTTGCCCAGAAAAAGGATATGAAATGAGAGCTGGGAGCTAATTATTTTACAGGCAACTGTCTCACAGAAAAGGTATTATTATTATCTAGCAAAATTATGATCTATGAAAGGTGGTACTGAAAGGAAAGAAGACAAACTAGACCACCTTCACCTATATTTCACAGTGCCTTTTCTATTTCTACACTTCTTTCACCCTTCCCAGTACTTTTTTCCTTCCCAGAATGAATGCAGGAGCCATGCAGCTATGCTGTGCCATTTACACATAAGTTTTGGTATGAAATATTGCAGTAAGAACAGCAGTGATGTGTTTAGGGTAGAGAGCCCAGAGTGAATGCCAGTAAGACTGTATGTCTTAGCATCAATACCTGGAGTTTCGTATGATTGGCTGTTAAAATTGAAACTCTTTTGTCTAGGCAGATGCTTCTTAGTAAATCTGGGGAGTAATGCAAAGCAGTTATTTTCCATGTAAATTCTGATTCAGTGAAATTTAACATTATTCCACATTGAGTCAAAGTGACAGGCACAAAATATTTCCACTGAATTAGGAGATTCCATCCCACTTGTTACATATTCCATTCCAGGCTGATCCCCAAGTCCTTGAATTTACTATGGCAGGCAATGCAATGTTTTATTTGTTTTGATGAGAAAAACCCACATGTCTGAGGAAAAATAAGAAGCTCAACATAATGTTGAAACAATGAAAAAATCCATTTTCAGGATCCCTCAGAAAGGAGAGGCCTATTCTAGACTCAGGGTGAAGTTACAGTCTTAACTGTTGCTTCTCAGATTTTAAATATTTGCAGGCAGAATATAAATGCAATTTGACAATTTCCCTCCTGAAATGTGGCTCTTACAAGGGAAAATGAATCTCATAGGTACTACTTACTGCTTTGTAAATATTATTCCTGGAAAAAGTAGAAGCCAAATTCATAACAAAAGACAAAACTGGGAATTCACTTGTTTTTAATAACTAGAAGATTCACACATGTTGTATTAAGCAATTACTTTAAAATAAGATATGACATTCTGTGTTTATTGCTCATTTTGCATTAATTAAACCAAAGCAGAGCAAAACCAACTCTCAGGTACGAAGATATTATGGCATCATTACAAATCATGCTGGTAAAGTAAACAAGTGAAATTCTCTTAAATAATTCATGCACACAGCTCATTTACATCAAAAGCCTTCTCATCCAGCACCACAGCACAGTGTAACTGCTTGATTAATCTAGAAAAATATTAACTGTACACAAAGAATGCAGTGAGCAGGGAGAAAGGGCAATGGCAGAGAAAAATTAAGGGCTCATATTATAGTTCAGTTATTATAGTTTAGTCAAGTCAACTCGAAGATTTGTAACAGGGCAACAGGCACCCTGGTTTTCAGGAAAGATATTAACAAAGAAAGGACAACAGGCTTACAAAAAGGACATGCAATGGAAACATATGACTAACACACTGAAATTGTTTATCAGTTAAATATACCAACAGGCACAGCAAGGCTTTGCATCAATCCTAGTGCTGATACTGAAGGCAGTTTCAGAAGCTGGAGGTCTGAATAGAACAAAAGCCTTTCACTACAAGCCTAATGATGGGAATCCTGTGATCAGGGTGGGGTTCTGACTAGTTTACCTAACTTGCAGTTCTTACACAGAATAGCAGGATTTAACCCACACAGGTATGCCTTTTCAGCTGGCTATAAAAGTAAGATCTCTAGGATTTGTGTTTCTTGTTGGATCTCTGCAATTAAACTAATGTCACTGTTAAACTTCCTTAAACAATTTCACAATGGACATAGATTAAATAAGCCTTTAACCTTTATATTACGTGTATTAACCTTTCCTCCAGACAGATGTATAGTAGTTATACGACTTCCATGGAGGTCTGATTAATTCTAGAAATTTCAGAGAATAGAAGATAAAAAGCTAGTGGATGAAAAACTAGACATGAGCTGGCAATGTGAGTTTGCAGCCCAGAAAGCCAACTTGTATCCTGGGCTGCATAAAAGGAAGCATGGGCAAGCAGGTCAAGGGGGGTGATTTAGAGAATACAAGGATGTTTTACCACTGCATGTTGATTATCCCATCTCACTTGAGGTTCTCCTGTTGCAACTCAGAGTAGAGCTGAGATCTGTGCTGTGACAGGGATGCAGGAATTCCTACAAATTGTGGCACAGCACAGATTTCACACAAGGAGTATTTTCTCCTTCTTTTGTCTAATGTGCAATTTTGTGATTAAGAACTGAAATGAGAAATGGGAAAACATTATGTAAGAATCATATGGTCATATGTGCATCTGAGAGCAAACACATGCCAAAAGTTATCCTAAAGCTCACAAAAAAAGCTAATATATGTGGCTTTGAGAAGGTGTTTATGAAACAAAGGTGTTTGGAGAAAATTCAAGAGAAGACTGATTTTCCAGTGAATCTGTACCTGCGTCCAAAGTCTGTAATTCTGAAAGGTCAAAAAATCTTACTTGAGAAAAATGGATTTATGAATAGAGAAAGTTTTAGAGGCCATTTTAGTACCCTTGCAGATTTTTTGGGGGCTATCTCTGAATGTCATGCTGACAGGATGGAACCTGAAACTTAAACACAAACATACACAGATTTTATTCAAATCTGCAGCTATCAGCAAAGGTGTTTCTAGGGATAGCAATGGGATTTGGACTAAGTACTTTAATTAATCCTTATCTTGGCATGTGGGTTTTCATAGTGGATAAAACTGAACTTTCATATGAGTTGTAACAGTCTTAGAGTACTGATGTTTATCTCTTTTTGCTAAGGGCTTCATGTTGAAAATATTGTTAAAGAGAAGAAAGGAAAAAAAGAAATCTTTAATTGTTAATTATCTGAATATATGTTTCAGAAATGTTCACTTAAAACTATGAGTGCAAAAGGATTTATTTATGAAGCAATGCCACATGCAATATGCAGCAGTTGATTAAATTTTGCTCATGGTTCACTTTCATTAAAGTTGAATAATTTCTCACTAAGTAGAGTCAGTGTATATCTCATTTTCTTGTAACTGTGGTGAATACTCAGTAAACAACATTAGTAAAATTTGCAATTAGATAACTACTAAGATCATATTTATTCCTAGCAAGTATTATACTGTGAAAAAGAAATTTTACAGTGTGACACTTAAAAAAAAAAAACAACTCATCTTTTATTGAAAGAGCAGAATACTTGTGTTTTCCAAAGCAAGCATTCAGTTAGCAGAGATTCTAATATCTGAATAATTCTGATAGAGCACTGACAAGAGGATAACTGGGCTTTATATGTGGACATTAATGAGGGGCAAGAAAGAAAAGGATTGTTTTTCAGAGCCTGAGGGTTTCCACTGTTGTTACTACGGTAGCTTATGCCATTTTCTATTTCCAAACAGATGTTTTGAGAAATAAGGTTAGTATTTCTACATACTTGAATACAAACGCATGTATTTTCAAAGAATTGGAGATTTGCAAGTTCCATTCATGTTTCGGTCATTTTCAAATGCTCCATAGTTTTAGCAAATCTGGATTTTTATATTAATTCTTCAATATTAGCTTACTTTGCAACTTCAGCCATCCAGTTTTGAACATACTAACCTGACAGGATTCATGCCACCTCAGCAAATTGCAGTAAGCAGCCAATCTATAGCATTTTTTGTTTATTTTAAGTGAAATGTTAATGTATTTATTTATTTCCAAGTAGACGGGAAATGGGGTTTGTAATATTTATATATGTTAGTAGCTAAATGAAAACAGGAAGCTTTAGAAACCATCACATCAGCCAAAACAAGGACCAGCTTCTCATTTGCAGTTAAGCCTCACATATATATGTACATAAATGTAGATTAATATTATGTATGATCTGTAGCTAAATTTCTTAAAAACAATATAGACCTGAATGTGAAATATGAGTGCTTTGAATGGAATGCTACATTACCCATCTAAAACAACTTAATTACCACAATTAAGTGTGAGTTATTTGATGGAAATGCACTTACAGGGCATGAATTAATATACCAAAAAAATAATAATAATAATTTATCCACCTTTAGGCTTATACAAGCCAAAGTGCACTTAGTGTAGAGCAAAAAATTCTTGAGGAAACAGAATGGAAACAAAAGTAAGCAACTTCCATGATGGAATTAAATAACTGAAAGACCAGCCACTGTAGCAATGACAGCTTCCCATAGCAAATGTCCTGTAAAATTCCCTATAAGGATAATATAAAAGTAAATATTTGGTTGTTAGTGATAATATTTAATGTAAAAGCAAATAGGCAAAGACACGTAGATCCTCAGGTTATGATTCTTAGATATATTGCCATTATTTCAGAGCTGCAGAGTTAATAGTTGTCAAAATTGCTCCTGGTGTTTTAAATATCAAATCCCATTTGCTAGGAAACAAAATTGAATTAATCTATTGAATCAGGAATGAGCACAGTAATGCATGTTCCAGGAGTCTGAAAAAAAGCTCTTCTAGAGCTTATTACAAACCAGCCAGTGTTAAATATATCATAGATCGGTCTGAAATCATAAGAAGACAGGTTTTGATAATGAAAGTCTCTGTAGATGTAACACTTGTGCAAGAAAATTGCATCTTGAGAGAATTGTTCTTAGGATTTCCACATTGGGCTGTTGCAGCCATTAGCTTGTTCTTACCAAACGTGTCATCTTATTTCCCTGTGCTTTGATATGGAAGGGAGAAGCAGAATTTAAGAACAGAACAACTGCAGGTGCAGCACATTTCCTTTAAGTAATTTTGTGCAATTTTGAGAAAGAATTTTTCACTCTTCCACAGCTATCCCCTGCTTTTCTATAAGGAATCCTACAAAACAACATTATATTTGGGCCAGAGCAGCAGCATCTGTACTGTTCATGGTGTGACTGTGAGGCTGTGTCAGAGGCTCGATTCAGAGCTCACTGGACTGATTACCTGGTGCAACATGTTCAGGAGCAGGTCTAGGTCAGCTGACACACACCAAGGGAAGATTTTACAAGTGGTAAGTGTAATCCTCTACTTGTGGGTCTCCTTATCTGTGGTGTGGAGAGGCAGCATGCAACACTTTGTGGTTTAGTCACCTGCAGGGACCCCTTTTGAGAAAATCAGAATCACAGAATTTTTTGAGTTGGAAGTGACCTTGAAGATAATTGAGTTTCAACTCCTCTGCATGGGCAGGGACACCTTCCACTAGAACAGGCTGCTCAGAGCTCCATCCAACCTGCCCTTGAACACCTCCAGGGATGGAGCCCCCACAACATCTCTGGGCAGCCTGTTCCAGTGTCTCACCACCCTTACACTGAAGAATTTATGCCTGATCTCTAACCTAAGTCTCTATTCCTTCAGCTTAAAATCATTATCCCTTGTCCTCTCTCTGCAAGCCCCTGTGAAAAGCCCCTCCCCAGCTTTTCTTCAGCCCTTTCAGGTACTAGAAGGCTACTATGAGGTCCTCCCAGAGCCTTCTCTTTTTCAGACTGAACAACCCCATGTCCTCATAAAGGAGGTGCTCCAGCCCTTGGATCATTTTTGTGGCCCTTGTCGGGACAAGTTCCAACAGGTCCACATCTTTCTTGTGCTGGGGGCACTCGAGCTGGATGCAGTATTCTGTTCTATTTTCTCTTGTAGCAATGCCACCCAATGCTGTGCTGCTGTGCCACAGCCTCAGCAGGAGCCAAGCAAACAGCAGGGCTCAGAGGCACTATCCCGTCTACTATAGCCTCTAGAAAAAGCAGAACAGTTCAAACTCTGTATTTACTTTGATTGCATAGTGGGCACAAGACATAAGAAGCAGTCAGGTACACTCACAGGCCCAGAGCTCTGTTAGTATTCATAAATACACAGCTCTTCTGTAAATCAGAAAGAGCCAGGTCCTTTAATCTTTTCTTCTCTAAAGACTCTGAAGCAGAATTTCACAAAAAAAACATTTCTCTTGAACATTCTTTTACTGCATTTCATTTTTTATAAAACAACTTACTGTTGACTTGCTAAACTAAATAGGAGCTCCAAGCATGATGTTTTATTACTCTAATCCAGCTCCTCCACACTCTCAGTCCTCTAGCTAAAAAAATGCAAATAGATTTGAAGCACAGGATGTGCCTGTACAGCTACCATCCTTTTGCTGGAGCAGTGAAAACAAAGCAGCTATTTCTGCCTTGCCTTTAAAATATCTGAAACATCACATCTGACATGAAGGACAAGCAGCCAGCAACTTTTCACTTTAGAGAGTCACTCTCATTCACATCAGAAATGGTGTTTGAGCTAGAAAGGAAGGCAATAAAGCATGCTTTGTCAGAAGCACAAATGGCACCTGAGGACAAATTATTTCAAATAGCTGTTTATTAAAAAAAAAAAAAAAAGAGTTGACAACATCACACTTCCAATAGAAATACTGAGGGATGCAACTTGTGTTGGGTTTTCATGTACCTTTTGAACAAATCTTACTCTTACATACTCTTATAAGTGAAACTGTAGTTCTCTTTGGAAAAAAAATAAAAACAAAACCAAACAACAACAACAAAACAACAAACAACAAATCAAACCCACTTTTATAAACCATTACTCTAAGTCTGATGCAAAACAACTAACTGAAGCATTTGAAAATTGTTTTTAAAGTACATTCTACATGGGAGCAGCATTCACAGAAACGTGTAGCACACTTTTGCAATTCCAGTCTCCCTGAAATAAACACTGTGTTGCAAATATGCAAAACAATGGATGATTTACTGATTAAAGGTAATAGTTGAATAGCAGCTTTTTGAAATAGGGTTATATGTATATTTATAGACACACATATATGTACATCTACACAATTATCTTCAACAATAAAAAGAACACGGTTACCTTGAGAATATAATTAGGAGAATTGAGAATGTAATTAGGAGTAAAATGGAGTGTGAGGAAAAACATTTGTGATGATTAAAACCAGTGCAAATTGTGACTTTCATATTGTGTAAGTTATTTGCAAAGCATCCATTCCATCTCTACTTCATGTGTTTTTCTTACTTTGCACTGGCTTTGTAATAACAATAACTGCCTTGATAAATTACTCAGAACATTATTCAATTCCAAGTAGCCACATTTGTTTTCATGTTTCCAGCAAAATCATGACAATAGAAATAGATTATTGTAATTACTTCTTCAAGCAAGGACTACAGGTGGTTTATTTTATTCATGACTAATAACTCCCATTTTCCTCTTCATTCACTCACTGAGATATTCAGACTGTTGGCAGAGGGAGAAGATGATGTGGACTTTATTGTGGCAAGAAAATGCAGAAAATTAATTGAGCCTTAAGAATATCTTATCATTACATGTATATCTTACAGTGATGATGATGAGAATGAGATCACTAAAGCTGTTATAATTTATGTCAAGAGTATCTTTCATAAATTAGGAAAAAAACCCAAACCAAAACAGAATATATGAACACTTCTTCATTTCCTTTTTTTGAATCAAGCTAGAGTGAAAATCTTACCACAAAATCCACTCTCATTATTTAAATGAGCTATACAAACACTAATGCACAAACAACTATGCTCTGTTATTTTATCTTCTTTGCATTTGTTTTCACAAATATAATCGTCCTGAACTAACCAATATTATTGTCACACCCGTGACCTCTACATTTTTTGGTGAACCGTGTAGATTAAAGAGTCTGGCAGAGTTTTGCTTCTCCTACTTTGCTTTGTATTTGACCTAGTTTAAGTTTCTGAACTAGCTATCTTAATCATACAGTTATTGGTGTAACTGTTACAAGCTACATCATTTCCACTCAAGACTTGTTTTTTCATAAAATAAATAAATACATTTGAATACTTTGGAGCCATATTAGCTACAAAAATAACATCTGCATACACACATGTATCTGAATTACACTGTAACTAAAGATTGTTTGTAAAGGTTACTTCAATATTTTAACAGAGGTTGGTGAATTCTGGATGAGAGAATTGACTGAACCCTCAGTAAGTCTGTAGATGACACCAGGTGGGGCCAAATGTATTGATCTGCCTAAGCTTAGGAAGGGACTACAGAGAGATCTGTAGGCTGTAGGCTGGATCAATGGGTCAACTGTATGATGTTCAACACGGCCAAGTGCTGGGTGCTGAGATGATCAGAACAAATTGACTAGAGAGAAGTATGTAAGAAGAATGCAAGAAGTTTCCTACAACTGGTTTCTAAATTATCTCCTAAAATATTGACATATTTGGGATTTTTTGCTGTTCCAGGAAAAGCGGGGAATTCTTATTCTGTTCCAAATCACATGTTAAAGAGAAGCAAACTGTGCTGCTGTGAGCTGAAACCCATTCTGCAGGTAATCCCTTCCCATAGTAAAACCAATGTCATCAGATGATTTTCATATCTTGCATTTCAGCTCATTTAATACCTATAGGAAAATTAATTTGTGTTTAACAAAGGCAGTAGAAAATGAAGGTCAGCCACCAGCACAAAAAGTAAATTGCCATGTTGCTGCATTTTTCATAAGGTGCCAAAATTTGATATCTTCGGAATTTTTAACAACTGCAGAACTAGCTAATTTTAAATTATAACATTTCCAGATTTTGCAAATGATATAATTTGAACAAGAGCCCAACAACACATTATACCAGAGTATAAGTATAAAGTACAAGTATTATAAGGTATTTCAAATGTACATATTTAATACAGATTATCACGGACAATAGTTAGAGGAGAAAGCTAAGGCATTTGATAGACCTCATGGTAAAATCATAAATAGGCAGAAGGGGTAAAGTTATTAATCATGTTCCTATAAAAATTAGGCTCAGTGTACCAAGACTAACAACATGAGCCAGTTTATGATGAATTACTGTTTCAGAAGTTTTTATTAAAACCAGACAGGTTACTGGAGAAAATTAATAAGAATGAATAATATGCTTTCTCTTCAAGTTCAATAGGCTTCTTTCCCCACTTTGTTCACATTCACCTTAAAGGAAATTTCTCTCAATAAGCTATCAAGAGGATTCTCCTTGAGGAAGAAGACATCTTCCACAACTTGCTGAACTCATACCTTCTGGTTATGAAAAAATCTTCAGGTCCTGGCTTAGGTTAGACCTTCTGTAGAAGCTTCTATGTTCAACTGCACACTTAAAGAGGTCTTCTGTAACTTGAGAAGACATGGGTATGCCAGAAGTGTGACCAAACTACATTTATCTGCTGGTTTAATGGTCTCCCAAAGATGCTGACAGCCTGTCCAAGGGGGAGCAGCCTTTAAGACTGGAATCCACAGCAGGGAAGCCTGGCCCAAGAAGAAAGGAATGGAAAGGTGCTTAAGGCTGCTTTGACAAACATCTAAATGTGCCAAATGCCCTCATCTAGAGCTAGGAATAAAACCTTTAATAGTTAATGCATTAGTTACTGTTTAGTGCAGCCTTTCTCCAACACAGAATTTCTCTCATTGACGGATGGTATCTGTGAGTTCCTCCTTTAATAAAAAGGTTCACAGGCTTCCTGCACTCTGTGTCTTCCTAAGAGGTAGAAATTTAAAGCCCCAGCTCTCTGCACAGGTATTTGTTGAAATCTGATCCCAGTATGGCTGACTGAAGGAGATGCTGCAGTGCAGGCGGCACAGCCAGTACCTTGGAGTGGCATCTGAAATCCTCTGCTGCAGCAGGGCTTCTCATCTCTGCATCCTGCACTGTGTATCTGCTCTCTTTCACCTTTGCTTCCTTACAGTAATAAGAATAAATGAATGTGCCGTGAGAATGACTTAAGGCATTTTACATTACCATCCCTTTCTTGGTCTCTGCAGTAAAAATTACTCATATACTGAAGTGTTTCACTTCTGATGCCTTTACTTCAAATCCAGGGCTTGCAGCATTCTAGACCAGTTTAATCTCCCTAATACTTCCAATGTAGTATTTACAAATTATAACAAAGTAAAGGCTCTATTTGCCCAGAGACCCTCACTTTTTTCTCTGTGCTGTCTCCTCTCTGCTTCTAGCAAGATGGTCTCAGGGAAAAGCCAGATGACATGCTAATATTGTTTTGGGTCAAGGCTTTAAATTCACAAATACTTGCTGTGTCAGTTTACTCACTGTAGATATGGTTTAGAATAAAAATAATGCAGGTTTTGTTTCATTTTAATTAAAATTTTGTGTGGTTTCATAAAAGGGCTGAAATAGACTAGGGCCTTTGTGAATACGGAGTCAGAATTTTCATATTTCCATTCAAAAGTTACAAAAATTTTAATAGAGTTTCCATCTCCTGGGATTTCTGAACTTCTTTCATTTAAAAACTGTAAGGAAAGTCTTAAAGCACATCTTTCCAGTCTGTTTGTTATGATGACCATAGAACTTCTTGCTTCTGAGAAATTCCAATTTGTTTAGCCACATATGTGCTGGAGTCTGATAAAAAGTTAATAAAATGCTGCAGTATTTGAGACCAGGACCACAGCCTCTGTAGGAGGGGGGATTTCCACCATACAGGGTGTCTGATCTGAAGTAGTCACATGTTCTTTAATAGCACTAATGCCTACATACAGTGAGCCATCAGGGAAGTGCAGATCTGAGAGTGAATTTCATCCTTTGTACGTGTTCCAGTGAGACTAATTTACATCTAAAATGTTCTGGGTGCAATTTCATGAAAAATACTTCTTTTAAATAGAATGCAAAGCATTAGCTACACTGATTTTCTGATACATATAATTATACCAAGTGTGATATTCAGATAATGGCTGTTATATTGCACATGGTCTTTGTTACAAGTTATTCTTTCACATCAGCAACAATGACTGCTAACCTTAAATGCAAGTATCTTTACACCTGCTAGTTAAGTAACTGAAACCACAAATAATGAAAGCAGTATTATTTATTTCCTTTGGTGATTTATTGGCTGAAATGTGTGTACACTGCACAGTTTCCATGAAATGGATACTGTGTCTTTCCCACTTCCTATTAAACTCTAAGAGTACTCCAGTCTACTACTCTAGCAGAGCACTAAAAGGTTTAGAGATAGTGGAGATCAGTGTGAATGTTATACTACCACGCTGGTGCTACCTGAAGAGATATTATTCTCTTTTTCCATTTCTCCCATGACCATCAGTTAGGTTACCAGCCTTTAGTAACTGCAAAATATAAAATTGCTACTATATAGCAAATCTCTGACCTTACCTATCTGTGACTGTCCAGTCAACAGCTTGTGAGACTTGCTCTCAGTCCTCAAACAGAGACAGAGATCTTCTTTTAATCTACCACATCAATCCACAGGTGTGTAGGACTTCCATATTTATGAATAACCCAACAATTATCTTCTAATTAATGTATATGACACTGACATAATAGGCTGTGAAGGACCAGGTATTTCCTTACACGAACATGAAATGTCCTTTGAGTCAGCTCCACGCGGCGCTGAACCCCCTCTGTGTGTGTGGGGGGGGAGCAGCTGCTGCAGGGGAGGAGCCGTGGCCGGAAGCAGGGGCGGGACTAGGTCCCGTCTGATTGGCTGAAAAGCCCGGAAATGCAAAACTGGCGCTGAAGAACCCCATGAGAGAGGCAGCGCGGCACGCCCCTCTCTCTCGCTCTCTCCTCGTGTTCGAGGCGGTCGTCTACACACGCTGCCTGCCGCCGCCATTTTTTCCTGCCGCCCCCTGCCGCCCCTCCCC
>NW_009953098.1:2039859-2068132 GCF_000747805.2 Chaetura pelagica | reverse complement strand
TCATCGAACCTGCACTGCCGTGTGGTGAGACAATTCCGGCTACCCCAGTTTATAGGGGAAAATATAATCCAGCCATTCAGGCATACCCCTCCCCTCTTCTTCCCTCACTTGAATAAGATGTGTAACTAAGGTGTACCCGTATATGTTTAATGTGTTGTAATCACTCCTTTTGAACCTCCTGCCCCAAATTGCTTTGTTTTCCCCACAATAAACCTTGCTGTTGTTAGAAATATTAGTAAGCACTGAGCAGGTTATTCACTCAAAAAAGTCGGGACATAAGTTCCTGTATCCTCTGTGTGAGGCGATACCCACGTGTGGATCTCTCAGCAAATCCTGATAAGTTAATACACTCCAATAAGGAGATATAATAGGTCACGGATCGTGACATAGGCTTACACATATTTATAGCCTTTGGGTGTAGTTTTTACAAAGTGATGTAAAACTATAAAGCCTTGTAGAAGCACCAACTACAAGACTCCACAAGAAGACTCCACAGCCCATCTGCTTTGCATCACAGGCCAGGGACAGTGTTTTTGTGCTGTGTTTTAGCTTTTAGTGAAATAGTGCTTGTAGTGAAGAACCACACAATAACATCTCAGCATCCTTGGCTTCTCAAATGCCTTTGAAAAACTGGTCTCATGCCTAAAACACTACACCTTTGAACACACAGACAGTCCTTACATACAGATGCTAAAATAGTGGAATTTTCTACTCTTGTACAAGATACTGGATGATTTATGTGCCACAGGTGAGGACAGATGGATTAAACCTTCATTTTGTAGCTGGCACATGCCAGACTGATGATAAGCACCTTCTCCTGTTACAACTTACCACACAGACACTGCTCCAAATAAAAGTTAATGAAGATTATCTGTTCAGTCTGACTCTGCTGTCCACACATTTTTGTCTCTGGACAAAAATTACTCACTCTTAAAGCAAGTTCTCTGCCTGCTTGTTGACATAACCCTGCAGCAGCATATTCTTTTCATAATGCAGTACAGAAAACAAACACATGCACAGTAAAACTCCAGCTGGGAAGAATAATGAAGCATTTAGCAAACCAGACAAAGACCACATGGCTTCATCTCCCTCAGCACAGCAGAACCTATTCCTGGATACAATAATTAATAAGCTAATGACAGAACTTTAACCATCCCACAAGTTTTTCTGAAAGATATAGACTAATATTTTTCCTTTAAGGGGTCAAATCAATCAAGCATCTAAAAATTATAAATATTTTTGGTACATACAAATGCACTGCAGCTCTCAAGCAGTATGAGTTGTACGCAGCTCAAAGTACTACTGGAGAACCGAGTGCTTGTACAGCTACCTGGAGAAGCATGAGCACTACCTAACTTCAGGTACCTCACTGAAACTGACTAAAACAAGACACTTGAATTCCTTCATGGCTGGGAGAGATGGAGCCAAGCTAGCTGGAAATAAAAATATATATATTTCCAGAAAAATAAAATTTCTCTTATAGCAGCACACAGTTAAACAGTTCCACCACCATGGTGCCTGAGGCATGACAAAGATAGAATTTAAAAGACTACATTAACTGTGGGTAGATCTTGGGAGGAATTTCTGCAGCACTTCACTCTGGAATCCCATCTCCCTCCTAACTCCTGCCCTTTATGTTGGCACACTGGGAGCCAGAGGATGAGTTTCAACAAAAGAAAATAGTTTGTGGCAAGCACTGCTAGAACTTTCCAAAACTTTGTGAAGGGGCCCACATGTTGCAAATAGAAAGCCAAGCCACCTTCATAGACTAAAGGCAGTTCTTGTCAGTGCTGAGAAGGGATCTCCTCTAAGAAAAAACAAGTTCAGTCATTAGCCTGCTAATATGTTTTTCTACAGGATCTATTCTCTGATCACTGTAAAATGATGGCAAGAAAGAAAGCCTCATGAATTTCAGGACTTGGTACTGAAGGAAAGAAATAGTGACTGCCCTGTACAAAGTCATCTGTTCATTACAAGTAGCTTGCTGGTTTGTGTTGGAAGCCTCACCCTGGGAGAAGCTGCAATCACTGACTGAAGGAGAGACAGAAAGGGACTAAGGAAAAGAAGGTTGATTGAAGCTCAAGGGCAATCTTTGCACCAGAACAAAAAGCAAATGAACTCACCATGAGTAACTGCTACAAAACCAGAAGGCAGTTTCTAGCAGAAATGAGGTCTGAAAGTGTCTTCCCGCATGACAATGGATTAAAAAAATATCTAGTTTTAGATTTCTGAACAGACATATAAATTCAGTGTCTGTGATATAGGAACTTTGGATTTGGCTTCCATTCCCCCTGTGTCTCCCCTGGCAGAAGAACTACACAGACAAAGAAACAGTTACTTTAAAACAAAGACCTGGAAAGTAGAAGATAAGGCAGAATGTACCTATGCTTGTGCAAACAGACAAACTTCTTGTCCTTACTCTGCCACTGAGCTGTCTGCAAAACACTCTGGACTTTGGTTTCCATCTTTGAAGAAAGCTGCATTGTGGAGGGTCCAATTCACAGTGGGGTTGTGCACTGTTATTAATGTGTCTTCTTCATTGAGAGTGGGATTCTCTGAGAGTTCAAATTAC
This sequence comes from Chaetura pelagica, assembly GCF_000747805.2. Classification (NCBI taxonomy): domain Eukaryota; kingdom Metazoa; phylum Chordata; class Aves; order Apodiformes; family Apodidae; genus Chaetura; species Chaetura pelagica. The sequence goes on along the minus strand of NW_009953098.1, from coordinate 2,065,560 downwards.
TCCAGCAGTTTTCCAGGTCTGCAGGAACAGAGTCTGAGTTCTGATGTATGAAGTGGTTGATACTGCAACATCTGCCTGTATCAGCGTATATTGTTTTTAACAGGGAGCTCTCAGAAAAAATTATGTAAACAACATTTATAAAATACAGAGGCTCTTGGTTGCAAATGTGTGGAAGGAAACATAATAGCAGTTTGGATGGGTTAAGTGGTTCTGAACTTCCAAGATGATTTATCATCAGTAAAGAACAACTCATTTTGTAAAACTTAAACCCTATTAGAGAAGTAGTAAATGAAAAACAGTGTTGGAGAAATTCTTTTCAATTCTGGGGTTGTTTTTTTCTTTCTTTGTCATTATCAGCAACACAAACGTGGGCAATGAAAGAGCTTTTTTTCTCATTAATTTAATGTTTAGTTTGAAAAGTAGCATGGATGAGTAAATAAATTATTGAAAAAACAGGATTTGAATTTGTGACTATATATAGTTTTTTTAAAAAATTAAAGCAGAATATTATTCTTTTAAGTCAGGATGAATGCATACATTTGTATTCCCTTCTGCACAACAGACTGAACTTCACTTTCAAAATGTCAAGGATAAATATCCTTTCAAATGATTCCATTAAAATGATGATAAGCATAGAAACAGTGGGTAGTTTGCTTATATCTTTTTTTGTCTCTTTTCCTTTATGGCATGTATTCTTTGCAACAATGTTGATACCAAGAGCGCTAGAGAAAAGTGATCCCTACCAAATACATGATTTTCCTGTGGGTGTTCAGAGCCTTCACACACTAAGTTACAAAGTTAGCTTTTATTTGGTAATTTAGAGATGTTATAAGAAATCTGATCAGGCTACTGTGACAATATGTTACCACTTGCTGCGCTCATCAGTACAGAGGGATTACTGTCTCCTGTTTACTATTTCTTTTCCCCAAGTAACTATTTTATAGCAGAATCAGAAGAGGGGAGAGTATGAATCCAGAACATGTTAAAATTAAGCTAAAGATAATCAAAAGATCCAGCTACACAGCCTACAATTATTACCAATAAAAATCCACAGATGTCTGGGGAAAAAAGAACAAACAGTGCTTAAACTAACACAGGGTGTTGAGGTAATATTGTTAAGGCTAACTAACTAAGAAGCTTAGATTTAGGTCTTGTTCAATCATAGCAAGAGTAATCCAAGGAAAAAGGCAGCTTGCCACAGGAGTGCTGAGGCCAGGCAGCCAAGAGAGTTCAGAGGCAATAGCAGATGTGTATGCATCATTGGTTACAGAACCACACTGCCATCATCCCATTTGTGTGAGATGTGGGTTGGACACAAGCTAATTTTGGCCTTGCCTTAGAGATTCACACCATCTGATTAAGGATGAGAATTAAACTCAAAGAACCAGAGTTATTCTCCCTTATCCTCACATTTCTGACCAACGTTAAAGGTTGCAAGTATAGATACTATCCTACTACACAAAATAACATTATTGTGAAAATAGAGCATTGTAGTACCTGTATTTCTGTCAATAAAAGAACAGGTAAAGTTTGCATTATTTTAGAGTAACCAGATGAACCAATATTGTTATTTTATATGATTCCTTGGCAGTGAAGAAGGCAAGGATTTTGCTGGTTTTTCATACATATCTACAAGATAATACTGTCTACAAGAATTTCTTATCTGGTGTATATAATACTGGGATGTTACAGAGAGTTTATTATTTCAGTGAAGGATTAAGAAGATGGTCAGGAAAATTCCAAAGCTTCTTTGGTAGTGTCAAAAGGAAAAATTTCAATATTCTGTGCTGAAAAGCCTTCTGGATTTAGGTGTTAGGTTACCCTTTAATGTCAAATTATGTTTCGCTGAGTCCCTTCTTGAGTTTACAATGTAAAAATAATCCAGTTTGCAAGCTTTGGAAAATACAGAACAGTTAAATCAACTAAATGGTTTTTTTATATTGCACAGCCAATTCCTTCCATTCTTCTGCAAAGTACTTGCAAATGGTACACCATTCTTCTCACAGCTACTCAGCATTCACTACAACATTATTTATCTGATCAGAAAAAGAGACCTTGTGGATCTTTTACTCCTTTTAAACGTTAATCTTGTGGTTAACAACTTACTTCTTTATTTTACTTTTCCTCATAAAATAATGATGAAGGAATGACCCAACATCTCCATTTTTTAAAACAGTGTTACATGAACAGATTTTCACTGGTTTTTGAGAAAGGAGAATGTTTTGCAACAAACTCTCTCATGAATTCTTATCCAGTTAGAAGACAGATGTGAGTTTCTGTTTTCTGTCACCAAAAAAACCCCAAAAAAACCACAGAAAAAGCCGTTTTACTTTCAGTATGGAAATGGAAGGCTTTCCCATATAAATATTATTTGTTGTGAAATATTTATACATTGGTCTCCCTGTGTGTCTGATGTTTTCGCAAGACATAAGCTATAAGATTTATCACATCTGAACTCAGTGATCTTATAAACATTTTAAAGACTAAATAAAGAGATTTTATCATATCATTGGATTACTTACTCCAGTGATTTCCAATTATTGCTACCACTTAAATAAATGGTTTGCTGGTTGTGGGGAATTTTTTCCAATTTTCATTTCTCTAAGTGTCACTTGATACCAGATGTTCTTTTTGGTATCTGATTTCTAAGGGAAAGTTTTGTTGACTGTCAAGTTTTTTTTTGGTTTTTTTTTTAAATTTTATTGTCTTCCCTCTCCATATTTGATCAGAAAATATCCCTGTAGTAAGTGTCTCCAGCAACTGGACACTTCCTTCACTGAAGTTTGTTTAGTGAGTTATAATACAACTTTCTAACTTGCTGTATTTGTGGACGTTAAACTACTTAACAAAGTGGTATCTTTTAAGAAAAGCTGCTACCATTATATTTCAGATTACACATTAACAATTGCAGAGTTTCTTTAGTTCATTCCCTTATCATTTACAAGTTTGATTCTGAAGACATTCCTTTTGACAGGTCTCCTTTTCTTTTCCTTTGAAAGAGAAATTTGCTGGCTTATACTTAAAACTTTCAACCTCACTCAACTGTTGCCTTTCTTTCCATGACTAATGAACTACATGGATGGTTTGTTCCCCTAACTCTTTTTTGGCTAGTTCCAAGTTTGCCCCATCACAGACTTTTCTTGATTTATAAATAAATAAAGAGATTAATAATAACATCAAAAACAACCTCCAGCCACACAGTCCCATAGTCTCCACTATTGTTATTCTTTTCCACTGTTTTGACAGAGTACATCATCTTTTCTTCCCTGGCCATAACACCCTGCTTCCCTAATGATAAGTACTGATAGGATGTCTCACCTGTAAAGGTACAGCTTCTAAAGACAAATAGACAGTTAAGTTCCTTGTCTAGGACACTAATGATCCATACTTTCTCCAGGTCCTTTTGTCCTATTATTTATTGTTCCTATTGAGGCTTTTCCATGAGCTTTCCCTCTCCTTGAATTAACATTTCAGCAGTGCTGGCTTGTACTGTTTAAAATACTGCAAACTATTTTTCATGGTAATCCACCTTGCATTGCTGTTTTGTTTGCACTGTTCTTTCTCCTGAATGTGCACTCAAGGTTAATGCCTTGTAGTTGAAGTTTATCATGCCTTTAAACATGAAAAACTTTGTGTGTATTTACATGCTACTCTTCTGGGGACACTTCAAAAGAGCATAGTCTGAAGTAGTTCTAGTCTGATAGAAGATACACTGGGATATAAAATACATCATCAGGCAGAAGTACTTCAGTTATGTTATTTACTTGCTTCCACAGTGGTTTTGCTTAGAAATAAAAAATAGTGAGAGTAGTGTCATACTGTGTTGGTAGAAGAAAATGCTCATCTTGTAGTGTTTCAACATAGTTCTCAGATTAAGCTGGGTTTCTTCGGGATTTGAAATTCTGGACTGACTGATTCCAACTGTTCAGGATACCCCTTTCTACTACATTTATTTAAATGCAATTATAGTATTTGCTATTGTTAACTGTTTTGCAAGTAAATAATTTAACGTGATGGTCTAAAAGAGCAAGGATTAGGGAAGCTATGAAAAACTGGCTACAAACTTGCTGCAGAATTTCATTATGCTGCAAAACAGGCTAAGCGTTCAGATAAATGCCTGGTGAAAAAGCAAACTGATTATCCAGAGGGATATGAAAGACTGATAACACAGTTGAATGCCATGGGTCTGGATGCCCAGCTTAGTAAAATAAACTATACATTAGTGACTAGAGCACAGAAATGCACATCAAAATACTTTCTTGTGAGCACATGTTGACAATAGAAGAATCCTCTTTTTTTTTGTTTGTTTGTTTATGTTTTTGGGGTTTTTTTTCTAATTTTAATTTCATTTTTTTGGTTAATCCAAGTTTTGCAGGTGAACAGAAATAACTGTAGCACAGGCATGACAAAAAAATGTAAGGCAGTTTTCAATGGAACATACATCGTTGAATGAATTATGTTAAAAAGTTATGCTCATGATAAATTAAATATCCCCTGGTTAATACAAAACAGAATGAAAATCTATAAAAGCACAATTCACTTCTTATTAAATGTAAAGCTCTAATCACAATAGTGTTAATTAGTTGAGAGTAAGAGAGATCCTTTGATGTAAGCATGTTAGTTTAAATGACTTGAGTATCGTCCAGAATCAGCTTTAAGAGAATTGGGAAAACGTAGGTGTGGGTGGGTAAAACAGGCTGTAGCTGGGAGCTGATCCTGGTATTTGGATCTATTCACACTTGGGTAGTGATTGGTAGCCTATTTTATTTTGTAAACTTTCTGAGTCCATCTTTGTAGGAATGGGTTATAATGAGTCAAACCATTAGCAACCCACTTCAAGCAGCAGCATTTCTACTCCTTGCTCAAACCCTTCTGGGTGCTACACTCCAAAGGAACAAAGACAGACAAGGTCAAACCTTAACATAAAGTCCTTTGTGAAATGTTATTTGTACACAGTACATTCCTCATTAATCTAGTTCAAATGCCTACCACATCCACATACTAATGCAATCTGGTGTGTTCAACCATTGTCTCCTTTTGCATGCTACAAAGCTCAATAAGTATTAGCAGTGAGAGAAAGGTCAGATTCATATATAAGATTTTTACCCACCACAGAAAATCAAGATATCTTTTCTTGACAGACTGACTGACAATATTTTCTAATTATAATAGAAACCTTTACAGATATTTCATTATTCAGTCCCTCCAGTACTGACTCGTAAGAATAGCACAAGGTCTCCCTTTCTCCTCCTGTTTTTCATTTGCTCTCAGAAAGAACGTTTTTGCAGCATAAATCTTAGATTTTCCTTGAGCTTTAATTACCTTGTTTACATTTTCTTGCAATCCTATCCTGAATATTCTCAAGTTTAAAGCATAACCTTTATAGATGAGTATTAATTTATTCCATTTCCATGAATACCCAAAAACCTGCCACATGAAGGGACAAGAATATTACAGAAGCAACTTCTAAATCTCATGATTCCACCTGTGAATACTCCAGAGCAAAAAGCTGTTCCTGGGTAACATGACTTGGTAAACACAAATATGTGTCTGAAAGCAGGTTTTCCCCTATTACTGGAAGAGTTATTTTCAGTTGCTAGTTTCTCCCTTTAAATTTTTCATGTTTTCCTCAGTAAGTCTCTACTATTCCACATCCCTTTCAAATTCATGTCTACAGAACTAAACAAAAACCTCTAACTATCCAAATCTAAAATTTTCCCAGTGTTTTCTCTCATTAAATATTGGGTTTCACAGCCCAGGATGTTTCAGGATGTCTAGGCCAGTGTATTTCAAGACACCCACATTTCTAAAACATTAGCTTTTTTAGTTAATTTATTATTAGGAAGGGAAATTTATCTAGTTACCCATCACTTTATATATTAGGAAAGGGAAGTGGCCAGAATTCTAATTCTGCCAGGGAAAATTTACAATCCAGTAAGGCAGAGATGCTGGGGAACTCAACAGAGGCAGTAGAAATTCATGACATGGTAGAAATAATAGGGATGTCTAATAGGGAGAGAGAAAAGAAACAAAATATTTTATTTTTGGTTGTTATTATTTAACACTGAAAGAGGAGACATCTTAGACAGAATAATTTAAAATAGCACAACGTTGAAACTTGGATTATTACTGTTCTTTTAAGTGAAACTGTTGATTTTTTCTCAGAACATCTGCAAACCAGTGAAAACATGAATAGAATCCTTAAAGTAGATCTTCCAGTATTAGTCACTTTATCGCCATCTGTTGGAAACTGTGACTGTCAGTTAATTAAGTTTTCTACAAGCTGACCCTAAAATAACTTCTTGTAAAATTATATTATTTTTCTCACTTCCTGTAAGGAAAAGGCATCCAAACTTCTGTGAGCTGGAGCATGAAGTGGCTTGCAAAATATTAAAATGGACTTAAGACTTTGGCATCTTCAGGGAGCTGTTTGGTAGAGTACCATGGGATAAAGCCCTGGAGGGAAGGGGTCCCCAAGACAGCTGGTTAATATTCAAGGATCACTTCTTCCAAGGTCAGGAGCTTTAGTGTCCTGATAAAGAGGAACTCAGGCAAAAATGCCAGGGGGCCTGTGTGGATGAACAAGGAGATCCTGGACAAACTCAAACATAAAAAGGAAGTCTACAGAGGGTGGAAGAAAGAACAGATAGCCTGGAAGGAATACAAAAAATTGTCCAAGCAGCCAGGGATTAGGCTAGGAAAGCTAAAGCCCTGGTAGAATTTAATCTGTCCAGGGACACCTAGGGCAACAGGAAAAGCTTCTATAGGTATGTCAGTGACAAAAGGAAAACTAGTGGAATTGTTGAGGAAAATCTCAATGTGGCCTGTCATCTGCCACCCAGAAATCCAATGGCATCCTGGGCTGCATCAAAAGCAGCATGGCCAGCAGGTGAAGGGAGGGAATTCTCCCCCTCTGCTCTACTCTCCTGAGATGCCACCTGGAGTATTGTGTCCAGTCTGGAGCCCCCAAAACAAGAAGGACATGGAGCTGTTGGAGGGAGCCCAGAGGAGGGCCACAAAGGTGATCCAAAGACTGGAGCATCTCTCCTGTGAAGGCTGGGAGAGTTGGGATTGTCCAGCCTGAAGAAGAGAAGACTCCAGGGAGACCTTATACTGGCTCTCCAGTACCTGAAGGAGCTACAGAAAAGCTGGAGAGGAAGTTTTTACAAGGGTATTACTGATAGGAGTGCAGCAAATGGTTTCAAGCTGAATGAGGGTAAACTTCTGTTAGACATTAGGAATAAATTCTTTACCGTGAAGGTGGTGAGATACTGACACAGGCTGCCCAGAGAAGTAGAGGATATGCCTTCCCTGGAGGGAAGGGTTGGATGGAGCTTTAAGCAACATGGTCTAGTGGAATTTGTCCCTGCCTATGGCAAGGGGTTGGAACTAAATGATCTTCAGGGTCCATTCCAACTCAAGCCATTCTACAATATTAGCTCATTCAAATCATATGTCATGAAGTTGGAGAGACCTTTAATTTCCCATTGTTTCATTGTAAAAAGCAGTTATCTGAATAAAATTAAATTCCCAGACAATGAAGGAATCTTCATGCTCATTATTTCTGTCATCACAGTAGACAAAGGCTGGGCAAAGAACTACACCACTTACAGCTACTAGGATAAATTCACTAGACATCCAATAGAGTATCATACTAGGTACAAATATATATAATTCCTGAGCTTTCAGAGTGTAATATTACAGCAATAACTACATGTCTTGATAAATAAGCATGCAAAAATCAGGAGATTCCTGTTGCATAAAAAAAAAGGAGATCTTAGAGAAAATAAATTACTAGGTATATTTTCAAGGAAGAAAGCAATAGTGAAAAAAATAATTTCAAATTCCCTGGACACAGTTTGAATCTACAAAAGAAAGAAAAATCATAGTATCTTCAGTGCCTGATAGAGAAGAAATGCTTCTCATAACAAAGCTGTGTTACTCAAGGAATATGAATGAAAGAGAAAACAGAATGATGAGGGAAGAGCAGATGGGAAACCTGATTGCACTAAATTCAACATTAGAAATGCTGTTCACTGCAGTCTGTCCAGACACTCTAGTTTTGAAATTGTAGTAATGCCACAAAGTATTCATAATTTTCAACTCCATTTCTCACTAAGTTTTTCTCGTCAAAAAACCAAACTTGTCAACTAGGAGTTTAAAGTTTTGTTTACTATATGCATAAGGATTATTTGAGAAAGTTCAAGCCAACAGCAACACATTGACATGTTAGAGAAATGAATGATTACAGCAAACTGCCCTGATGCTGTGCAGGGAGCAAGAGTTGTGGCAACTTCTCTTGCATAAAATCTGATAACTTCCAAGGCCTGTTTCTCATGTGCTTTCACTTGAAGCCTGAATTACATTCAGAAATAAAGGGTCTACATTCTCATTTCACCAGGGAAAAACTGTCCCACAGATTTGCTCAAGTTTATATAAAACAAACAGGACCCTGCTCTATAATAAAAAGCTTATTTTGCCAGAGAACTGGGAATTTCTTAATAGGAATTACACTTTTTTAAGATAAAGTTGAACTTTACAAAGAGGCATTGAAAATGACCTTCAAAAGCAAGGAGAAATAATACATACATATATAATAAATAAAGTAACTTGCTAGTAATAATATTGACATCCAAATACTGGAAATCACTGGGAATCCAAAGAGAAATCCACTTAAATTAAGATAATGTCTCTGGCTTCTAACAACAAATATTTTGGATCGATCTATGTCAACATCTAAGGCAAGTCAGATATATTGGCAGAACCATTAGGTGTCCTAAAGGAACTGAAATAATCCAATAGTCATAAAAGCTTGCTGCCTGGAGATGTATAGATGCATAGATACAGATAACATGCATCTTCATTATTTAGGAGCTACAACAATTTACAACTGAAGAACTATGAAAAATACATTTCTGCAGTTAAGTTTTTACAATTAAGCAATCTACCTTCAGGCACGAAGCTTTTCAAATATGAAAACAATCAAAGATGGGTGAGTGACCATGACAAGAATGATTACTAATTTTAGAAATAAATGAATTATTACTCTAAAAAATAAAACAGTCTTCCCCTGACCTAAAGCCAAACCAAAATTTTGGAAAAAACACCAGGTTGTCCATTCAGTCAGACTAGTTTTGCAGTAAGACTTTTAAAGCAGTCACATTGGTAGAAAGCCAGTCCATTAAGTAAGCAGTATGTGGCCCAATAATTAAAAACAAAAATAAGTTAATTTTTCACAGACATAGTTTTTCATTCTGAAAAGTGATTTCAGTTTTACAGTTATAGAGCAATTCTGGTTGGAAGAGATATCAGGAAATCGAGCAGGTCAATCTCCCACTCAAAATAGTCAACGTTGTTGTGTTGACCTTACCCAGATGCCAGGTGACCACCAAGCCACTCTATCAATCCTTCTCCTCAGCTAAACAGGGGAGAATGAAGCTATGACAAAAGGTCATGGATGGAGATGAGGGCAGGGAGGTCACTCACCAAATATCATCACAGGTAAAACAGACTTGACTTGGGAAAATTAGTTTGATTTATTACCAATCAAATCAGATCAATGAGAAATTCAAACAAATCTTGAAAAAACACTTTCCCCTCACACCTCTCATCTTTCTGAGCTTCCAAATACAAAATCCCTGAATTCAAACCAGGTGTATAAGGCAGGAATTTTACCTACATGCACTTTCAGGAATATATTCTTTTTTTTCTTTTTTTTCTTTTTTTTTTTTTTTTTTTTTTTTTTTTTTTAATGTGGTCATTTTCATGTCTGGAAAATCCAGTGGATAAGGAACACATGCCTTGAAGTAACGCCTCATGGTAAAATACATTTAAATTATCAGACCACTTCTACTTTTGCTCTGTTAAATTTATATGTACGTTTTCTTAGTGGTCTCTACTCTCCTTCCACCCAGAGTCCTTTCCTTTACCATTTCCTTCCTCACATCTTAGAAAGCTTAAACGTGACACATGTTAACAGATGTTCCAGATACTGTGAGGAAATTATCTGCAAATTCGTGAGTGTATGGCACTTGTGGTGCCTCAAGACTGGTTAGCACTGTTGTACTCCAGCTGGAGTCTCTTAACAAAGTGTTCCTTACAGAAAGTAATGTAACCCCTTCTGCAGCCTGATTTCCAGCCTCTGTCTGGGAAAGAAGTATCATTTTCTTCCCACATTCAAAAGGAAGAAAGTAACTTTGAACATTGTATCTATCACTCCAGCTGCGACATGAGGATAGACCCCTTCCCACCCACCAGCAACTCAATCATAAAGGCAGCAGATGTGAAAGAAATTGCATTTCTTAAAAACAGAATGGCATGTGACTGTGTCTTATGTCTCATTTCTGGTAGGCCTGATTTATCCCTTGCCCCCTTCATACCTAGTTTAAAGCCCTCTCAATGAGCCCCACCAACTCTGGCCAAGAATCCTTTCCCCCCTTGGTGATTCTTATATTTAACCCTCAAAATCTGCACTTTGCTGTTACCCCACTCTGGTTTTATTATTTTTGATTGCCACATGACAGTACTGTGATTCTCAACACATTTTCTCCCACATGAGATGTATTTTCAAGAATTTTCTTTGGTTTACATGTTGTGTTACCTTTGTCTTTGTTTACCTACGCTGGCTTTGAAAAAAACCCATGGTTGTGAAAATTACTGTCTCACTTTCTATTTTTATTTTTATTTCAGTCTGGTTTATATTATTCATTTTTGTCCCTCAGATAGTGTTTGGATTGTGTTTCAGTGAACTACTGGAAATGCTTTTTAGAGGGAGTATCTCCCTTTGAAAATGAATCAGCGTGTATAAATTCATATGTTTTTACTCCTTAGGAACAGATGTTAAGGGAATGTAGGTTAAGCTGTAGATCCAAACTAGTCTCTGCAGGACTATAATTTGCTGTGATAAACAGAAAGATGGAACTGCAAACCAACAGGGGAATCCCAGATTTAACATCCCTTCTGTTCTGGCTGAGATACATTTAAATCTGTCACTTGCAGATACACTTTGCTACTGCAGTAATCAAAACCAACACAGAATTCTCTTGCAATCACTAAGAGGTTGCTCATCCTGTCTAAAGCTGTAAACAAGCCCTTCAACACAGACTGAATATTCATCCAATATTGGAATTTTTCTTCTAAGAAACATGTTCATAAGAATATGTGTTTATAGGAATATTTTTTAAACTTATAAATGTCACACAAAGCCAGAAATGGGCAAAAGTTTACATAAAGGTTCCATGAAGACTGACACAATATTTAATTGGCTTCCAAGAGAAGGCTGATAATTTGTTCATTGCCTTTGAAAATGGAAAACAAAACAAAACAAAAACAGACCTAATAGATTTATTCTTTTCTCTAGTCACTCCTCAGATCAGCTTGGTACGTCCAGCAGACTTTTGGAGCATGCTGGATTGGGGCTGCCAGCCAGCCTTGAAAAATTCTCTCATTCACTTGCATTTGTATTTAGGTCAATTTAGTTTTCATTACCATAGTTAGTGAATTATGGATTAATTAGTAGATTTAGGTACCCAATTAGTGATTTTTTACTTAACTGTGGTAGGATATACACAGTGTATCTGACCTCCAGGGACTTTTTGTATTTAATACTCGTCTTGGTTTCTGTAACTTTTCTGACATCCTTTCCAAGCAGATAAGTCTCAGGGGAAAAAATGTCATTTCATCAGACAGAAGCACTGAGAAGAAAGGGCACAAGCTTACTGCAATGCAAAGTAACTTGAAGAGAAATACAGAGAAAAAGAGGACTCCAACCTGTGCATTATACATAGTTTTCCAGCAAGATTTCACAACACCTGGGTACCACCAGGCACAGACTGTGATCATTCCTGAGCCATTGCTGTGGTTCAGGTAGAGGAAACACATCTACTAAAAACATATCACAGAATCTCAGATTGGCTGATGTTGGAAGTCACCTCTGGACACCATCTTGTCCAACCCCCCTGCTCAAACAGAGTCCCTCACAGTAGACTTCTGCCCAGAACCATGTCCTGTCAGGATTGGAATGACTCTTAAGGTGGAAAATGCAGCCTCTGTCAGTAACCTATTTCAGTGTTTAACTTCCCTCAGTTTTTTCTTGTGGTTTCTTATATTCAAAAAGAATTTCAGGTGTTTCAGTTTGTGCCTGTTGACTCCTGTCCTGTCACTGGGCATCACTGAGAAGAGTCAGGGTCTTTCTTCCTTACACGCCCCATCAAATAGTTACAAACATTAACAAGATCTGTATTGAGATTTATCCATGCCAAGCAGTCCCAGCTGTCTCAGACATATGCTGAGATGTTCTATGACCAATGCTATTAACAATTACTGAAGTTGAAATAAATTGTCATCTTAATACTGAGTCTAAGTTTAAGCACTTGTTAAATCAGGAGCGAGGACCCATAAACACAACCTGTAGAGCAGGGTGTTCCCAAAGAAGAAGAAGACAATTTTAAAAAACTTCACTGTCTAAAAGGAAATATAAATCACAATGACAAGTATAAACATTTGTTTTAGAGAAATTCTGCTTCTAGGATTAATTTGTGGTTGCTTCCTTCAGATTTAAAAGAAATATGTTTTATTTTGAAATGTCATCCAGATGGGAATAAGATTTTGGAAAGCACCACTATAGAGTCTCATTCCAAACCTCACATTGAGAGAGCAGCACAAGACCATCCACAGCAGCAGATGTGAAGCACTGGACAGGACCCCAACTCAGAAAGATTTCTAGGCTTACGACATTTTCGCCTCATTCAAGATTTGACTCCAAAGACTGTGTAGGTTATGATTACATAAGCAAACAGTGACAGGCAAAATACGTGGATCTGGAGAGCCAGGGCACACTAGTGATGAGGACCTGACACCTTCAGGAAGCATGTTTCAAGGTTTTTGTTCAGCCTAGCTCTACGCTGGAAAGCATCTTGTGCACTCCTGCAGCACTTCTGTCTGTTAACTGCATTTGAAAGGAATCCCCTGTGCCTGAGGCAAGACTGCACACAGGATGTGAAACAAAGCACAGGAAGTGCAGATAATCACATCTTCTTCACAGATGCACTCTAAAAAGCTAATGCAGATGAAGCCAGTGTTTATTAATATTTTTTTCTAGAACACAAAGTGATAGGGTGTGGTACAGAAGTTCTGACCCTTTGCTTGAAGTTGTTCCCAGTCAAAAGAAAAGATATCAAAGCAAAAGAGCTTCAACCATATGCTTGGTGTGTCTCCAGAATTAGATGTACAAAGGGTTTTCTGTAGTGCTGACAAAAGAACATTTTTATAAATAAAAGAGCATGGTAGCTCACTTATGTAATAGATCACCATAACTGAATACAGATGTTTTCACTTACCAGTTTTTTTCCCCCAGAAATAGTTTTTTAAAATGCCTTTTTGATATCTGACACATTTCTAATTGTATCTTGAAAGAACCCTGTGTAGTATCTTACTGAATCCCAGGCATATGTCACCCAGTAATTCCTTTGTAAATGTATTGCAATTATTTCTTAGCAACTTCTTTTAGCATTTAGAGCTTTTCCTTGATACATGCAAAATAAATGCCATCTACTTTCTGCAAAGCATAAACAATAATGGAATTACTTTGCAAAAAGACTGCAATTATCATTTAATCATGTTTAATTATATGGCTAATATACCTCGAGCAAGTGTTACAGAAACTGAGAAATAGACACTTCGTTATAGTTACAAAAATGGCATTAAATCTAACAGAATATTGTCTGTCATGTACTGTTGCACTATTGTCACACCTGGAGGCATCCAACTGATTTTACTATTCAGAAAGCAACTCATACCCTGGGGCAGATTTTAGGTGCCTTCCAGCACCTACCCCCTGGCACTCTGAGCTGGGACAAGGCCTGTGGCATACAAGTTTGCAAGAAAACAAAACAAAACAAAAAGGAGCTATGTCATAAGAATACAATTTAAAGTCTAATATGTTCTCTTTCAGGAGTTCCAGTGTTGCTTATCTACATTTTTTTAAATTATGTGCAGAACCTAATACCACCTTTTTTATAATGTCAGCAGCAACAAGTACACTGTAGAAAAGCTGATAATGGATGGTGACCTGTTCACTCCTCTAAAGGTTTTACAAACAAGGGATTCTGTCCTGCTGTTATGGAATGTCTTCTTGGCTCTTCTTCTCTAAGGCAAGAGACTTGGCAGTCTGAGAATCAAGACTTACATTTCATAGCAGCTGGGGTATGAACAGAATTGGTTTATGTAAGGCAAGTGCACTGGGCAGGCCAGGGTATGTTAAACATGACTGCAGTTTCATTTTCAGAAGCTTGCTGAAAACACAGTCTGCAGTGATTTATAGGGGTCTTACCAATCGCTAAATCACTTATTTGACTTTGTAGAACAAACATTAGTACATTTTTTTCCTTTTACTTCCCTTTATCTTCTCATCTATAACATGCTAGCTAAGCCCTAGAGCTAAACCATTATCAATATTTGTAAAAAATGTCCTATATAAAAAGAACTTCCTACAGTTGGTACCTTAGACATCAGCTGAACACTGATAATATAGATGAGGAGCCTCCTATAGGTAATATATGGTTGATGCTCTTCTGATTCAACGTTGGCAAACAACAACAACATAAGGCAAGATCTTCAGCCTACTTCATACTACACATTGCAGAACAAGTAATCATAAACAGAAAATATGAAGGGGAAAAAAAATTACTCTATGTACTTCTGTTTTTTTTTAAAAATCACCATGTATTTCTGAAAAGAGAAAAAGTTATTCAGTTATTGTTTGTCCAGCTCTACACTGATTTGAAGTACTTTAATTTCACTGCTGCTGAAGTCCAAGGGAAAGTTGCCTAATGGCCAAAATTTCCTTTAATTTTTTTGCACAGTCCTGAGGACTAGATTTTACTTATCCATTCAAAGGCAGCCCTGGCTACAAAAGAGGTCAAGGATTCTCCCCAGCAGGGTATTCTGTACAGCTTCTGTTCCTGTGTTTATCAGCTACAGTGCTAAGAGAATGAGAAAACGAGATAAAAGGGCTTGCATCAAGTTAAAAGTTGCTTTTCAGATCCAAGAATAGGAAAGTTGATGGTTCCACTGAAATAAATCAAAGTTTTTTCTCTGACCTCAGCACAAGTTTTGCTATTTTAATCTTATTCAGCCCAGGACACCAGCCCTTCTGGCCTCAATATCACCAAAATAAATGGCAAGATACACACAAAATAGTGATATGAGAAGATCAAACACACATTTCTAATTAAATGCTTTTTAGTGTCCTTTGGTTCAAAAAAGAGTTTTTCCTGCTAATGATTTATTTAAATTCTGTTTGATACTATGCTTTATCTGCTTTTGTTTTCTTTTTTGATCTTAGGCCATTATTTACCTTATAAACATTTCACGCCTGTTTAACATTCTCCAGAGCTGTGAATCATGCTGCTTTATCTTCCTCAGAGGCATTAATTCTTTCTTTTTTATTGATATTCTACCTCCTCAAGGTACCTGATCTTTGTCCCTTTATTGATGCCTCATCACATGCCTTTTTCTCCATAGTCAAACAGGTTTCTTGAAGACGATGCATCTCAGATTCAAAGCAAGACATCTAAGAAATACTGAGAAAGACATAGGCCAGAGGTTATGGAGTGCAGCTAAAAGCATGTTGGCCCTGGGGAGACTTAGCATGGCCTGGCAGGCTGGCCAGCATGTGGAAGGGAAACACTGAAAAGCAAAGAAGGATCATGTGTAAGATCAAATGAAAATGTATAGGCAGAAGAAAGAAAAATCTTGGCAAAGTGAAACGTGAAGCAGAGGCAGACATAGAGAACCAATTGAAAGGGATATGACTAAATGTCTAGTATTGTATATGCCAAAAACTATTGTTAAACATTGAAAATGGTCCAAATCCTGTTCACCAGAGGCTGCTGGGTTAATATCATGTATAGCAACACATTATAATCCATCTACTCAAGCAAAGAGATACTAGTCTTCTGACAGGAGAATCCCTTGCTATTGATAGCAGTTATTGTTCCATACAGTGGGACATCACCATGATCCAGCCCTGCTTCTTCTTTTCTTCTATGTGATCCTTTGACTTAGTTCAGGTCTAACCCATAATTGCTGGGAAGGTTCTTGTAGAAGTGTGGTAACTAGGCAAGGGTGAGGGCCTGGGCACAATTCAACCTCTTAGATCCCTTTTCAGTGCAAAGCTATGTGAAGCTATAAATGATAAGAGGTTTCTCTGACTAAGAGGGTTAATTTAAATATAGCTTAGAAACTATCAGTTGGACTTTTAACTCCCTGCAGAGCCAGATTTTAAGAAATTTATCAGGAAGTGTGCATGGACCTGATTCAAACTCAGTGAGTCAGAGGTTTTTCTGTTAGCTTCAATGGACTTTGAAACTATAGCCAAAGGATCTGCCAGTGAGATGGCATTAGCAGCCAGATCTGTTCAGTTCCTTCCAGTACATAAGATGTCTTTTACAAGAGTACGTCACCAAACAGGGCTGTGACACTGAAGAGATTACAGTAGCAGATAGAAACTGGAAAAGGGCTCTTCTAGAGCACAGGGATGTGACATGACAGGGATGTGACAGCAGCTGCTGCAGCTGGTTAGTGGCTGCCCAGCTGTAGCCAGCACAGGAAGAGCCACAGCTGCAGAAATCCCACAGCACCACACTGCAAGTCAGACTTCACTGCAAGGAATGTGAGAGTAAAGTTAGTAGCCTGTGTATCTCCCTTGGCTGGAGAAACTTGTGTGAGGTGACTTTGGAGTGAGAGAGCCCTATGGTTGCCCTTCACATTTCACTCTGCAGAGCTGGGGAGTGGGTGTTCTTGTAGTGTTCTCTTATAAATACAACCTCTGTCCTGCTCAGCTGTAGCCAGCACAGGAAGAGCCACAGCTGCAGAAATCCCACAGCACCACACTGCAAGTCAGACTTCACTGCAAGGAATGTGAGAGTAAAGTTAGTAGCCTGTGTATCTCCCTTGGCTGGAGAAACTTGTGTGAGGTGACTTTGGAGTGAGAGAGCCCTATGGTTGCCCTTCACATTTCACTCTGCAGAGCTGGGGAGTGGGTGTTCTTGTAGTGTTCTCTTATAAATACAACCTCTGTCTGTTGACATATAATTACGAGGGCAGAATCAGACCAAATTTGTTCTTGATGACAAGTAATACCTAGAAAAAACTGTTTTCTCTACGAAGGGATGATGTTTTGGGTTTTTTATTTGGATTTTTTGTTTGTTTGTTATTTGCTTGGGTTTTTTTATTAAATGCACTATTAAGTATCTAGATATCATGAGCATTGAGAATAACAGTTAACTAATATTACCTGCTGTGTGCTTGTGCTGTTTAAGTAGCTATCAACACAAAAATAAGTGGAAACATATTTTATAATTATTTTTTTTTTAAAAGAGTCCAAATAGATTTGTCTGATTATCAGGCTGTTAAAATAGTGTTGATCCTTTACATTAAAATGGCTTTTTTTGTGTAATGTTAGGTTGTCTAGAAGATGTACTATGTATTATATTAAATTACATTTTACTAATATGCTTGAATAAATAGCATGGAAGCAAAATAAAATACATAGTCTCCAGGATTTATGCACTGTACTTGTGCAAATATTAACAACATGTTCTGATTCTGTAAATACTAATGTAAAAGACCTGGAAATGGCAGGGTAGTTTGTAGATCTTCCTAGCATTTCACCTAGTTTTACCTCCTGTTTTATAAGGGCTCCTTCACATTGTAGCTGATAGTTCTCTTATGAAAGTGACCTTCATGGAATAGCTTTTGCTTAACCTAGCATAATTAGGGATCAAAATTAGACTGATCATAGTTTCCTGAGATGATCACTGAGGGATCAGCTCAGCTTAAATTAGTTCAGCTTTGTTTAATGTTATCCATTGTAATATATACTTAGAGGTTTGAAATAGCAGATTGTTTGAGAATATTTTTTTTGCCTAAATCCATTTTTAGTTACCAATCTAAAAATAAACAAATGATGTTCTAAACACATAGTACTGAAAAAAAAAAAAAAAAATTCTGTGATTGGAATAATAAGGCTGCTTAATAAAGTCATGGGATATTACATTTCTCACACAGGGGATTAGAAATAGAGTAAGGATTACATTGTCAGTGCTTTACTGATACTGAGAAATAAGTTGATGGAACATCCCATTTCAATATTGACTAAATGTTCTGCTTTCCCAAACTGACTAAAAATTAGAGGGGGAAACAACAAAAGAATTAAAAAAAAAAAAAAAAAAAAAAAAAAAAAAAAAAAAAAAAAAAAAAAAAAAAAAAAAAAAAAAAAAAAAAAGCCTGCTTAATGCACCATTCACTTTGATTGTCCTCATTTAAGATATTCAAAGCAAATGGACAACAGAAATCAGATGGCTGACATCCAGACCTTGAGCCTCAAGTATATCAGCTGTTTCCTGGATCTGTAAAGGAGTCAGCTTATAGAGTATGTAGAAAAGCTAAAAAAATGTAGAGGTCAGGTTTGATGTGAATATTTTATGCTACGGTATTTAACAAACCCCAAATAACTAGCTGAGGATATTTCAGCCATTCATACTGAATGAAACCAGGAGAGAGAAAAGTAATCCTGATCTTGAAAAGGAAGGGTAAAAAGTACTTGGTAGTCTCTCTCACCCAGTTAGATCTTTGCTAGGTGGCAACCCAGCAAACATAGTCTTCTGAACTTCACCATTTTAATGCCTTCCTGGATTTTGCTGCATAGCTCAGTGCTACATCTCCTGTCCAGCCTCTCTGCCTGACTGCCCTCCATGCTGGATGTGCCTTGGCTTCTGCATATGCAAGCCCTGATCTTTCAGAAAGTGGGGCATTTCAGAAAGGACACACTGGTTTTGTTGGCAGAAATGAGTTTAGGGAAGCTGAAAGGCCTTAAGACAAAGAATGAGGTTTACAGCACTAAAAGCTGTGGTTTCTGGCTCCCCGTAACACCCAGTTGATTGATGAAGGTTTGGAAATCTTCAACTTTTCGAAACAATGACTGAACTAAGAGCCACAGAATGTGGAACTGATGACTTCAGATTTCTGTGTGGATGGAAAAAAATCCCAAGCCAGTGCTCCCAGAGCTTTCTAGATCTCTAGCAGGAACATCTGAATCATTAAGATCCATGAGCTGTAGTCAGGTTCTTACAGTTCTCAGAGTAACCTGCTGTGAAGTCAGGATTTGTTATACCACCCTCCTGTCTTAAGGTGTGGGACAATGTACCTCTCAGGACCAACTAAATCCTTCAGCCCCAGAAGTCTGTATTCTCAGCTGGTCTGACAGAAACCAATCTGGCAAGTATTTTAATCTTTGCTTAACTTTGGTTTTAGAAGGTTGCTGAAATAAAAACACTTACAGGAGAAAAAATGTATCACTTGAAGAATTTTCCAGAGAAAATGGAGCTGACTCTTAGCACCAGTATATTCTGCTTAATACCTACAGAAATACAGTGATCATCAGGTATGGTTCTCCACTTGTCTGAAACGACTTACATAGATGAAACCTCCACATCAACTGTATTTTTACATGTAAGATCACTGCCTCCTGACATAATGTAAAGAGAAACATGGACCACAGCCATTGAGTCAGAGCTCTTAAATCGTGTAGCTATGATTTTCCTTAAGTCTTTTCACTTTCTTTTCCTACTGTTTTTCTGCCATGGTTTTCAAAGATATTTCTTCAGGGAAGATACCGATGAAAGACATGATGACATCTCTGTTTCAAATGGACATCCTAGGTTTTCAAAGAGCTATTAAACTCTCTCAAAATGCTAATAATAACAAGTAACATTATCTTGAGTGAGGAAACAAATTATGTTCTTTTGACTCTTGTTGGGACAGAAGTAAAAAAATGTTATAGCACAATATATATATTATTCAATGAAAGTGAATGGCTCTAAGAATGGAAGCATCAATAAAACTGAGGGAAAAATATCATGGGATAAGCCTCATGACAGCACCATGGTAACACTTCTTGCTGTACTGCAGTCAAGTGATAGGATTGTTTTGCAAGGGAAATATCTTTCATATCCAGATCATTCAATCAAATATTGAGTTATATTGCCACCATAGGCAAATGGGGAATATAAATAATAGGAATTTTTTACTATGCCTCTTCTGGTATCCTAAGTTATTAAGCTATTGTTTCAGCAGTAACAATAAGCAATATGTATATTTTGATTCGCAAGTAACTTGTTGGAAATTTGGTTTCGCAGTAGTGTTTATATATTAGTCTGATCAAATGCTGCATTATCTTCTGTGCTTCTTGGTGGTATTTATGTATTAAGCTTCTTTTTATTAAGTTTCTTGCTGAAATATGATGTATTAAGTAAAGGCTCCCCATAGTAAATTATGTAGGTTCCTTGGTAATATCACTGCATTACCCTGCTCTGAATCATTTTCTGTGCCTCATTAGCATAACATGAATTGCAATAGGGAGTTTAATCTCCAAACCTACACTCCTTTGTGCACATCTTTTTCTCTCCATAACTTTTTATTTCTGCAGGCTAGCAGTCTAGGCTGATCACCAAACAGGAAGAGGAAAAAATCCGTTTCAAGATGAATGAATGTAACAGCCTACAGGAATAATATCTGAATGTTCTCTCAATGATGAAAGCAAATAGGAGAATGCAATGAAATTTCGAGGCAGCATATATATATATATAATATATATAATTTTTTCCTAGCCTGCACACCTAATAACAGGAGAAATGAACCAATGCTTTGCCATGATGCTATAAATGAAAAGAGCGTGAAGACTAAGTCACTCAAACCAACAAGAGTTCTTCTGTGCCCCAATGTGATAGGCAATCCCAGGAAGCAGATCCTATACAGAAACCATTACACCAGAGCCTTTTGTCAGTGCCATGGTGCAAGGATGGTTTTTCACATCCATTTCTTGATGTGATTATATGGACATGTTAACTGAGACACTTGGCACCTGTGTAAGAACTTTTATGTAAGAATTCACATGTTCTTTTCCTAGAGGCAGAGAAAATTGCATTGAAAGAGATTTTGTATAAAAAATATTTCTTTGTATATTGCTCTGCTTCAAGGAAGGTAACCCCAAACAAAGAAACTCAGAAAACTAACTACTTTGATAGGACACAGTTCTACCTGGACAAAAGAAGACAAACTCCCAGGTGTGAGTAACAAATAAAATATAAAATAACTCTAAAATATATGCTGTCATTTATTCTAAGCACTGAAGTATTTGTTTAATATGGGCTATTTTGTATAGCCCATTCATTTGAAAAGTAATTATATTAGATGTATGGTTATTTCATTAGTGACTTGGATGTTCAGAACTTCTGAAGCTTTCTCCCTGGCTGGCTCGAAGAACACAACACATGAGAACAAAGTTCACCTGCCAACTGTATGATAATACTGCACTTTTAAAATGCACCTGATTTCAGAAAAGTTTGGTATTACCACACTGAATGACATGCTAAATAAGAAGATATGAATTTTTTGTTTCTGAATTTGAAAAGAGTTTTCCTAAATAAATAAAAACACTCTCTGAGCTTTCAGTTTAAGGAATTATGTCCTAGGAATCCTATCCTAATCTCTAGAACAGACTCTTCAGTGTAAACAGACTACAACCCCTGTTTTACAGGAAAAGTGCAAATTTTAGTACTTTTTGGTCGTATCATTGTGATGTCTCAGCTCACAGCATGTGACTGTGGGTCTCTTTAGGGTGATCTTGCTGCTAATACAAGGCTATAAATGTTTATATTTGTCTAAATTCTAGCACTGGAAAGGGAGCTGAGCCAGCACAGAGTCTTTTCTTATGGCTCCCCTGGGCACGAGCCTATAGCCTTCTGGTTGTCAGGCAAATTCTCTGAAAGAACCCCATGGATCTATGCATTTAAATGCTACACCTTCTGTAGTGTATTACAGAGATTTTCAGAATGAAAATAATATAATTTAAATAGAGTCAAGCCCTCACTCACCCTTTCTAACAAGATCAGTTAGGTTATTATTTGAGTTTTACCACAAAACTCTGTCACCTGCTTCTACCTTAGGATTGATTGATGCTTACTTATGGATGTTTATAGTTATCTGTGATTACATTGCAACAAGGCCCCATATTTTGCTTCAGAATGTACAACTCTTTTGTCCTTTTAAAAGAGGATTTAAACGTTACTCTTATGTCCCAGTCAAACTAAAGTTTTCACTGCTTTGCAGTCTAGCAGAAGTTCTGTTATTGTTTTCATACCTATTGTCTTATCCATCTTCCAACCACGTGACAAAAGAAGCAGCATGGTGATGATAGTCACAGCCAGTGGGAGCTGCATCAGACTTGTTTCTGTCTTCTGTTTACACCATTAATACCACAGTCATTCGTGTCTGGATTTGGTGTCAGGTCAAATTCAGGCTTTTGGTCAAGAACAGGAAAAAGAAGAGCAAAATCCAACTGCTATTCAAACTTACTTAAATAGAGCTACAACCATTTTCAACAGAGCTGAATTTAACTCAACCTCTCAAAACCCAGAGATTAATTATAATTAAATATATATAATTCAAAACATATTTAATTTGATGGTGATATTCATACAGTTAAGAGCAAACATTATACATTCTGGTGTTACAACACTTACTTATTATCTGGATACTATAGAAAGGCAGAAGGGAGAAAAAAAATAGAAAAAGTAGATCTGGAAATTTTCAGGGAAGTGGCAGAAACATTTGTCAAGACACTGACATGCAAACACTTGTTGGATTACTTTGTAACAGCAATTGAGCAGTGTGTTAAGCAGACATTGCCTGGTATTCATCCACTGTGGGGGCTTGCAAAGAATGACTGAGAAAGATCTCTTGGAGTACCTGAATGCATTTTGAAAAACCTGAGGAGTATATCAATTTAGTCCAAAACAGAAATACAAAAGCATAAACCCATGGAAATATCATAGTAGATGCAAGGGAGGTGAAGCAGAAATGTGTGGGCAATTTCACTAGTTGCTTCTGCTGGAAATAAGAAAGTGCAAATAATACAAGGGGCAATGGATTAAAACTGGAAGAGGGGAGATTTAGAATCATAGAATCATAGAATCTTAGGGGCTGGAAGGGACCTCGAGAGATCATCTAGTTCAACCCCCCTGCCAGAGCAGGGTCACCTAGAGTACATCACACAGGAACTCATCCAGGTGGGTTTTGAATGTCTCCAGTGAGGGAGACTCCACAACCTCCCTGGGCAGTCTGTTCCAGTGCTCTGTCACTCTCACAGTAAAAAAATTTTTTCGGATATTCACCTTGAACTTCCTATGCTCCAATTTACACCCATTACCCCTTGTCCTATCACTGGTCATCACTGAGAAAAGCCTAACTCCGTCCCCCTGACACTCACCCCTTACATATTTGTAAACATTGATGAGGTCACCCCTCAGTCTCCTTTTCTCCAAGCTAAAGAGACCCAGCTCCCTCAGCCTTTCCTCATAAGGGAGATGTTCCACTCCCTTAATCATCTTCGTAGCTCTGCGCTGGACTCTTTCGAGCAGTTCCCTGTCCTTTTTGAACTGAGGGGCCCAGAACTGGACACAATACTCCAGATGTGGCCTCACCAATGCAGAATAGAGGGGGAGGAGAACCTCTCTTGACCTACTAACCACACCCTTTCTAATGCACCCCAGGATGCCATTGGCCTTCTTGGCCACAAGGGCACATTGCTGGCTCATGGTCATCCTCCTGTCTACCAGGACCCCCAGGTCTCTTCCACCTACACTACTCTCCAGCAGTTCAGACCCCAATCTGTACTGGGACATGGTGTTTCTCTTCCCCAAATGTAAAACTCTGCACTTCCCCTTGTTGAATTTCATCATGTTTCTCCCCGCCCAACTCTCCAGCCTAAGTCTCTCTGAATGGCAGCACAGCCTTCTGGTGTGTCAGCCACTCCTCCCAGCTTAGTGTCATCAGCAAACTTGCTGAGGGTACATTCTATACCCTCATCCAGGTCATTGATGAAGATGTTGAACAACACCGGTCCCAGTACCGACCCCTGTGGGACTCCACTAGTCACACACCTCCAACCAGATTCTGCCCCATTGACTACAACTCTCTGGCTCCTTCCTTTCAACCAGTTCCTAATCCACCTCACTTCCTGATCACCAAACCCATACCTGATCAACTTATCTACAAGGATTTAGGCTAGACATATAGAAGAAAATCTCTAGTGAGAGTGTGGTTGACAATGGCACAGGTTGCCCAGGGAAGTTGTGGAGGTCCCCTCGCTGGAAGTGTTCAAAGCCAGGTTGGATGGGGCTTTTGGTGTGATGCTCTATTGGGAGGTGTCCTTGCCCATGGCAGGGGGTCTGAAACTAGATAATCTTCAAAGTCCCTTCCAACCCAAACCATTCTGTGATTCTACGACATGATATGAGCAAAGCCAGATGAGCTGTTTTGCAGGACAATGACAAACAGTTACTGATAAAAAGAGACAACACCCCCTGGGACCATTTAGCATCATTCAGCAGTGATCAGCACCCACCAAATCTAGCTCCTCATTTCTGGATATTAATATTTCTGCTCCCTTGCTTTGGTTCCTTGGGAATATTACTCATGTATCAAAACATCTCTGACATTGCATTAAAAACAAAGAAGATGGCATCTCCAAATACAAAAACACTCTTCTTCAGGATCCATCTTTGTGCAGGATAGTCTTTGCTGTCTCTGGTAACTTTCAATAGGACTTTTCACTAATGACAATTTCAAGTGAATAGTGGCTTTTCATTACTTGTGTTTAGCATCAGACTGTATGTTATGCAGTATTCTAAAACATATTCTCATCTGAGGATTAATTCACAAATATATTATTAACCTTTAGCTACCTTATTCCTAGAAAACTTCCTATTATTTTCATTTAACCGGTGTAAGTAAAGAGCAGTGGAATATAGAAATGCTTAGTCAGAAAATAAAGTTATAAAGAAAACATTTACATTACAAACAACTCAAGAACCACAGCGGTAGACAGTCTTCAAACAAGTCATCAAAAATTATCAACACAATTACACAGTTAGGTTCATTCCTAGGTGGATCAATTACAGTTGGCTTTTGGCAGGCATCTGCAATGAGACCAACTCCCACCTTGGTATCAGCAACGTCTTGCTCTGATAAGCCATAACCAAAAGGAGCATCAACCTGATTTACAGTTCTTTTGGCAACAGGAGGTTCAAAACAGGTGCAAATGTTTTACTATTCCACTTTCTGGTCTTAAAGAGTTACTTCACTGTCTAAGCAAATGATAAGTAGAATGATAAATCCACCATTAAGGAAAAAGGAAAGTTATAGGCTAATAAATTTAATTCTTTTTCATTTAAATGGGGAAACTGGCAGACTGAAAAATGTTTTTGCCAATTCAGATCAACAGAACATTCGCTTTACAAATTATCCTTTTGATAGCAAACATAAACGATATGTGAGAGAATATAAATCGAAAAGATCAAATGTCATTAAGCAGTGCACTCAACAAGACAGCATCAGAAAGAGCAGCATGTATGTGTGCCATTATACCAACACATAAATCACTCAAAGTATACAACAGTGCAGTAGTAGCTTCCTCCCTTTGACTGCTGTTGATTGCACACTTTTGTCTCCAAGCATGAACTGATCTGCATTATTAGATACCTAATTTATACATTAAAAATGCCCAAGTTTTATAAAATCAAAACCATAACCATTAAAGAAAAAACATCTTAAAGATAAAAAAAGGATTTCGAGCAGGAA
>NW_009953098.1:1997218-2039486 GCF_000747805.2 Chaetura pelagica | reverse complement strand
CAGGAATGTGCAGTACATTATAATACACTACCAGGGTGATTATCTTCAGCCTTCATTAAATGTGCTGAATAGCCTTCAAAGCTTAATTGGCATATTGTGAGAAACACATTCTTTGTTGCAGCAGCAATTATTTGAAATGTCAGCTCCTCCTTTTATGCTACTGCAAATAGGCCTAAATTATAAAGGAACTGGTCTTAAAAATGGAAATTTTCTTTAAAATTGTCATGGGCCAGAGCATTTATTCATCAACTGAGTGCTTTGACTGCATTTTATTATTACTACATTTTGCTGCTGTAATAATTGAAACCTCATGTGCTATTGGTGACACTACCTGACAGTTTTATTGTTTATTTCAATCTTATCAAGACAGGTATCAGGTTGCTGTATATTAAAAAAATTCTCAGTACTTATTAACTTCTCAATTTGATCAAGCTCAGGGAGTACCTCACACTTTATTTAAAAATAAAAGAATAAAATATATGAAATTAAAATATTAATTATTTTTTGTCAGAACTACATCAGAACAGTATGGTCTACTGGTAAGACTGCAGGTCAAAAGACAGCACACTAGACTTTCTACCAGGTTTTTTTCACTCACTATACAGCTTAATCCCTCTGTCCTTCTCTGTATTCGTCTTGCACATTGGGCATGATAATGATTTTACAGCCAGTCATTTCCCGTACTCTTAGAGGGCACAGATGGAAGTCATTATTCAGGTGCAAATCCTTGGTTTTTTTCTCATACAATCTGCAGAAGAAAGTGTGTCGTTATGATTTTAAGAAACAAAGAATTTTATTTTAAGAACTCAAATTGCCAGTCCAGGCACCTCTGACAGCTGAGTTACATCACCTACTCTACAGTCCTATACTAGCCCTGTTTCCTGGGAAGCGTCCTAATCATTTCAACACCAGTGTGAGAAGTAGTTCATTCCAACAAAATGGCCTCACTGGGTTTTTTTATGGTAGGCAGGGCACTTGAAGGCTCTCAAGAGGGCAAATCAGACCATTTGAGATCTAGGCCATTGCTTTAGGAGAGGTGGGTGGGTTTGGATGAACCCTACAACATACATAATTAACACATGACATTTATAGTGCATGACAGAATTACAGAGATACCACAGCCTGTTTAACATTCTTTTTCACTTTTGTTCTAATTTTGCTCTGACACAAATATTAATCGAGAAATCTAAAGTGGAATTTGATGGAAAAATTTAAATGGCCTTGTGTCTTACAAGCTATGTAAGTCAGTATTAACAGCAACTTCTGTGCTCATAGCATTGATTTCAGCTTAAAGCCTGATATTTACAGCATTACCTCATGTATGAAACTTTTATAAATACAATGTACTAAACTAAAATAATAAGTTTATCTTGAATTTATGGCCAGGAATCACAGTACTGAATGAAGTTACCCTAAACTTCATTTGTATTTTGGTGCTTGGACATTGCTCACTATTAAAAAAAAAAACAACACAACAGTTATGAACCTGTCTTCAGCTTAATAACCTCAATCCCCATCCCCCTGTGCCACTGTGGAAAGGAGGGAGAGTAATCAGGAGCAAAGTAATTTGGGCCCAGGAGGAAGGGAGGGGCAATGGAAATTAAGATCTGGTTTTGTTTTCTCTTTGTTCTGCTCTGATTTGGCTGGTGATAAACTGATGTTTCTCCAGGTCTGAGTCTGTTTTGCACGTGTCTTTAACTGGTGAGTGAACTCTCCCTGTCCTTGTCTCAACCCATGAGCTTTCAGTTGGAATTTCTCCTCCCCATCCCACAGTGAGGGAAGAAGTGACCAAGCAGGTGTGTGGTTCTTTGTTGCTGGCTGGACCTAAACCACAACAACTACAAAATATTAATACTAGTTGGTTAATAATTCCCATTTGAAATATTGTACAAGACCCAATTACATATTAATGTCAATAATTCAGTGAAGCTGGTATTCCATTCTCTAGGGGCCACTGCCCAAATCTTCTCTTGTACTGATATTTACAGACACCACCTCACTCCAGAAAGTGCAGTCTACTCTCTGTCAGCTGTAACAGCAGCAAAGCCTCTAGTTTATAGTTCCATGTAATGCAAGAAGGGATGTGAGAGTCATACAGTTTGAATGGAATGTGTGGACTAAGTCAAACCAAAATGAGAATCATTCTGAGCATAAAAAAATTTAGAAACACTGCCTTTTAAGCCTCCATTTTATTAAACTGGATTAGCTGCTGTGAAACCAGCACATGATAAAATATGTGAATTTTGCTGTGAGTAGCTAAAGGGTAATGCTGTTTTGTAAAATTATTATTTCTTACATCTAAAAGGTCTTCTATTGGAACTATTCTTAAACGACTACCAAGTGGCATTGGGAGAAAACGAGCATGCTCTGGCTGTTGCATCACAGGGTAGTGCAAAAGACTAGGTACAATTACAGACTTTCAGCCCTGCCTCCAGAAGCTAAATCAGGGTCAGCAAATTGCTTCAGGTAAGAAGGCTGTTTCCATTCTTAGCTATGGTCAGTGCCCCAGAACATAGAACTGTCTGTTTAAAGCAGCCTACAGTCAAATCCCTACTGACATCAACAGGATAAATGAGAAAAGAGCTAAGTTAAATTAAAGCCTTTGTGAAGTAGATAAATTTGCAGTTACATAGAGAGCTGATCAGTACTAGGTTGACTGAAACAAGTACAGACCTGCAGCTTAACCCTTCCATGTTCACTAGAAAGTTTAACAAGATGTAAGGGGGGGAGGGGGATAAAAAAATTTAAATCTACAATAGCAAATATGTTCAAGTTATTTATTCAGTAACAGCTTCTGAGATTCAAGTCAAGGGGAAAAGTTGAATTCATTAAAATGGACTTCGAATCTGATCCAGAATGCCTTCCTCAGTATGTCACTTTATTATAAATGACATGACTGGTGGCGTTTTTTATTTTCTTGTTGGGGCTTTGTCATGTAATGAAATCTTGTGGGAAATCTTTATTTCTTTTAAAGTATTTCTGTCAAAGCCACCAGAGGTAAAATGTAGTATTTCCTTTATGTATGTGAAATAGCAGCTGACCTCTTCAGAGTCTCTTTAATTAGCACTTACTTTGTAACCACTTTCACTCATCTGCTGAGATCAAACTAATATGAGATTTATTATCCAGGTTTAGCTCTGAAAAGCCATGTGTGATTCTGCTCTCTGTACACCACCAGCCCTGGGATTTAGCAGATCAGCTGGCTTTTATTCTGTCAGTCTGAATCTGCTCCAACACCAGTTTTGCCTTGATGTGACTGTGTTTGTTGCAGTGGAGTAACTTCTGCTTTAGACAAGTAAAGCAAATAACAGAATCAGGCTCAGTGATGTCCCATCAGACTTGCCTGTGTCTGACTGCAACAGTAAGTTACTGAGACTTTAAAAAAGAAAAGGAAGAAAAAAGGAAACACCAACAGTATTTTTTTTTTACAGAGGAGTAGTTCCGAAAAAAGTTACTATCAATTGTGATTTGAATATCTGTACATGGTTGCAAGTGGCAAAAGCAGTCATTTCTTAAATGCAGATTTTTCATTAAGTTCCCTTACTATTAAAAAAATTCCATCTCCCTCCATGAGAACTCATCTGGGGGACCTGAGACCAACTGTGGTGCAGAAGCACAGCACCAGTGTCTGCACATTCAGTCAAACTGAATTGGTGATCACTCAGGAGATATCTTCCTCTAATGAATGCCTCTCTAGTCAATACACACTTTACTATCTAAAATGCTTTCTCATGAAAGGAGAATATTGTGAATGAAACTGAAAATTCACAGAACTGGTGTACCATTGTTCTTTATAACCACCTGCCACTGCATTCTGGTGGGGTAGTGGTTCTTTTTAGCATGTCCTTGCTTAGGACCTCAAGACTTCAATTAGTAGAGATGAAAAAGTGTTCTAAGAAGGTAATGGCTAAAAAACAGTGAAAAGGCCCTTGCTCTAAGTTCCCAAATCACTTCAACAGTAGAGTCAAGTAACGAAATGACTGATAAACAAGAGTACATATTCTAACTAGAAAATAGAATATGTTCTTCAAAATGCGTCATGAGAACTTGTTGATTTTTGTGTGGAAAAAGTCTACGTGAGATCTTGGCACTTGTTTCATTTTAGAAATGTCAAAATGCATTGTTTCAAAAAGGTTAAAGTAATTTTTCAGTTCTGTTTTATAGAGTGATTCATCTTATTTAGGCACTTGTGCTATGTTCTAGTACACTAGAAATATTACATGAACACTAGGATTCTACTTAGTCAATAAGCTATTAATTATTTGTTTTTATAAACTACCTATTCTACCACATGTGGGTGTTTTGACACTATATACAATTTTTGAGCATAAAGACCATTTGGCATAAGAAATTATTTAAATTGACATCAAATTACTGACTAATCTTATACAACATATGGGGAATGAAAGTTCTGAAACATTTCAGATTCAAATTTACACTTTCCACAGTGAAAAAGTATTTTAATTGAATAAAATTATAAGAGAGCAAAACAACCCAAAGATGCCTGCTTTGCATATGGAACAAGGAGTTTCAGAGTGAACTTCAATTTATCATATTTCTTATTTCAATAAAAGAAAAAGAAGAAGAAACAAGAAAATATTCTTGCAGAATTTCCATCTATTTTTTTCATTTAATTTTCACTGCTTTCTTGTTCCACCTACTTATCCCCCAGTTCTAATCAGAGTTAAGCAATCTCTGGCTGGATTTTTAACCTGGATTGTTTTCATTCCTAATACAGAGCATCAACAAGGAACATGCATAGAAGATACAGGCAAAATATACATATAAATCATGCCTTACATTTCCTTACTTCTGGCAACTATACCCACACACATTGCTTGATTTTAGTCAGCTGACTATTTAAAGGCAGTGCAAAGGAAGCCACATCTGAAGGATAAGTGGAAGCCTTGCTGAAATCAGAGGGGTCGTGCTTTATGCACAGAAGAAAATGGGAAAACTGCTGTAAGAAAAATGAGAAATGAATAACTGTGTGTGGGAAGAGGGAGCAGAAGGCATCCATCAAAGCAGAAGGGAAAGGCACAAGAATCAATAACTGCTTCTTAACAAATCTGTCCCTATTTATACTTGGCATTTGTGACTAGTTCTGTCATACATCTGCTTTTTCCTCAATCTTGTCTCTTTTTCTGCCTGGCAGTCTTTCTGGAATGATTCTGAAGAGCCACATTTATTGTACTCCCTAGGTGTGTTTTTGTTGGTTTGGTTTTGTGGGCTTTTCTTAATGGACATTCCCCACACCACTGCACATTGATATGCAGTGGTTGAATACCTGCTGTGAATCATCAGATATTTTCCCAGCATCTGCTCTCAGCCTGAAAATCCCCAGTATGCTGCAGAGAACCCAAGCAGTTTCTGCAAAGATATGCATGGTAAATATACATTGACCTCACCTCATCCAGTGTACAGTAGCCCTCCTTAAACAAGAAAATCACCCCTTTAACCTTTCAGACAGACACAGTCTCCACTGTCACTGCAGCAGTCATAGGAGCTTTTCCCTATATCTTGTGGAGAGGGAAGAATAATGCTGGCGTATTAAATGGCCATAATACAGTCTGCCAAAATTCCAAGGGTTAATTTCCTAGTGAATAGTGCTATATAAATTGAGGCAAATGAGGGCTCAAGCCACTGACATCAGTTCAGACTGCTCAGGTGAAGAAGGACTTATCACAGAAGAAAAGGATGGAGGTTAATACTCTGAGCTTTCCTCTCTGTTTGAACTCAAACACTTGCAGAGCAATTTGATTAAACTTCAATGCAAAACAAAGTTATTTCAAAGTGAAAGACTTACACAGTTCTATTTTTATATGTTGCAATTAGATCTTTCTTCTATGTACTTTCATTTCCATACTCTTTCAGGTAGAATATTATTTTTTTAAAGCTTTGCTTTTATTTTAGGGCACAAAGAATTAATGATTGAAAATGTCAAAAGAATCAATTACAAAGAACTAAATTATTAATTTTACATTTAAAATGTTTCATGAAAACTGAGTCATTTTGAGAACTTAGATAATGGAATTCAGACAAACACCCATAGTTAAGAAAGATTTTGTTCCATGTTTATAGGAGAAAAGAATTACTCAGAGTATCACAGCACATTAGTTAAATGGAAATTGAACTTCCATCAGTTGTGATTAATTCAATAGTGAGCACAAAACTGGCAAGTTTCCGTGAAACATCTGTATCTCTGCAATTCAAACATTTCACAGGTTTACCAAAACAGGGCCATCTCCAGGTCTAGAGCAAATGCATTCTCTGTTATGGCATTTCAGGAGTCACTCACACCAAACATTTGTTGAAATGAAAACTGCTTACAAAATTACTGAAAAATGCTTACAAATTTGCTATCTAAATCCAAAGTCTTCCAAGGAAAGCCTTCAACAACTACCTCAGTATGATAATTTGTATTTGTTGGTTTATTGAACTCAGATGAAACTAATGCTCTTAACTGGGTTTTAACTGGATTTTCTTAACAGAAATTTGGCATTTCTGGAAAACTTATGTTATCTTCTATTCCTATATATTTTTATTTTTATTTTTTTCAGAAGTGGTAATTTCAAAAAAGCATTAAGATGCCAATAAAGTTTGATATTAGCATCAAGTAAATTATTAAGTTCATGAAAATCAGCATCTCTAGCAGTCTTAATAAGAAGTCCTAAGAAATCTAACAGTTGCCAACACCAGTCCTTGTGGGTAGGCAGTGGGGGTGCAGGAGAAAGACCAAAGCCTATAACACAGTGTCCCGTACCACTATTTTTAAAATCTAGATTCCAAATACACATACAACACAGCCAAAAATAATAAATTCCATTCCTTAATCAAATTGTTCCTGCATCTTTTTAAACCTTCTGACATCACCCCTCTTGCTTACACAGCGAGTGGCAGGAAACAGCAGAAATGCCTTTACTTTTTCTTCCCACCACACTGCAAAATACAGGAACAATATAATCCTCAAACTCCTTTGCTAGCAACACCACCAAGCATGTATATACATATATGTTAGAAGAAACAGAAGAAAATATTTCAAAAGGTGCTGGTCCAAGTCTAATTCAACCAGAATTCCATATGTGATCTTAAGAGGATTATTGCAGAACAGGTTTGTAATGTGCAAAGGAAGAAAGACCTGGAAGGCAGCCTGAAAACACATTTCAGGGTCCCCTACTTTTATACTTTATTTTTTGGCCTATATTCTTAAACCATACTTGGACTTCTTAGCATCATGTTCAGTCTTATAGAAACTGTCCATTTTCTGATCCTCCTGCAAAAAATCTTGTTAATTCCTAAAAAGGCTAACGGGACCTTTTTTCCCCTCTCTTGAAAATCAAGCAAACACTACAAAGAACTGGGTGTGGAAATATTTTTTGCTGCTTTTATGCTATGTGCAGTGGGAATACATTAAAAGGTAAGAAAAAAACTTCAAAGTCCTTCCCTTTTTTCCTGCAATTTTACATTTTCTATGCATTATTTTAAAATGATCAGCATTTCAAGAAGTATGAAGTCAGATATACAGAAGTTGACAGAAAGTAAGAATATACCAAAAAGAGCAATAAGAAAAAGGTGAAGACAACAGTTTCTCAGGGAAAAATCTTCAAGTTTCCAGTATTAAACTGAGAATTATTTTATACAGAGATGATGATTTTTAATTATTTTTTTCTTCAATGCTACCCAAGCAATGCAAGAGTGTGTGGGTAACAAAAAGGCAGATTTTTAAACTTGAAATCCACTGAAGGTCGGGCTTATTTATGAGAGTAACACAGAATAAGAATGTTTGATAATAGTCCCTAGATTTATAATAGAACACAACATAATACAGGAATTGCATTCTGTCATGACTGCACTAGTGGGTATCTACAGGTAACTATGGTCACAGGCTAATGAGTCTACTGGTTAGTTGGATGGATTCACTGGTCCAGCTTTGTGTTCTAGAACCTGCATTCCTGTCTGCATTCCAGTGAATAGGCATTGGCATTTGAACTGCTCTGCATGTTCACAAAAAATTCTTGCTATTATTTGCTAACACTGTGATGTGGGAATGAATATTTTACTGTTTCTTCTACAGTTATTTGCTTTCGTAAATTGATATTTGTATTTCTATAAAGTGCATCAGTTAGCATAAGATGTGTAGGCATCAACCCTATTTTGTTGACATTACATAATGCTCAGCATAATGACAGGCTGGTTCTGGTTAACAAACTTGCAAATAAACTTGGCTTTTTTTGCATCTGTGTTAAAACACTAATTAAAATAACTGTTCAAAATAAATTGCTTCAAAGAGAAAGGTTTAGAGTGCTGCAATTTTTACCAATGTAATTATATTTTTCTCAGTCAGATAGAAGGCTTGCAGGTAAAAGAAGTTCACCTATAATATTATTATTAATAAAATTAATTAAAACTGCTAATAAGCTTCTCTACTGAAATAGTCATAGGGGTTCAACCGTACATTAATGCTGAGTATCACATTTGGGGGTGCTGTAAGATGCAATGCCCTGAAGACACTCCCTCTTATGCACTAATTACTCTCCCACTAGTCAGGTCCCCTCAGAAGATCCATCATGCTCTCTGCCATGCAGCTCATCACCTTTTCTAGCCTGCAGCAAAGGGAGATTGTCACTGTCACTCAGAGGCATGGCTACATCTTCAGTTCTGTGCATAGTAACTTCCTCAGCACTGACCAGTCTTGTCTGCCTGTACTGTGCATTTGGTACCATCCAGAGCTCGAGACACTGTTAATTACTGTGACCGTTGCTTCTCAGTCATTAGCTGTTCAGAGCCTGCTTGCAATGCTCAAGAAGACATGCCTCTAAATCAATCTTCAGACATGGTAAAATGTAAGCAGAGAAATAATTAATAGCTTTGTCAGCTATAATGTAGACAGGTCAGCCATACTATCTCAACCAACTATACTCTTCACAGCACTTCTAAATCAAGATTGCTCTAAGCACTGTTCCTCTTTCTCAGAGAAAAATGTCATACTGCTTGAAAATAAAAGGTCAAGAAAGGGAAAAAAAATCAAACTGCCTTCAAAAATGTTAATCCTATTATTCACATAATTATTTTGGCTAAGACCACTGAAAGTGTCTTAGAGTTTCACCCTGCTATTAGCCTCCAACACTGATACCAGCAAGGGTTAAATGATGCCCTATGTAGATGTGTTTGTAGCTATTCTTTTGCAGATTTATTTACTCAAGTGAAACATTCCCATG
Organism: Chaetura pelagica; assembly: GCF_000747805.2. NCBI lineage: Eukaryota > Metazoa > Chordata > Aves > Apodiformes > Apodidae > Chaetura > Chaetura pelagica. The sequence continues at coordinate 2,030,268 of NW_009953098.1, read as the reverse complement.
GTCAGGATGAAACTTTGTATCTCAATGACCTTGAGGACTTGGGCAAGTGAGAGTCCAGAAGATACACAAAATGCTTGCAGTGCATTTGGCAAGAACATCAACCACCACACATGTGGAGTTTTATTTTGCACTGTTGCACTATGCAAATGTAGTAGATAGGTAGGATTTAATGAGATGCAAGGCCACATAGGCTGGTGATGTGAGCTTCAGCATATAAATACGTGAAGCTTGGTGAGCAACAGTGCACTCCCTTTGGGAAATGTCCTCTGAACTACAGATTCTGTGGACAATTGAGTAAAGAAATGTCTCCTTCCTAAATATATTCTCTTGGTCTGCCTTTCTGGAGTTTGGTTAAAACAGTAGTAATACAAGTGTAATTCAAGCTATTGGAGTCTCTATTTATATCTGAAGCATTTTAGAACAAAGTTTGCATAATTTTGTTGTTTAACTTGGTGTTCAAATCACTTTCCATACACAAATTTTATTGGCTTATGAGTACTCAAACTTGTTTTTGCAGATCTGTGGAATAATGGACTTTTGAGTACAGATTTCTCCATTCAGAAGTTTATTGTCTGGGGTTTTTTCTGCTGAGAGTTGTGTAAGGTCAAGAGACATAATGTGTTAGCTTCCAGACAACTAACTTTGATGCACTTTTAACTTTTGCTTCTGTCCTTTTTGACATGAAACAATACTATAGTCACCATGTCCTTCCATGTCTTCTGGTGCTGTCAGCTCAAAACAAAGGCAAAGGCAACAACAGTTTTACCTGACACCACATTGCTCGTTGCTGTTTGGAGGTACTCTGAGACCCATAGACTGAGGTTTAGCACTCAATGACCCCCAAATCAAAAGAAATTTATTCCAGCTCCCTGTAAAGGGTTGCACTTAGAAGATATTTAATAACTATCAGATGACATTACCTTCACACCTGCATTTTTTAGTTTTTGTTTTCTATTATCCAAAATGTGTACATTTGTAAGCCCAAGTATTTTTCTTACTGCTGCTGACACAGACAGTTCACAATGTTATGAGCAGAATAATTTTTCTACTGATGTTTTTAGTATCCATACTGTTCTGTCCTTTATATCTTTTCTAGTTACTCACAATCTCAGCTTTCATCTCACACAGCCCTTCCTGCACATTAATTGGAGTATTCTTATATTTTTAAATATAATAATAATATAATAGAAGTAAATATACATGATTTATGCATTTGCGATTATAACAATCACCTGGGGATAAAATGCCCTGCAAGTGAGCCATGGTTTCAAAATGATGCAGTGCTTTCTTTGAGGTCAACTATTAAGTGCTTACACAGGAAAAGCTCTAATGGAAAACAGCTCTTGAAGACTAAATCTTCTTTTGATTAGTTATTCACTGTGCACCCACCCACCTGCTTCCACAAGGTCCAACTTCCAACATACTTTTCTGTCAAATTTTACTTTGTTACAATTCAATAGCCTGTTTGCTTGATTTTGCAGTTTCTGCTCCAAGATCCCTGTGAGTTTGAATTGATTTCAATGAGCAATTCTGAGGAATGTGTACCATCTGTGAAGGCACCTTTTTAGTTAGGTGTCCTTTTTCAAACCTGTACACAATCAGCAGCTTCAGAAACACTGACAGATACTTTATAAAAAATATTATTTAAAACATAAAAATATCATCCAAAATACAGGCCTCATGAGCACAGGAGATTACCTAGTATTCTGAAAACTCCGCAGAAAGTCTAAATGACACTAACTCATACACATTTCCACTGACAGGTGAGACATTAGAGTCTGTGGAGAATCAAAATTTGCAGCTGTGTCAAATCCATGAGGAAGTTATAGTCTCTCTCTCTTCATTTGGGTCAGAGTTTTTGGGGAAGGTAGCAGTACAGGACTGGGGAGAACTAACATTAGTCAGTCTTTGTGAATTTTAGTCCCTAGTGCTCCAATCAGGTGTCAGCTCCATGCACAACTCCTACAAGGTCAACAGGGGATGGAATTCCTTACAAGGCCTCATTTACTTCATATTTTGCCTATTAGAAAATAGGTGCCTACAACAGAAACCCAGATATTCTCCATAGCCTCATGTAACATTTCTGGCAGTCATCTGTCATGTAAGTTGAAAAACAATAAAATTACTTGAGGTATTATCAATAAAAACTGTTTAAAACACAGTAGGTTTTCCTTCTGTGGAAGAGAAAAACCATATCATACTTTTGTTTTCATCAACATGCTCCATGCCAGTTACTAGCCCTATAATGATTCACTTTGTTGTGCATTTTTTTCTGCTTTAAATTTAAAAGCTTATAGTTAACATTTTAATTCTAAATTCACAAGTCTCAAAACCTGTTGTATGTTATGAATTTGGAAGATGAAACTATCTCTTTACCTATGCTTAGCTATGTATTTCTTTTCTGACCCTACCTTCTCATTGTCTTGTTGAGACAGACATATGAAAACAGAGAAGATTAGAGCAGAGACGCTGTGATCAGGTAAGAGGACAGAGTTGGTTTACATGCATCTGGCAACGAGCAGGTTTGTCCATATTGCAATTACACACCAGCATTCCCAAGAAAAAAAACCCAAGCATTCTGTGACTCATCTCTTTAGTACATTCAAACCTGAATGAGGTCTGTCAGACTTTCAGTGCATTTCTATTTTCTGCACATCTTCAGAGAAGATTGGGTTCTGTTTGTGGTCTCACTGACACACTAATAAAGGTAATAATATTAAGCAATATTAGCCCTGTTTAAGCAAATGCCCTAAACCCATAATAATCCACTTAATTTCATGCCAGTGTACATGGAAGTAACATACCAGTGAATATCGTCCAGGAGCTTCAAAGTAAACTTATTTCAAAGGCAGTGTCATTTGATATACTGGTATCAAAGCATTTGGATGCAGCACAGTTTTCATCAGCAGTCTAAGCCAACCAATACCAGATATAATTATTTTATTACAATACCATTAGTTAGAAATACTCTTACTTCAGCCACATCTAATGTTTTCATAGCTCAGCCTGAGGCTTTCCTGCATATAAGATCACTTTACAGAGAAAAAATTGTCTAAGGGTTGGGGTATATCAGTTCCAATATGGCAACTGGTTTAATAGCTATGCTGAGCCTGTCCAGTGCTATAACACAGCACAGGCAAGTGATCCATGGAAAAATACAGGCAGAGCATATACACAAGAGATATTTAAGATCAAAACTTAATTTGTAGCAGATATTACAAAAGGTTTGCAGAGAAGAACACAATCATTAGTCACTGATGAAGTCTTTCCAGACCTGCTAGGTTCATATTCAGTGCCCAAAGCTGACAGACTTTCAGCCTTTTTTTTTTTTTCTTCTTCTTCCTTTATAGTCTCATCTCTGCAGCACTTTGCCTAAGGCAACCAGCATTCTCTTTGCTGATTCTTCATCTTAGAGCTGGGGAGAAGGGGCAGTGGGGAGAAGTAAGTAGGAAAGCATCAACTTTTATTCATTTATTTATATAGTTTTATACACTGCTTATGAGTGATTTCACATAAGACAGTGCAAAGCCTGCTCAGGTTCAGATCTGTCTGGGCTTTACAGAGGGTCTGGAGACCTTAATGCTTCCTCTTCTTATTTTGCAACTCCTACATGTGCGTGCTCAATCCTAGTAGGACACACTTGCCATGCTGAGGAAGAGAGGTCAAGGTGATGAGGGTGTGAGCTGTGCAAGGAGTGTTTAGGGGTCAGGAGACCAGTGTTCATTTGGGCCTATGATATCTGAAGTCAGCCAGGAGGAGCCCACCTTTTCCTAGGCAGAACCTCTCTGCTTACCCAACAGACATGGAAAATGCTCAGCAGGGAACAATTCATTTTTCACAGCACCTTAATTCCTGCAGCTCTGCTGGTTCCTGAAACAGACCACTCCTCAATTTGGTCATTTTAAAGTAAGGCACATCATCTTTGTAGTAGAACTTTTGCTACTGTTTGGCTAGCTTTTGGTTTGTTGTTTTTTTTTTTTAAAAAAAAAAAAGCAGCAAATATTAATGTAACTCCTCCTCCATCTTGTTAAAGGATCATACAGGTAAAACTTCTTCCTTCCACAGTTTGTTTTTTTTGCTGAACATAAGGTCATATAGTCTAGAATGTTCCTTTGGCCCACTGATGTCAAAGCTGTCCTGGCTGTGTCCACTCCCAAATCCTTATGCAACCCCAGCCCACTCACTGGAAGGGATTGTGAGCAGCAGCAAAGATCTTAATTCTGTGCAAGACCTGCTCAGTAGTAGCTAAAACATCTCTGCATTATCAGCACTGTTTCCAGCACAAATCCAAAACACAACCCATACTAGATACTGTGAAGAAAATTAACAGTGTCCCAGTCCAAACCAGCACACCTTGTTACCTTAAGCATTATTTTGTAAGAAGTTTCTGAAGTGAAAGAAGACCCAGAAAGCTTAGAAGGCATATTTCTGATCTCAAACTTTTGTACAAAGTTGGCAAAAAGTTGCATTTTGATATTGCAGAAGTTCTCTCCCTTTATAATGAGCAACCCAGGACACCAGTCAGCCCCAGGAGTACTCTGTGTCCTACAGGCAGAAGACTGTAGCAACTCAAGAAAACAGATTTTGAACAAACTTCTTGCAAAAGTTTTGCATCTGTCTCTAAGAACATCCAAGGACAACTCCCTAAATGTACAGACCAACCAGGATATGCCCAAATACGGCTGAAAAATAAAGCAAAAGAGAAACTGCTTGTAATTTAGGGAGTTTGTTTGGTTTTGTTTATTCAATATTGGTCTCTGTGTTCTATAAAGGAGGATCTTCCACTTCAAGCAAGTCACTTAGCTCTTGGAAAGAACAGAGTAGAATAACAGAATATTATTATTATTTGTAAAATTTACCTACAATTCAGATTTTGACCTTACAGGCTGACTAAGTTCTCCTTTACAGCATTTCAGAAAAAGCTCTTTTATTTGTTTGTTGCTCATTTTACCAAGAACTGTGACTCATAATCAAATCCTGAATGAAACTCCAGTGGAGATTTAGCTAGCTCAGCTTTTCAGTCCTCTCACTCCAAGAGAAGAGTTTGATCCACAGAGAAAACACAGAAAATAAAGGAAGCAGCAAGCCTAAGAAAATAATATTTGGTTAATTGAGTTACGCTGTGTTCAGAGCCAAGCTAATCTTACCAGTCAATAGCAATGTAATCCTGACATAAGAAGCCAGCTGATCAAACAGAAGAGATAAACACACAACCACATTTTCAAAGGGTGCTAAACTCTCTAGTTGTTCTCTGTTCTACACAGAACTCTCAGTGTATAGTAGCTTTGAAGACTGGCTCACAGCACTATCTATGAAGTTAGCTGGGGGAAAGAATATAGCTCAAAAATTCCCTAAGAATGCTCACAAACTTAATTGGCATAATCCACTCAAGGGGGAAGGGCCTGGAAAAAAAACCTGGAAACCAAGAAAAGAAAGAACATGAAATGAAGGGACTGGGAGAGGGGGTAATCAGTGTAATTCTTGCGGCATTTATGCACTACAGAAGCACAATACTTTCCCTCATAATGAACACATACAAGCTGTAGATTACTTAGCTATTTATGAAGTTGGACTGCTTTAGCCCTAGTTAAAATGAAGAAAACCTCTTGAAGTTCTTTCTCAGAACATCTTACCCTTTGTGGGCAGTCTCTGTCCTCCTAAGCCTTTTAAACATCTTAAATAATGACACATACTCAGTTTTGGGAATGCAGAAACGGAATAAAAGTTTCAAAATTGAGACTTTCTGTTGTGGAATAAATCAGAGATCTCAAAGGACTGTCACAACATTCAGAAACAATTTTCAGACACCTTGAAACATTTTTTAAAAAAGAAATCAGCAGAACTGAGCAAATAAACCATTTGTTATATCAAGCAGATAAAAGAAAAAGCCAAGTGAGTAGTACAAAATGTATTTATATATCAACAAGACTGAAATATTAATTCCAGTTTCTTCACAGCTTTAATTTCTGTAAAAAAAGAACAAGATGATATATGGAAATTGAGACCTTTCAAAAAAGAAAACAAATCACCAAATGCCTTACTGAAATACTAATGTTATTCTGTCATTTAGCTACAGAAGAAAACTTATTTGAAGGTGCCTAGGCTTAGCACATCTGAATTATTTTGTAAAAACAGATAAATCAAAGCACAGAGATATCAAATTTTAGCCATATCCCTACTGTACACATTTGGGAGAACACCTCAATAATGTCAGCTGCTACCTGCTGCAAGTGACAAGCTAGTGAAAAATCTTGAACCTTACAAGGGAATAAGTGAAATATATGAACCACTACAAAACCAAGGAAACTACATTGATATTAAAAAGGAAAAATAAAGATCACTAGAGATCATTGTACTCTCCTTTGTAAAGTAGGTGCGACAGCACTGAGAGAAATTAACACCATCGACACATGACACTGACTAGAACTAAACCAACTCTTGCGCAGAAGCAAATGCACTAGCAGCAATTGTGTGGGTGCTCAATTTTTCCATAAAATTAACTCTGAAAACAAACAAACAACTTTAAAGTTTGTTTTTAGGAAAATCAAAACCACACAAGGGTAGTTTTCTCCCCATAATCATAAATGCTACAGTCTCTCTCCTGTCACCTCTCTTTCCTGATGTTTCCCCTACCATTACAGGTCAAATGTAAATAGGTATTTGTACTAGGATCCAGTTCACACTCAAGTCCTGTTCTGTGTATCTGTCATGTGCAGATGGACCTGAAACCAGAAAGTCAGAGCAGAGAAAGTAAGATGGACAGATTCTCACCAAAAGTTGGGGAAATATTAATGTATTAATTAGCTTTACTTTTGCAAATATTTTGTAAGTCATAAGCAAAATTAGTTCATTCTTCTTTGTAGCTCTAACCTAATAATTTCTTTCTGACTTTCTACAGAACTGGAAGTATTATAAGTGACTGGGACAAACATTAGCAGGCTGCTGACAGAAGTTAACAACACTTAGAAGGGACTTGATACCAAATTACCAGGTCAACCTGTGTGGATAGATTTTCAAGTGCAATCCAAGTAGATGCACTGTCAGAAAAATTATTTTAGATAAGTTTGAACTTAAGTTGGATTTTGCTGTTAGCTATCATTATACTAGGAAGTAGCAAATCACTGAAATAAGGGCTTGAGGCTAGCTTAGGGACTACAATGCTTAGTAGGTGAATAATGTATAATCCTCATGAAGTCATTTTCTCTCCTCTTGATTTCACTGAATCACTTTAGCTTCATAACAAGTTGTCACTAAACCAGCACATGTAAGTGAGGCAAATCAGAAATAGTTTAACAGAGAAATAACTTGAATATCAGGTTGGAAAATGAAATTTCTTTAAAAAGGTATTTCTATCATTTTATTGCAGTCATTAGAAATATTTCTATCATCGGTAATATTCAGAGAGGCACTAGCAAAAGCATACATGGAAACAGTTCAGAACAGCTAGATTCAACCCAGCTATGAGAAAAAGAAATGGGGCACTTAGCCTCAAGCAGTTTTTCTAAGCTGAGTTTTTGAAAATGTATGTAAAATGAGGACTGTCTGGAAAGTCCCAAGAAATAGAACTCCATTGTACCATGGATAATCATGTGGAGTTACAACTGAAAAGCTGTTTTTATCATAATCCACAGAGAGACCAAGCAGGGGGATAAAACTGGTAAGAAATACTTTTCAGATTCTCCTTTCAGATGAGATCAACTCAGTTTGTAGCCCAGAACCTTCCAGTAGACAATCTGCTACATTTTCAATTTTCAAATAAGCTTATTACAAAACAGTTGCTGTTGATATGCTGCTTACACAAAGTATAAAGCAACAGGCCAAGTGCATCAAAGGAGTGACTAATAAGCCACACGGTCATAAGAAAGTCACAGTATCATGGATTGTGAAAAAGACCAGGTCAGAAATACTGAGTAATGTTAGACATTTGAGATACCTTTCAAGCCACTGTTCTTTTGATGGAACAGGCTCCAAAGTGCTGCTGATCTTACTGTCTTGACTTCAGATGTATTGGGAAGCAGAAACTTCTGCCTGCCAAGAATTATTGGACAATTAAAAATACCTCCATATGGATCAAGATATGTACACTAATGCGAGGTAATGTGTGAAAATGTGTAAGTCATACTAATATATTTTACTATTTATATCAAGGTAAAATTAATTGTTCTGTATCCTAAGTCATCTTGAAAGGAAGTGGAGAAAGTAAAAGTATAAATTAATCTGAAATTTTTAGGCCCAAATTGTAGTTATTTTCTGAGAGAGTATCCAGCATTTTGACTCCTCCCAAAAACGCCTTCATCATGTATATATACAATATGATAAAAAATTATTTCCCATAAATTCTTTCTAAGCAAAAGATGCAGGAATAATTCAGAAAAGAGTGATATAGAATCTTCTAAAAGGTAAGCCCCAGAAGCAGATAACTATAGCTCCTAATAACTTTCCAGCTTTCTTATTATCTCAGGCTTCTATTTTATCTATCTACTCCCTTGAGCACTGGACTTTTGTATATTTTTTTGTGGCCCAGTATAAACCAGCAATGACAAGCTCAGGGCTAAGTTTCTTAGTCAGACTAGAAGATAACTTTTTCAGAAGCATATGAAGTTTGACTCTATTCTCAGGAGTCACATTTTTATGCAATTTGTAGAGCCTAGGGAATATGGGAATACATTTTGCATGTGAATAACATGAATAACTGAATATCTGTATTGAACTTGTTTGCTACCAGGAGAAGTAGAACCCTCTGTCTACAGTAGAAAATATCTAAAGAAATTATGCCTCAGAAAATTCTTACAGGAGAAGAAGTTTCCTGTTTTCTTGCTTCTTATAAGCTATGATTCACAAGCCAAGGAAACTTAAAGTGAACAGGAAAAAATTCAATAATAATAACCACACAGGTTTTAAGGGACCAGATGAATAAAATAACAGGACTGTAAGTTTCTTTTTAGTATCAATATGGAAGTTTCTACCATTGTTTTGTCAGAGAATGGATTGAGAGCTCCCCTGAAGAAAAGGATTTCTGGGCACCGGTTGATGAGAAGCTCACCCTGAGCTGGCAATGGGTTCTTGCAGCACTGAAAGGCAACTGTGTCCTGGGCTGAGTCAAATGAAGCGTAAACAACAGGCCAAGGGAGGAGATTGTCTGCTCTTGTGACATCCCACCTGGAATACTGTGTCCAGTTGTGGAGTCCTCAATGTAAGAGGGACATGCAGCTGTTGAAGCAAGTCCAGAGAAGGCTGATGAAGGTGATCAGAGGCTGCAGCACTTCTCCTATGAAGACAAGCTGAGAGAATTGGGATTGTCCAGCCTGGAGAAGACAAGGCTCCTGGGAGACCCTAGAGCTGCCTTCCAGTACCAGAAGAGAGCCTACCACAAAGCTAGAGAGGGACTTCTTAAAGGGCCTGTAGATTTAGGTTAGATGTTAGGAAGACATCCTTTAGTGTGAGAGTGGTGAGACACTGGCACAGGTTGCCCAGGGAGGTTGTGGGTGCCTCATCCCTGGAAGCGTTCAAGGCCAGACTGGATGGGGCTTGGAGCATCCTGGTCTAGTGGAAGGTGTCCCTGCCCCTTCAGGGGGATTGGAACTGCATGATCTTTGAGGTATCTTCCAACCCAAACCATTCTATGATCCTATGAAGTACAGAAACTACCCTGCTCAAGGTATTGAGTCAAAAAAGTAGAATATTTTTTTCAATTGGTAAGTCAGTTATTAAACTTCCCTGCTATCTCTCCAAGTTAATTTGAATATTACCTTCCAAGCTTATAAACATATGCAAAGGGAACAGGCAATAATTCTAACTTGTGAAAAGATTATGCACACAAGAATATCTGCTGCGACACTAGCTTTCCACTCATTCGATCACCAGTGAATATTAACTTACCACAAACATAATCCCCTTGTGTTTATAATCATATTTGCCAACAAGGAAAGCCAATTTCATATAAACATTAAACAAGGCACTATCTTTTCAGTGAAGCAGATCGCATATATTTCTTTCTAGTATACTTACCAGTGCATTGGCAAGCAACTGTGACACAGACACTTTGAATTTCAGTTTAAGTCTATGCAAAACCACTGTTGTCAGTTCAGTCAAAACCTGCCCAAGACACTGCCCTCCATCCTCCAAGTCAGTTCTGAGCCAGTGTCCCAACACAGTGCAAAAGATCAGTGACCTAACTGACCTACCATCATTCAAGTATGAGACCTGCCAGGATCCTGGCTACATCTGGTCATTCAAGACCCTGTAATATTTATTTATTTTTTATTAACTCCAATGTCCTAGCCAAATCCCATTTTAGCTAATTATATTCAGTCTGCCTAACATGTCCCCTGCAGTTTCAGTCCAAATAGGTTATTCTTCACTTCCCAGAGATTTATGTAGCTATCTTTTGTGAAAGAGTATTTAAGCTTTTTAAAACTGGAAGTCATTGTGGGTCAGACATGTACTTACTGCATTAGTCTCTCCCCTCTGTAGATTTAGAGATTAAGACCAAGATGACATCATTATATTTTCTGTGTGTGTCCAAAGCTTTTAACACTGCTCATCTTTAAAAAAAAACAGCATGGGAGGTGATGTAATTTCCTAATAAAGTAATAAAGATTAAGTACCTCTACAAGACCTGAAAGGACAGAATTTTCTATGGGAACCTTCAGCTGCAACACCTCACCACAGCCTTCTTTGGAGAAGCAGCTTGATTGTAGATGAAGATGATGATCAGGTCCTTCAATAAAGTCATACTTGTTTAGTAAAGCATATGGCTTCAGCTTCACGCCTCAACAAACTCCCACCAAAAATCAGAGTTAAGCACATACAAAAGTGCTTGAATTAGTACAAAACAAAACACTAAGAAAATCCACCAACAAAATGAGAAAAAGTGATAAAGGGAAAAGGCCACATCATAATTGAAACTCTTTTTGAACTGAAGGAAATTACTTGGAAAAAAGAAACAAGCATCTAACTGTCCACCTGGAATTCTTTACACCTTCAGGAGTCTTCCACGTCTGCCATCATATCATATTTAGATTATTTATTTCCTTCCTGGTAGTGACTGTTTAACACAGCAGTTAATTTCTCTTGATTACCAAATGAGCTGTCCCTCGTGCTAAAGTACTGTGCCTTTGTAGTGTAAATGTGCACTGTGCGATTTATTCCTACATTCTGTTTCAGAATTCAGGAATTTGTGAACTGCTAAACTGACAGTGGGAAACTGTTGTCCCCTACTGGGATGAATAGTTTCAGTGTTGCATAGGTAGAGCTCCTCAGCCTGCCTTCACAGCAGTCTAACTTTCTCACAGTTTACGCACATTTTCCTCAACCCTTGGTACAAAGCAAGACATAGTAAAGTACAGAATGATCCCTAGGTATATAACTTACTCATAGCCTAAGTACATACAATTAAGTAAATTTATCTTCTGGTGGTCCTGGATTCTACTTTTGAACTGCACTGACATATGTGCTCTGACTTTGACCAAAAATTATCTAACTCCATGTACCTCTGTTCAGCATCCTCAACACCACATTGCCTGCAGTTTTGCTCCTCTTCAGGTGAAAGAGTTAAACACAGGAAAATCCTACTAAGTTCAATGCTATGCTTGCAAGATCCTGTAGCTTTTAAACTGGCTGGTCAATGAGAGCATCATTTGCTCCTTGACAAGTTGTGAGGTCCTTTCAAAGCTACATTTCATAGAAATCCCTCCCAGCACAAATCACTGTCAAGTCAATTACTCAACATTTATTGCTCTTCGTAAGTATCCAAGGACATGGATTGGTTTTGGACAAAAGATGCTGCATGTCAAGATCAATTTGTGTTCTACAATGCTTTTACATCTATTCTCCTGCTAATTTATTTTAGTTCAGGAACTGAATTTCACTTGACTACCTTAGCCAATCTCTTAGGATGCTCATTTGCACAAAAGACTGCAAAGTTTTCAGTCTTTGAAATTCTCCAGACAGATGCAGTCCACATCAGTCATAAGTCATTAAAAATATTCATCTAGGCATAAGGTTACATTTTATTTCCCCTATGACAACATACAGTAAGTATTTCTACAGCTGTCCAGTGATCTGTGTAGTACCTGCACAAGCAAATTTTGAAGTTTGACTTATTTTCAGACTGATGTTTTTTAATAACAAAGGGTCGTACATTGGTATAAAACAATGCACAAGAACCTGGCTGCTCTGATCTCTCTTAGTCAAATCCACTTTAATGGTCACAGGGGTGTAGAGCTGATGGTTGGACTTAATGATCTTGAAGGTCTTTTCCCACCTTAATGATTCTGTGATTTTATATTTTTTTCCTCAATAAACCCCTGATACACAAGCACACAAAACCAACCCATTAAGAAATAGGGCAACATCTTAACTACCTCAGACAAGGGATTCCCAGGAACTGGTGATTGTAAAAAAAGGCCGTAAGGCTCTGCCTTTAGGATTTTGGAGTTTTGTGTTGTTTTTTTTAATGGCACAGCTGTCAGCAAGAAAAAAAATTGCCAGCACTGTTGTATCAGTGACCCTTTTGCAACACCATCAATGTTTAACACCTCCTAGAGCAGGTCACCTATAATAAATGTAAATTTTTTAGAAAAATTAGATTCTATAAGGAGGAAATGGTTGCCTAGAACAAGTATCCAAAAGACAAAAAACATCTCACATCTTACTTCTTCCCAAAGTAATCAGTATTGTTCAATAATGAAATAAAACTGTACAATACCTTTTGGTTCCCCCCCATTCCTGAAACAAATAATAACATTTTCAAATGTACAGCTTTATATAACAGTACTAGCCTAAAGAACTGTTGTTCTTCTGTGGAATTACTAACAACGAGCTAGATTCAGGAGTCACCCTGAGAGGAGCAAATGGGAGAACTGTTAGGATGTAAACCTGTTATAAGTCATGGGGAATGTCTGATAACAGTGTTTATGTCTTTACCCATAGCAGATAAATATGAGGTATAACTGAAAATGACAATACTCCACCTTCAAGTATCTAGGAAATCTAAGATACCTACAAGACAGAAAAACTAGAACAGAAGATGAGGATAGGGTGAAGAGGCAGCTTCTTGGGTCCCTCTTAAAAAACACAAAGTAAGAATACTCACATACAAGAAATGAGAAGTAAGTTGTTCTACAACTGCTTTTTTTCCCAGACTTTTCCACAACAAACTGTCAGGAATCAGCCCACTGTCAGGAATCAGCCCACAGCCAGGCTGGGGCACAGTGGTAGCTGAGCTGGAAATCAACAGTTACATAGCACTACTCAGGCAGGGAGCAAAGGCTCAAGACTGAGCTTAAATGGGGATCATGAGCCTCCAGGTGAGGATGGATGGAGGCCCACCAGGCCCCAGGTGTAGCTCATCAGAGCCACAAAAGCCTATTAGTGCCATCAGGGCACTGATAACTGCATAAAAGGTCTGCAAAATAGTAAGGCTAGTTCATCTATGATTAATGAAAGCATAAGCTTGTAAGAAACATATGGGAAATCTGCTTTGCTGTTGCATGAGAGAAAAATTAGCTAATTATAAGAGATTATATATAAGGCCATAATTTCATTTTGTGCTAACTCTAGCCATTCATGTTTTGCTGGTGTATATATAAGAGTTGTATTCAAAGAAAAATGCACTGTTCAGTGTTTCAATTTACTGATACAGCATTTCAATGGCACTTCAAAGCCTTTACAGAATTCAAGCAGAGTTTCTCCAGATTGCCTCAGGGAACTTTGAATAGTGGCTTTCATTGACAGGCATCGTGGTACAAACTCTTGGGTTTGTGAAGTTTTGGTAACCTCCAAGGAAACTTGGGCTCTTTACTGATGTCAACTGTTTACATACACTGCTTGTAAAGCAATGTAATGAAAAGCAACAGCTACAGAACATACAGTGGTCACCACTGAATGTGTTTGCCAAAAATTACCATCCCGTCAGTCAGACTATGCCTGTTTGTAGAAAAATTGTTGATCTACTTCAGTGAGTTTTCAAGTTCCTCCTGGAAGTCTGTTAAAATAAATAGGTGTAAAGCTTAGGTTCTGACACAGGTGTGGTTCATTTCAGCTGGAGTTGAGTGCCTCCAAAAAGGGACCCTGCCCTTACTTTTCTTGTGCGTTTTAAATCCCACAATCTGTCCACAAGATGTGCACTCAATCTATTATCCAATCAGTCTGTTTAAGGTCCATCTTCTCCTGAGGTGACAGGTCTCTTGTCCCTTCCACATGCACTTTTGGTTTCATCTTTTGTTCCATCTGCACCTGAAATTCATCAGTCTTCCTCTGTTTCCAGGTAGAATGGTCTCTTTCTTAATTATCTGCACCTGGAATTAATCTGTCTCCTACTGACTCCAGGTGAAATGGTCTCTTCATTTCTTGAATTATAGTTTCTCCAATTCTGGCTTCAGCTGGCCCTCTTCCTGTCTTTTGGTATTGTCTTAGTGTCATGGGGGACTTGCTTCAGTGCTTCTTCACTTTATTATTCTATCCTTAGCACATTTCCAGGTCACAGTTTAACTACAGGTCAACAGCAGTCCAGTGCAGCCTAAGATTCCAATATCTCAGCTCCTTATGCTCAGCAAAAAGCAAACCAGGGCCCAGTCCAGCCAAACTCAAAATGTTTAGCTGTTAGGATAACCACCATTCATTTTAATCCCCAACAAATACTTCCCTTTCTCAGCACCAATTATTTCTGCATACATTTAATTTTAAGGTACTGGAAAACAATCAGGTTTCATCTGCTCCAAAGCTTCACACATGCACTGTTCCTCAAGAAGAAAAAAAAAGGCAAATGTGCAAGTTCTTTAATGTGATTACTGCTTAAACCTTCCTTTATTTTGAAGTGTTGTCATGACTCCCAAATAGTGCTAAGGAAAGTTTTAATGAGAAAATTCTTACCAAAATGTAGCAAAAAATCTGATTTAAACTTTTCTTTATATTGCAGTATCTCATCAGGAAGCAAGAAAAAGCATTACAGAAAACTGAACAGCATATTAACATTTTGAAATAATTGTGGGTATTTTTCAGCTAACTCTAGAGCTGACAACATCTGGCATTCGTCTGTTCTCACTGTCTGTCTCAGAGCTGTCTGCTGTGGTTGAGGACAATACAGTCAAACTAGCTAAGCAAAACTGGAGTCTTAAGTACAACCCAAGTAGGTTTTGCAAAATTTAATAGGCTGCTAAAGGACTGTTCCTGATATGTTTCATACTGGAGAGAATCTGATACTATTTAACACAGCACATGAAAGCAGGTGTGCACATTACCTCTCTGAGCAGACTATCCAGATTTTTATAACTTACATTTTCCTGCTACCACCTGCTATTTGCAGTTATTTGAGGCAGTTCCCTATATGTACAGATTTTTAAAAATATTTCCATGTTTCAGAATTTAGCTAGAGTTTTTTCATGGCCTTTTACGGTTAATAAAATTAGCAGCATTTTAAACAATCTCAGTATGAAGTTTAATCTTGTATCCTTCTACCTTTAGTTTACCACATTAAGCACTTGATAAACTCATTGCTATCAAGCTCTCATCACTCGTGATACATTCTAGATGTCTGAAAGCACAAAGTTCATATACAATTACTAGAGAAAACTTAGACTTTGATTAAATTACATTATTTGCAGTTATAGTAACTTTAATAGCTAAAGAAAACTGGTGATAGATCTGAATGCATCATAAACCAAATAGCTCCCTTTTATAGGTAACCAAACAGCTTCTTCCTCTCCTCCAGTAACTGAAGAACAAATTATCAATAATAGGCAGATGGGCATTATCATAATCCATACAGCCAGAAGACATTACAGTACTTTGTATCTATCAACACTGATTAGCAGCATAACATTTAATTAGCCTCTATGAAGAGAACAGTGAGTAACAGGGCAGGGATATGACAAGGAAATGGTTTTAATAATACACTGGATATTTTTCAAAGTGAAATAATTTCCAGCTCACAGGCTCTTCAGCAAAGGACTCTTAGCAAGGATTGGTTTCAGATAGGCACATTAATCAAAACAAGGAAAATTACAAGTTTTCATAGGCGTAAATTTAGCTAAAGCATTAGAATCTGAGCAGAAATAATCTTGTATGAGCTGAACCAATTCTACCTTGTCAATGAAAAAGCAAATAGATTAAGGGGTAGAAGCATTTTGTGACTGTAAGAAGAAAAGGTTGCATATTAAAGCCTGGTTAGTCTTGAAAAACTTTCCTTGGATTATGTCCAACAGGCCTTTAACAAATCCCCTTTTGCTGACCTTCCTTAAACCCAACATATACCTATACCTAACTATATAAAAATCTAAACGTGAAGTCTAAAGACACAGTAATACCAATTGCTGTGGAACTAAGTTGTTTTCTTTACTCCTCTGTCAGAACGAGAAGGTTATTTGTTCAGTGGAGAATGGGAACGGTTGGAAAAGCTGAGGCGGAAGTGTCACTCAGAAACATGGACAGAATAAGAGACAGAAAGAAGTTCCTAGTTGCTAGTAACATTGACAGTTGCCTGAAAAAGAAAAACAGAGTGATATCTTCTGATTCAAAACACAGATGAGTCCTGGTGTAGACAGAATATCATGGGAGAACAAGGAGGTTGCCATGTGGGGACAAACATTTCAGGAATCTGTTTTATCATTAAGTATGCAGTTGAATGAGGTAAACAGCTATGCAGAAAAGCTAAGATGCAGTCACAAGCCACATGCATTGCAGGACTAGGCTAAGTCAGATGCAAAGCAGAAGTGAAATACATCATTTGTCAAGGACAGGCTCAGGATCTGCAGATGCCTCACCGAATGGAGTGACCTTTATCTGCTAAAACATACCATGTGTTACTGGACAAAACAGCACACAGGACAGGGTACATCAGATGGTACAGCCTACTACCAGGAAAAATATTTGGAAGGCAAATGTTGCTGAATTAGTTTGAAGATTAAACAGATTTAGAACCAGGACAATATTACTACCCCTCCTCTACAACAAGAAAAATCTTTTGACAGCTAAGTAATTCCAGTGTTTCAGGCAGGAAATGTATAACTTCCTTTTCTCTCTAGTAAAAATAGCTTAAGAAAAGTGCAAGTCATAGTGCTGTTCAGCTTCATAAAACTGTGTCATTAACTGTAACCACCTCAACTGACACTCAGCTAAGCCTAAATTAGCAGCTTCACAAGATTACAAGCTGTGCTTCTCAAAACCAGTTTCTGCTTTTCTACTGCTGCAAGACTTATAGTAGAAATGGAAGGGAAACGTTGCTTAGGAACCAAGAGCAGGTGTCTTCTAACTCTCCAGTTGTTTCTGTTAAAATGTCATGATTGCTGAGTCTCCCATTGCCTACAGGTGCTGTGTGCAATATCTATGAATGAACACAATACAAATTCACCTTTTGGTGCAAAGATAAGGGCCCTGACTAGGATACCTGCATATATAGGAGTATTTCTTTCAAATTAATTTCTTTAGTACGGGACTGCTCAAATATGTATCAAATTAGATAGGTTTTATTGACTTTTTTTTTTGGCCATCTCTTTCTCTTTCTCAGATCAGCTTTTCACTTTGTATGCTGATAACTCAACTCTCATGGCCAGTTCAACAACTTCCCTCTTTTTGATTGAACAAAAAAAACAACAAACAAAAAAAAATTATAGAGGTAGAGTATGCTACATTAAATATCAATGTTGTACATGGTTCCATTTCTTAACATAACCACAGCTTGCACTTTCATTTTGCATATTAGGATGCTGTAACTTTTCTAATTAGTCACGGCAAATTAACTGTCCTTGGCAAAGAAAATTCAGTTGGCCTTGCTACAGTATTTCATCTTACGAATTCTTAGCTAAGAACAATGGTATTAAAATTAATTTTTGAGTTAAGGTCTTATTAAGAGGATCTCTATCACTTTTATCAGGTCTCTGAGATGCTTATGTTTTCAGGGTTGTCACATGAGGCCATGCTTTCTTAATCCCCTATTTTAACATTTAAGGTACAGAAACAACTGCCCTGACTTGGTTGCAAGTGCCAGTCGGTGGGTGTTCCAACCAGCCTCCCTTCCCTATTTGTTGTGATTGTGCTCCTCTTTTACCTCTCAGCTCTTTCAAAAGTGCAGGGAGCACTTGCCCTGTTCTCCTTATTGTTTTTGTTGGTGCAAACCAAAAGTGTTCTTCCACAGCTTTCTCCCTGCTTTTACTTAAATACTCCTTCTGAAGTTTTAATTTTCAGTCCCAGCAGCACAGTTACATTTTTATTAGGGTACTGCTAAAATTTCTTTACAATGTAAGTAAAGCTGCACTAGCTAGTAGCTTTTGTATATAATTGGCACTCATTTTCCTGCAAATGGAAAAAGTCTTTAAGCATGGTAGGAAGCTGCTTTTTTATGATGGACACAGTTAATCCTTTGATACTTGAAATTTGTATGTAATGAAAAAAAATTTAGAGAAAATGGAAATTCTTTCAGGCAGTGTCTCATTATGAACTTTTATGGCATGCATTTTGATACCTACTGTCCTGTAATATAGAATAGAACTCAAATCAAAGTAGCATCAAAAGAGGGGACAATTACATGGATAAAGGCAAATTCAGAGTTGCTTACTCTTTATTACTCATAGATTACTGAAGTTGTATTTTGGCTTTTTTTCTTACTATGACTGTGCTGGCTACTGGAAAATAATTAACTTTCTTCAAACATTTATGAAAATAGTTACTTGTTTTCAAAAAAAAACTGAGCAAGTATCTTATTGCCTATTCAGTCTACTGCTTATTATTTTGTGGATCCACAGGAAACTGGCTTCTTGACAACTTGCAGTTACAGTCCTCCATGCGTTGCTTCAACTAGTAGAAGTCTTCTCCAGAAATAATTTCTAGATCAAGGTTAAAACCTAACACAGATCTAATTATGCCCATGCAATTACGAAGATGAAACTAAAGCTTCCATTTCATTCTAAATTCAAACTTACTCAAAAGTAACTGAAATGCATTCCTTGGCTTCAATGGGCTTTAAATCTTCCCTGGATTCTTGGCTTGTCTGAACTAGCCTACTGAGAAACATATAGTGGTGTAACTATAGTATCTCCATATTTTCACTTAGTGACCAAAAGGCAATGTTTTACAATTAGCTCTGATCAGGAAGATAACTTATTTGTCAACAAAAATCTATGGATCTCTCAAAATGGATCACAGTTGCAGCATTCAGGCCTGGCATATTGTTGTCAATTGCTTCTAGTTAGCAGAGAGTCAAGAATGGGAATGACTTCCAGCTTTTTATAAGGTCCTCCAGAGGACCAAGAAGTGGCAGGAACTGTGCTGAGCTACTTGTCCTCTTAACTACCTATTCTCTGGCCTGTGAATTTTTTGACTGTAGGCTTGTTATTTAATCAAGTGTTAATACTAAGCTCAGTATGTTGTCATATGTACTTTTTTCCCCCTTAGATCTGAGTGAAATTAATTCAAATATTTCTCTTGCTTTAAATGTGCAATTAGCAGAGACATTTTTCAGTTGCTCAAGTGACAATTTCAGTCTTTGCACTTGACATAAAAATTGACATATTTTTAGATAATCAAATTGACTAGAACGTTTTAAGTATTTTAGAATGTAGTAATTACAGATCTGCTGGTGCAAAATCAAATACAGGAACGGCAACTGTTGTGCCTAAATAATTTGAGGCAAACAATATCTCGTGTCTGCTGCCTCTGTCAGCTTCAAATTAGCATGTCAGTAAAACATCTGCCTTGTTCAATCCTATGCTTTCTTACACAGCTATGCTCACCTTTAAGGTTTCTGTAGGAATTATTTGTGGATGTGATAAGAAGAGTTTCAATGCCCTGGAATATCGTTTGTTGTTGACATCTCAATAACTTGTTTTCTCCTGGTTTATTACTTTAGATTTGCCTCAAAAATGACAAAACACATAAAATAACTCAAAACAGCTGAAAACCAGCCTTAGAATATTAATTTTCTTTTTGTCACACAGAGTCTATGTAGGTTTTTTAACAATGATGAGTCAGCCTGAGGATGGCAAGACTTTTTCTGAAATCACTGCAAGGGCTACTTGAACTGGCTTGTTTACTTCACCATAATTATTTTTTGAAGTTGCAGCTGGACTTCCAGAGGAGAAGGAGGAACACGTTGACAATGACCATAATACAAATGTCAAAATCCTTTTATCACACACTCAAAGTTAATATTGCACTGCAGAATTGACAGGAAAAGAGGAAGGCCATTTGCAAGAAGCAGCCCTTAGCAGCACTCTTATGAACTTATTTAGGTGTTCTAAATTTACTGCTATTTGCTGTCTTTGGAACATCCCAAGAATCACAGTGCTGTAACAGGTAAAATCTCATTTTGGAGGATGTGCTGCTGGCTCTGAGTTAACAATATGTAACCCAAGATACATCTATTATATGAGCTATTTTAACTAATAACTGTCAATATTCGTGCACTGCAAGTCCTTAGGTTCTAGTTGTAGTCAATTCCAGGAACTGCTGAGAGTTTTCATCTTTGCTAAAATACATGAACAAATGGACTCTGTTCCTCTTTACCGAGTCATGCATAGATTTTCTTGGGGGGTGTAAAAAAATGTAAGAAGGAAATGACACTCTTTACTTTGAGTAAAAATAAAAGATAATAATAGAATCATAGAATGGTTTGGGTTGGAAGGGACCTTAGAGAACTTCTAATTCCAACCCCCTGCATGGGCAGAGACACCTCCCACTAGAACAGGTTGCTCCAAACCCTGTCCAACCTGCCCTTGAACACTTCCAGGAATGGGACTTCCACAACTTCCCCTGGCAACCTGTGCCAGTGGCCCAACCACCCTCACAGTGAAGATCTTCCTAATGTCTAACCTAAATCTATGTTCTTCCAGATAAAACCATAATGTTAACAAGAAGAAATTAAGAAGGTCTGGTTCTTTATCCAGAGATAACTCAGATATTTAAATGATTACTTGAGCAAAGGGTTCAATTAAGCTGAAAGGCTACTCAGTGTGGCTTCATATACCTTACTTGTCCAGAAACAACTTTCTAGTACACATTCAATTTTTTAACAAATTTTCTGATTTTCCACATTTTAATCTAGGGTGGGAAAATAAAAACAAACAAACAAACATGAAATAGGAACCTTTGGAAGAAGAAACTATGAATTTTACTGAGAAGTTATCTGAGATTGCAGTTAATTAGGAAATAATCAAATTAAAACTTGGAGGAAATGAAATAAGGATTTTAATATAGAAGCAGATATTTTAAAATGAATGTAAGCTGTCAAAATGTAGTCTTGGTATAAATTCAGTGAAGTTAAAATCTATGTTTGGTTCTAAGAATAACTATTTCCATCAGTAAGAGAGAACTGAACTAATTGGTAACACACGAGTGTTTACTGATCTGCCTTTATTTCTAGTAAAGACCAATTTGCACACACAAATGCAAGCAACTGGTAAACTGTTTAGTAATGTATAAACTGGGTTGGTTCAAACTTCGGACAGCAGAAATCCATGCTTCTCAGTTACATGTCCTGTTTCTAAATGTAATCTCCCTAACCAAACACATGCTTTGAAAGGATACTGAGTATTAACAGTGAATTAAAAAAAAAAAAAAGTTTGTAAAAAAACATTAGTATTGCAAGGGAAGGGGATTTAACAGTGTGCACACCTCAGTTGTTTGCTTTCCTTGCTTACTGTTGTTAATAAGCTTTGTAGCTTAATCAGAAGGCTGTGTAGCTCAATCCGTAAAATATTTAATTGGATCAACAAGGTGTATTTTTCATAAATAAGATATGCAGAGAATAGTAAACGTTGGGGTAGAAAATTGTTTTCTACATTTCAGAAATTTAACTCTCTCAAAAATGAATTTGTTCAGTTTGAGCACAACAAAAATGTGATAAGAAATGTTACGTCTTAGGGGGGAACTCAGCAAATAAATAATCTTGTAAATAAGAATTCTTCTTAGGCACTTTCTGATAAAAATCCAGCAACTCAAAACTCAAAGCTAGAGACTGGTTAATCATCAGCTCTCAAGGTCCTAAGGAATGTCATCCATGATATTATTGAAATATTTCCCTGGGTATTTTCCTAAAGTTCACACTTTTGATGACTTTACACATTATGAGATCATTATGGTCAAACAGGGACTGGCAAAAACCTACCATTTCTTCAGTTAATAATTATTTCCAACTTTTATTTTAAAGAAAGGTCTTATTCCATCAAGCCACACATCAAATTCCTGTTCCTGCTAAACCATATGACATTGCAAAGTTAAGAACTGTGACTGATCTTCATCAAGTAGTACCTGGAACTGGAAGCAGTTCAGCACTCAGACCACAGTTCAATTTACAGTTTTGGCAACTATTTCCAGGACAATCGCCAAGTTCTTTCTACTGCCTTAGAGACAAAGTGCCTCTTAGCAAAGAGTCAGTGAACTTGGACACTGGATGCTTCACTCCCTGAGAAAAACAAATCACAAACCACTTTCAGTTCTTTACTAATGGTCACTGAAAAACAGCTTCTTCAAGGTAATGTTTTCACAAACTTCATTGACTGCACTAAAGATGTCACTCCCTTGCATAATCCCTTTTGAGGAACAGCACAGTGAGCCATTGCAGCCAGTTAACAGCCATTTTAATGCTCAATGTGGAATATAGCAACCTTTTGGGAAGTTGTACTCGCTCACTTGCTGACACCCTCAGAAATATGTGGGATGTCCTTGACACTAAATCATCTAAGCTTTTTTTTTTTTTTACTGTGATGTACAACTTCCTTGCTGTCAGGGATGTCTTCAAACAAGTAGTTAAAAGTATTCAGCAGTAACCTTGTTGATAAACTCACCATCCAGAAGTGAATTACTGGGTTTTACAGTGCTAGGTAGAGACCAGAATTGTCTTCTATCTCTAGGCTTCAGTCTATGGACTGCTTGGCTACTTCCATGTATTCCTCAATACTTCTATTTTCCTTTGATGGAAGTTTCCAATAATAAATATATTTTCCTGTTGAATCCCTTGTTCATATCAAATATATCAATAAGATGCATATCAATAAGTAGCCTTCAGCTACTCTGCATCATCGGACTTTTTTCATATTTTTCATAGATATACAGGATACAAATGTGCTCTGCTCTGCTTTCCTTTCATTTGGGTAAGAAGGAGACCAGATTAAAAAAAAACAAAAACAAACAAACAAAAAAAAAGTTTTGCAGTCTGAAATAAAACTGGACAGATGTACTGAACCAGAGCTGCAAGAAAAGATGGTGCTATACTAATTATAATCAAAATTTTCCTCTTTTGACTTGTATGGAACATGAAGAAGAAATGACAAGTCTAAGGCAGAAAAACTCCAGGATTTCTGAAAATTTCAGATGCATTTTCTGGTAATTCCAATAAAACTTAGTAAACTCTCTTGGCAGCACAGCAAGTTTCAGTATCTCTGCAATGCTGATGTAATGGAGATTATAGGATTTGTATTATACATCATGCATAATGCATGGGTGTTTTCTCTATATGCATACAGCCATATGTTATTACTTAACACTGCAGTTGGCAAAATTTATTTAACTACAAATTGCCAAAGATTTCTACACTTGGAACAAAATTGTGGAGTTTCAAAACTAGCCAGTATGATTTCACATGTGCAGAACAGTTAGCAAACAGTATCTGTTTTCTGCAGGTTCTTGACTGTTGCTGCAAATCCTACATTCCTGTTTCAAAACCTTCACATGACCTGAAGTATCACTTTGATGATCACTTTGAGGAGCAGCAAACAACTTTTGAACAATTCCACTGTCCAACTTAACACAAAACCACCCTGTTCTTTACCTATGCTTCTGCTGCCACAGAAGAAAGGAGAGCAAGGATGGAGTTTTGTATTGGTGTTATACCATCTTTATATTCCATTACTTTTATTAACTCGTGCTTTATTAATTTGCAGAAATAGCTGGCATGAGAAAAAGTAACAAATGTCAGTTTTTCAAAGCTCTCAAGTACACAAATATGTCATTGCATTGTTAAAATGATATATTTCTGTTTCTTTTAAATTAAATTACCTTCATATTTTGTGACTAATCTGCATATATCCTCTGGGAAATTCCCTTTGTTGCTTTGCCATTGACGAAATTGATCCATTGGTAAAGTTATACATCCAATTGATCCATTGGCATTGACGAAATTGATCCATTGGTAAAGTTATGTTAAAATCAAGTTAATCAAAAGTAGATTCCTGAAGAGTAGTTAAGCCTTTGTTTTAACTCATCAAGACTTGGGGGGGTGGGAGGAACCATGGAGGATGATAAAATGAGCAAAGTGAACAACTTAAGGAGGAAGAGAAAAATGTACAGCTGAAAAACTCTCATAAGAACTCCTTCAATTAAATCAATAAATCTCCCAACAGCATGGGAGAGAACAGAATTGCTTTAGTGGTCAGGAGTTAATCTAAAAAATCTACCATCTAATCAATGTGAAGTTGCAGACTGAGAAGTAAATGCTGTTTTAGGCTGCTAAAAAAAGGTCTGTGTGTACTTTGCCGCTTCCCAAGCCTTTGAAGAGATCACATTTCAGGGGAAGGCACTGGGGAATAGGCAAGAATTAGAGGCCTCATTTTCATACCAAGGCTTCTAGGATATCAAGGCATCATATAGACAAAAAAGCTAGTAAAGAGTGAAAAATAGGTTTATGTTCTTGATGGGGAAAACTGAGTAACACATATTTTAGGATTTTGGAGAACTGTAACGATTTGATGGTATCTGTAAAGAGAGGAATGGCATACAGATAAAAGACATTTCAGTAGCAGAGATCATGCATTTTTCATGAAATAGCTAACAAGTTAGAAATAATAAGAAGTTAGGAACATCTCCAGAAAAATAAAGAGAAAATAAGGATTTGGACAAATAAAGCACTGCAGTAAGGCCAACAGCTAGTCTGTTACAACCTTGCTCTGTTCTAAGGTTATCTGTGTATTTGAATTTACCCATTTTTCCTCTATTATGTAAATATTGTATCTTCTAGATGTGATTTTGCCAAAAAAATAGGACAATAGGATGGGTATGGACCAAACAGTAACATTATTTACCATTCAATGCTTTCTTTCTCCTTTGCCAGGAATCCTGGATTTGGACATATGTCCACCTGAGTTAACAGATAGGCAACATGCTACAAACTATCTGTTACTGAGATTATTTTTTTTCTCCCATCAACTTGATATTTGCACAAGCTCTTCTGTGTAATATAAATTCCCTGGTTTATGCATTGAGACACAGCCAGAGATGTCAAACCAAACATGCGTCTTGTGGATTTTCACTTACAGCTGCAGAATACACACTCGGCAGTGTTACCCCTTCACATATTACAGATATACCCATGTTGCTGAGAGGTTCTGTGACAAACATGAGAAGCAGGTACTACAGCTGAGGTTGATTGTCCACTAAACATTATTTCCAACATGCACAGAAACATAGACCAAAAAAGTAGAGTTGTAAATCACATTGTGGATGCTACTCAAGTTATAGCAGTATTCCCACATATTTCAAGGGGTAGGAAATTAAGTAGTCTTTCACCACATCAAAACAAAATTCATGAGGTTTCATAGAAGCCTTCTGGACTAGACAGAAAACACTTTCCATTGAAGTCATCGCCTGACTTTTAATTTACTCTTACCTGAGACCCATACCACAAATAAGAGGTATTTTCGAGGAAGGGGAAAGACAAATTGGATGTTTTTTCCCCTTTTTGCTCTTAATATTTAGAGTGCATCTATGTTAACATTCTAACAGCCAAAAGCACTACTTTTCTCTTAGACACCATCTAGCACAGCTACAGTTTTTAGGGAAAACTTCATTCATCTTCATGAAAGGATTAGATTTATCAATTACAATATGAAAAACATAAAGGTTCTCTTGATAGGTGAACTGTTAATTGAAGGCAGTGATGAACAATCTTTATAAATATCAAACATAACTTGAGAACATATACGAACTGTTTTGTAACATATTTGCATTTCAAAAAGGATTATGAAGTATACATTTCTGTGCTATTTAATTTTTATCTGATAGTCTTTGTTCTTTTTAATTTAGAGAAATCCTGGATCAAACGAAAGTCAATTATAGTCATGCACTGTTATCAAGCAAAAACAAGTCTTAATAATGTTGTACCCTAGTTAATCAGTGTGTCATAATAGTAGAGAAACAATTTATTAATATTAAAAATGTTACCTTATTTTAATTACAAGAGTAGACATGGCATTACTTCTCTAAGCTAATTATGCCGCATAAGACTAAAAATAAAGAATTCAGGTTCACTTCAAAGAAAGTCATTAGGCCTTGTTTCTGAATATTCTCATCCTCTATTTCTTATACTTAGCAAAATTGATCTATGAAACAATTTTCTCTCCAGACTGCAGTAAATAAGTGTGAGTATCCCTACCAGCCTGAGCACAATCTCACCCTGCTGTTTAACTTAAGCACTGGTAGAATTGATAACTGAGCAACAAGCATCCTGCAGAGAGACTGCAAGAGACACCAACATGCTAGTGGAAAACTATGTGAAGCCAGGAGCAGCAGTGAATATCTTTGAAGGAACTGAACTCTAAGCAGTTTGGTGCAAATTCACAATGCAGACATTGAGCCAACTTCAGTTTTGTGAGATTGGATTGAGAAAAATAATTCTTAATTTGAAATCCAAATATACACAAAATGGTATTGGTGAGGGCATCTCAATTAATAAAGACAAAACCAGGAAAAATAGATAGTTAAGTGTGTAAATGTTATAATTACTTTTATGGACTACCTTTTTTTTTTTTTTTTTTTTTTTTTTTTTTTTTTTTCAGTATATTCAACAGTCCACCCCAGAATGGTTTATCCTCACCACCTGGTAAATGAGATTATTTTCTCATACTATCATTCCAGCTTCCACGTATTTTTTTATTTCTTGATTGCACTAAACCTCTGTTTGGGTTTTCAAAGCTATTTTTCAGGCACCTCTTAGAGTTGCCTCTTTAATTCTTCCTCTCTACTTCACACAATAACTTTCTCATTTGATTTTGTTTATTCTTTTTAAATCCATGAAGAAAGTTCAGAAGAAAAAATACAGAAAACTGTATCAATATGCACCGCTAATTCAACACATTAAGTTAATAATCTCTGAAAATTTATCAAAACATCAAGATTTCCCTTGAAAAGAAGGAGCAGGTAAGAAACATCATAAAACAGCTTCTTCCAGGATTACTCACAGAAAGCTAAGGTAATAAACAGAGTCCATGCAACTGGAGATGCAGTATGTGGATTAATAACACCTTCTGCTACAGTAATAATGTGTCTGTATTACTTGTTTTTCAGAAGAGCAATTTTCTTCACACTAATAAATCTAAATGGAGAAATATAGCTTATGTCACAAAAATGTATTGCAGCAGTGTAGTCTTTATCACTGAGGTGAATAAGATCTTTCATGTTTATTACTACAGTGTTTAAAAAAAATCTATTTTAAAAATGTAAGCAGTGCCATTACAGATATTCAGTCAAGCTAGGTGCATTATTCATGATAAATGTGATAATCCACTTGTCTTGTGGTGCTTTATCCGTGTTAGGACTCTTCAGGATTGGCTTTCAAACTTGGAGAAGCACAGAGGCATTAACACAAAGCATTGCTTTCTCCTGCAGGTGGGGTGCTAAGCAGGCTTACTTCAGCGTCCTTTCTGAAAGCTCCTGTCCTGTGCCAGTGACTACTCCTTCCTGTAAGGGTTAATGGCTCCTCTGCAAGTGGAAAAGGCTTTGAGTATGAAAAAAGATGCTAAACTACGCCAACATCACATGCTGCCTTCTCAAACTCTTGAGCAGTGGGTGCCAAACCTGCTACACTGTGGTTCATGTATTGCTTGTTTTTTGTAGTAACTTAAGTCAGTCCTTGCTACAAGTTCTTCCAGGACTTGTAGAGAAGAGAAAAGATACTTTGTTCTTTTAGGGTAATTCGTTGCCTGGCAAATGTCCATCTAAGTTTCCCACTCAGAGCTTGATCTTGTCAGGTGTGATACACACTAGTTTTCAGTCCAGCAATGGATATAAGTGAAAAACCTGTCAGCAAGATCGTTTGACACCAGAAGAATTAAATTACTACATAGGTACTGTGATGCACATCAGACACTCTACTATAGTTGCCCATGTTCACTGTGGGACCAATTTCCAAGAGCACGGTACTGTGATGCACATCAGACACTCTACTATGGTAGAGTGACAAGCAGCACTTCACTCCTACTCACTTAAAAAATGAGATACTCATTTGAGAGTGTTCTGACTCAATTCACATTTTTAAGTAGGAATTTTATTAATCCTATTCAAATGCCCTTTAACATATCAGGAGAGATCCAAAGCTATGTTTTTGCAACAGACAAGAGCTATCATAACAACCCTGAGCTTGATTCTGGACAACCTTTTATTAAGTCAAATTCAGAAAAAGTCCACTAGATCAGTGGCAATGTGCTGGCATAAAACAAGAAATGCATCTGCCCCATTTTGGATGTGTGATATTGTTAGTGAAAGGGCATGGTGACATATACACTAGAAAACAACAGTATTAATTATTATTCAAACAAAATTATAATACCATATAAATACTACTGTAATATTAATATAACAACTTCATGGAAAAAATGTTCTGAAGAGACAACTGTTTAACACAGCAGTCTGCAGATAGTTTCAGCCAGCAGACATACTGTAGCAAAACATGAAACCATTTGGGAGAAAAATATGAAGTATGGAGCTCTTTAATGATTTGTAGAAACCCAGTTCTGACTGCTGTTGCAGAAGTTGACTACTGTCCAGGATAACATCACACAGCCTGATAAAGAAGTTTTCTAATAAAAATTTTAAATCCCTACTGGCATTAAACAAGACAAGCTGCTAACTAGAAAGAGAAAAGGACAAGTGCTACACAAAAGCATCACTACAGTAGCAAAGTCAAATTCAAAACACTTGAAAATCCCAGTCTTTGAAACTACATTAATGCCAACAGAAACTGATTCTCTGTTTAAACATCAGCAATGTGCACACAAATTATGGAATAAGATATCAAAAAAAGGACCTAGGAAGACTTCTGGTAAGACAGATGGCTTTACTGGTCTGTTATGCTGTTGTCCATGTTGTCCAAACACCTGGAAGATATTCCATTATGAAGTGTTCTTATAAATAGCTTTTTTTGTTGTTGTTGTTACTTTAGATGGGGGAACACATAGAAAGTGTTTACAAGACTTGTAGTATTTTGGCTTGGGTTTTTTTGTTGTAGTTTAGTTGGGTTTTGTTGTTTAGGGTTTGTTTGGGGTTTTTTTTTTAAATCCCTTGTAGGAAAAAGAAGTATCAGTGAAGTTTCTTTGATTTCCTCACCAACATTTTTTAAAGAAAGTTTTAGTACAAGAAAAAATGTTGCCTGCACATATCTTAGTTTTATGAACTTTTAGCTCAGATAATCTAGACAGCCCTTTGCCCCTAGTTACTTCATCACCACACAGAATTCAGCCAAAGGGTAAACTCAATAGAAAAGTGCAGATGCTATCAGAAAAATAGAAGGAACAGATAAAAAGCAGGAAAAATTTAGAAGGAAAGCAAAAATGCTGAAAGATATAAAACTGAAAGAAGAGAGAAACAGAAAACTAACCATAATTTATCCAACCCACCACAGAAACAGTATGTCCAGAGTTTGAAGAGACTACTATATCGGCACCAGCATTTCCAGATCCTTTGTTCCTCCACAGAAACCTGCTTTTATGTTCAACAACACTATCTCAGTAGCAAGGATAGCAACACTATGGGACCTTGGAAAGAAGGACATCAGCCTAGGGGGCAAATGCCACTTAGTTTCAGATAGAACAAGCTCCATCTAGAAATGGGGTGATCAAAGAAGGCTTCTCAAAAGGTAACTTCAAAGAAATCCCTTCCTTCTGTTGTTGAAACAAACCAATTGTTTTATCCTGGTCTTTCTGACTAACATCTTCTCTACCAGTATATGCAAAAGTAAAAAAAAAAAAAAAAAAACAACTTTAATTTTTCCAGCCAGGCAAGAAATGAGCATTGCAGCTTTATCATTCACTGGTCATGTAAGGCCTGGATGGATGATCAATAGAGCAGAAAATTCACTGTTCCAATTTCTACCTAACAATACAGGAACTATTGCCATCACTGAGCTGCCATATCCGAAAGTATTGGTCCCCAAACAAGTACGCTCTGGCAGGATCACAGATTGATCATCTAGAGGAAAGAATTCCTTATTCTCTTACCCTAAGGATCCTGAATTCCACCATTTCATATTCACTGCAGCCAAGACTGCCCTTAAGCTTCACATTGTCAACAAGCTTGTCCTTGTTGGTAAGAACAAGGTCCAGCATAGCACCTTTTTTCATTGGTTCTTCTAACACTTCCAGAAAGAAAATTACATCAGTGCATCCCAGGAACTTCCTGGATTGCTGGTGCCTTGCTGTGTTGTCCCTCCAGCAGATGTCAGGGTGTTTGAAAACCCCCATAAGGACCAGGGCCTGTGAACAAAAAGCTGTTCTTATCTTCCTACAGAGGCCCTGATGCTCCAGTCACAGGAGTCATCCCATCACATCTCAGTGATGCCAATAACATCACAGCCCTGCAGGCAAATGTAAAGTAATTATATATAAGAACATTTGTCTGTGAACAACTCTATAAATTACCAAGAAAGATTCTTACAGTAATTGAGGTTGGAACCCATAATTGAATTGAAAATATTTCTTCCAATTTGTGATTCTTTATAAGACAAGTGATACTATCTTTTCAACACACTTACTGGATTCATCACTGTGCCTCTATGGTGCATTACTCCATTTGGGAAAGCAGCTGGTGACAAACATGCAACACTTCTTCAGTCTGTTAATAAAGGAATAGAACCTAATGATTTTGGCAAGCTTTTAACATTTGATTACTAGCAATGTGTTTTGCAATACCGGTGTAACATAACAATAATAAAGAAAACAAAATTGACTGTTGCTCAAAAGGTTTACAAAGTGAAGATGCACAAGTTCTTTGCATATCTAATTGAGATAGGGTGTGAATTGACCTCTTTCACTTACACTCCACAGTTGATCTTAAAAGCAAGTAAAAGAACTGAATACACAGTGGGAAAGGTCTTTTTCACCAGAAAAAAAATAATTAAATAAATAAATCAAAATTAGCAACCTCCCACACCAGACTCTTTCAAAGAGACCTACAAGTTCTCCATCCTAATGGCATATAAGGAGGAGATCCTGGGAAATGATGCCTACTTGCCAACTGTTATTTCAGATTTTACTGGGTTCTCTCAGAGACCTTTGAAGCCACACTGCAGTTGGAAGATTGATGTGAGTCATTACTGCTGTTCTGTAAATGCACTGTGAGACTCAGATGTCAATGCCTCAACATCCTTCTAAAGCTAGACTATTCTTCAATCCCTTTCCTTACATTTATAGTGATTTATGCCTGAGTTCAGGTGCTGAAGAATGCACAATAATAGTAGCGAGAGTTGTTTAAACTATCTGACCTGTAATTGTTTCTGAAGGGTCTGTCTTCCTCTGCTAAGACTTTCACCATCATTAAAATGTAATGAAAATCCTTCCGAGGTATACAAACCCACTGCTGGACATCAGTAGCTTCACCATGCAAAGATGTAAAATGAGCAGAAATTGCCACAATAATCAGAAATTTTCTAGTGTGGGTTTTAAATGTTTGAGGCATGGTGTGCTCTTGTATTATCAAGTGCTAACCTTTCATTGAAGAAGATTTCTGTATGTCAAAATTTTTCTAAAAGACTCCAGTTTGAGAGGCTCACATTAAACGGATCATCACTATGTCTGGTTCCCCATTTCCCTCTATTAGGCAGTGCCCAGTGGATTACTGAGTCAGGTCACCGGAGGACCCAGTGGCATAAGATGTGTAACAGCTACAGTATGTCCTGGTGTTCACAGGACATCTTTCAGATCAGCCTAGTTATTATTTTTTTTCTTAGCCACCTTTTCCACACTTAAATCTTTGATCAGGGTCAAGTACAGACCCTGCAAAATCTACCTTAAAAACAGACAATATTTTTCTGTAATATAGCTCAATAATGACTCTATACTCAAAAGAAGATAACAAGGCTAGAACATAGGAGGAAATAGCAGTGGTTTTAAGCCATGAAATTAAAGAATCATTCAAAGATTCAATACTGTATTCATGGCAAAAGAACAGTGAAACAAACTAGTGATTCAGTTTCTACAGAAGTTTTCTCACATTTAAATGCATGTCATTCTGCTAAAGAAAATAAGTCAGACATTTTATTGATACCTTTTCTTCCTGAGCAAAATCACTTGAATGGTTCACGACTCCTTCATTTTGTGATTTTTACACTTCTATTGTAGCCTTTCAAAATGGAAACATAATTAAGATAAAACTTGCTTAGTTGATAATAATGCAGAAAGCGTAATGAAGCTTTGTTATAGTTACAGAAAAGTTTCAGAACCATGAAAAAGTTTAGACCAGTAGAGGATCACAAATTGTACCAAAAATCAAGTGTTTTCTGTTACAATACCATGATTCTCTTGCTTCTAGTACTGGCTTTTTTCTCTTGGTTAAGTCTCTCTGTTGTTTCTACTGGGAACACACTGAAAAGCGCTTCCCAAAATGACCAAGATCACTTTGTTTCTGACATCCATACACTGTGTGGGCTTAGGAGTTATTTACCACAGGCAATGTGTTGTTTGTTTGTAAATTAGACTGCAACATTCTTTTTTCCTGTGAGAATTTTCTCTGGCAAAAGCCCAGTCAGTGTGAGAGAACTCAGGAAGCAACACAGACATCTGAAATAGGTTCACTTAATATTCACATGAGATTTTTGGAAAGTGTTCTGTACTATTCACTTCTTAGTAAGCTCAATCAATTGATGTTAAACAATAGTATACTTTGGGGATGTAGAAGGCCGAAAAACCGAAAGTTTTCCAATACAATTACATAGGTAAAGCACAAAGATCATTTTATTCTGATTTTTTTACTTCTATAACACCAGTGAATTTGACACAGATTCTTCCTGTTTAAAAGAAAGTGAAGAAAACTCAAAGAAATACTGAGCAGTTTTGTCTTCAGTTAAATCATTCCTG
>NW_009953098.1:1928518-1997147 GCF_000747805.2 Chaetura pelagica | reverse complement strand
GAACCCTGAGCAATGCCATTTAAAAATGAAACATCTGATTTTTCAATTTAAGTATGCATTGAGAAAAAAATGCACATATTTTTAATTGCATTTTGAGTAGAAAATTATTTTAATTCCAATTCCCTTGCCTACCCTTAATACCAGGACACCCCTCAAGTGCTCCTCTCCCATAGAAAACCACACATAGCTGCCTAGTCACTACTGCTGCATGGTTTTGGACCTCCTCTTCAATGGGGATTTACTATTTCTGCTGTTCCCCATGGTCAAATTCTCTCCAGGAATTCAAAGAAGTAAGTATAGTATCATAGAATCATGTAGTGAAACCTCAGGGTTCTAACTGTTCCTTCACTTAGCTTACAAATTGTTCAATAAAATACTATTGCGGACACTGAGAAGAAAATTGCAGAGGTGCAGAACAAAGTCCTGCCAGCCCATATGTTAATAATGGACAACAAAGGATTCTATCCAGTGTTTGCCAGTCAATCCCCAGCAACTTGGTTCATCAGTCGTTCAAAAGTAAAGGCTTTTGTTAAAACCTATGAAAAAGCATTTTGCTTTATCCCATTTTCATCATGCCCTAAAAGGACTTGGCTTTGTTAATTATTTATCCTTCAAGCAGAAGGTGAGATTCTGAAAAAGCAAATAATGTTTGAAAGAGTAGTTAGAAGGCAAGGGGGCTGTAAACTGCACAGTCTTGCCACTTGTTCTTGACACTGCAAACAAATATATAATAACAATTTCTACAGATTTTTTAGGCAAATAATTGCCCTGATGTCAGTAAATCTTCTCTTAGTTTAAGTGCCAATATGCTCCAGGTTTTTGCTGAAGGAAGATCCGAGTTACCATCTGCAATATATATTAAATTTCTTAAACATGAATTGTACAAAAAAGCACATTTGTGAAAAGCAAGTGACATATTATATCACCAGAAACTGCAAAATTCTTCCAAATATTAGAATGTTTTGTCTAATTAGTCTTCTATTATTTATATAAACTAATTTTAATTTCCTTGAATACAATCACTAAGATACTCAAGGTCAATTCTTTGTTTTATGTTCCCTGATAGAATATTGAAAAATTACTGCACAGCCTAGACAGCAGAATGCCCAGAGTGCCTGGCACATCAGTAAGAAGCTAATGTTCAGAAACACACACAATTATTATTCCTGCCACCTGGTTTCCTCTCTTTTTCTGTTTTGATCAGAATGATATACTGTGACAGTGGAAATATATTTAGGAGACCGATTGCACTGACTACTTGGTCATAGTCCCTGGGGACTCTAGTCCCTAAGAAGAAGGAAAACAACCCCCTGTGATATTTAAGTGCAAGTATTTTTTAACACAGTTTTTGCTGAACAAAGGGGTATAGAGTAATCAAGACCTGGCTGAGAAACAGGAACACAAGAGGCCCTAGAGGAAAAAAAAATAAATTCTGGAAGTCGAAAGGTAGACTCTGTTATTGGATTTTCTTTTGGTGTACTGGGTGCTCTAGAGTATTTATTTGAACTATCTCCAGTATTTACAGGGTCTTAGCCTGCAAATCAATTTGTTTTAAGAACATAGAACAAACAATTTAATATTCTACTCATTTATCACTTTGCTTCAGTATTGGGAGTTAACAGAACTTTTGTGTTTCATCTCTGATAGTCATGGTCTTTTCTTGCTGAAAGCCTATTATGTATTACCTGTTTAAATCAACTGAATTTCATACTAAATAATAGTAAATGAATAATATATAATGCTGCTTTCTTAGCAGAGTTCTATTTTACAGAATAAGTTAAATATTATTTAATGGCCTAATCTTTTCATATTACTTATAAGTTCAAATTTAGTCTCCAAAATAGTAATTTTATGAAACTACAACTGCAGCGTATCAACCACTAATATGTATTTTCCCCAGTGTAATTTTCAAATAACATTAGGACATTTTGACTAACACCTAGGAAGCACAGAAGTATTATACATACAAATTTGGAAATGAGAAAATGCAATTTAATGACTGTATTAATTTTGGCTTCATTCATCAGCCATTTCTCATTTCTGGCTGTCATCGCTGAGATTCTTACCTTGGCATTCTTTTGATCAAGGACAAAAGAGTGATAATTTTAAGTCTGAGAGGAGGAGTCTGAAAAATAGGAATAAATAATAACTCCCCATAGATTTCCGTATAAAATACCTGACATGATTCCATTCTTGATTGGGAGACATCAATATGTTTGGTATTGTAGGTCATGATGATAGAATTCCCCAAATAAAAGAAGTTAATCTTACAAAGAAATGGAAATTGTGAATCGAAACAGAGGCTTACATGCATAATTCTTCTCTTCAGATGAAATTTTAAAAATCATAGCACTCTGTTCAAATTGGCCTGTAATCAGAAACAAATGTTTTAAGCCCTTGGGTCTGAATGTGATGTAGGTTTACATCACAATGGATACATAAACCAAGAAAGCTAAGGAAGAAGAATAGCAATATAACCTTCTTAACTACTGCACAAATCAGAGAAAGCTAAGAAAAGAATGCTCACCTATCCTATAAATATTCTAAGCATCTTTTAAGATACTGAAAATAAAGATCTGGGAGGAAGGAAGAAGAAAGTAAAGTGAGTTCTTTAGCTCCCTCCTTAAAGAGAAGCAGGAATACTCAGGCAACTTTAAAGCTATTCTAGAGAACAGAAAGCAATTGTGAATATAGAAGCAGCTCCCTAAAATGACTAACCTCTGGGTGAACAGGATTTGCAGGTGCCAGCTGCTAAGCTCCTTTAGCTCTCAATAGAAAGCTGGTATGCCCAAAAGCTTCTCTACTTTATCCACCTAACTAAATTGGAGTAGTAAAAGACATTGTCTGTAAATCTTGGTTTCCTATAGGAAACTAGGTATGCTGTGAGGATTAGGCTCATGTTATGCCTTATCAGGGGCAGTTTCCTAGTGGTAACCTTGACAGAAAGGATGCAGACTAGATTCATGCTCAACCCAAATAACAATATTCTGAAAAACATTCCTAACAGAAGCAGTAAAAATAAGAGAATTTTAGCGCTTTTTTTAAAACCTTTTTTAGTAAATATATTACCAACATATCAAGTATATGCTTTATTCTAAACTTCATATGACAGAATAAAGTTAGTTCTATTTCTACTTAGAGATGTGTTTGTAGGCAAGAGCAGCATGATATTTTTGGTAAACAAAGTTAGAGGGGTGAAATATGACATGAATGTCTCATTGGCTGTATCTTTCAGCTACTTTTGATCTTGAATTGCATTTGCTGAAGTACTGTTGAGTTCTCTGTTCATATCAGAAGTACATTGTTCACTCCTGCTTTAGTCATCTAAGCTCTGACTTCAGCAGTTTTGCATCAGTATTTTGGACATCAATGACACTGAAAGGGCCTGAGCTTTCTCTTTTACTGTACATGTGGAACAAGACTCAACTGTACAAACAAACTGCTCATTGAAAACTCAGAGACACACATTATGTTAAGGTCATTAGAAAGCAGCAGCAGAATATATTGACCAAATATCTGAACACTCCAATATCCTGCTTATAAAGCAATGCATTAACTTCTGAACAGAAATATTAGTAGGACCATAGTTTGATTTGTATAAGTCAAAAGGAAATTATTAGGATTTTGCATACTCCAGAGCTTTCCTTCTTTGTGAATACAGAATGCTTGACTTGGATGAGTTTGCCAACATAGACAAGCCTGCAAAATCACAGCCTAAAATGACTTCTGGCAACCAAAAGGCTTTCCCTGCACCAAGTATCTCTGTTGGAATGGAAACTCAATAAAGACATAGATGCTGAACATCAATGGCTGTACTGTGCAAAGGTGCTGCTTAAAATGTTATAAACATGCTGCTTTCGTCCTCTTTGTAAACACTAATACTTTCTCATCCTTGTAAGCTTTAAGGTTTCACAATTTATTGATAGCAAAACTTTATTTGGATAGGTAGTATTACCCCACCAATAGAAAGAATAGAGAAAGAATAAGATGACATTTACACATAAGCAAAATGGTTTTAGTTTTATTATTTCTTTCCTGCCAAAAACTGATTTACTGTAAATTCCCTCCATCTGGCAGGAAGCTAATCTGAATATGAATCAATCTATTAAAAAAATAACTTCAAAAACTTAGGCATTCATAACAGGGTTTTCTGTACAATACCATTTTTCAGACATTCTACTCAGGCAAACTTTTCAAAGACAATCAAGCAGAAGTATTTTGAGAGGATTCTGTAACTCACATTTTTCATTAATTCTATCACAGTAGTACCAACTTAATTTTTCTGCAGTCCATAAATATTTTCAGAGAAGAGGAGTAGAGTATTCAAAAAACTGGGGGTTAGGAGTGGAGTAATAATTGTCTATATACTATGTACATAAAGTTATGTGTTATACAACTATTTTAAAATCCCATTTTAAATATTAGTTTCATAGTTTAGGTCCTTCTTTTTCAAATTATCTCTTCCCTCACTGGAAGAGGCAGGTAAGTAACTACATACACACACTCAATTTAACAAGAGTAGATCAGGAATAGCATCCAACAAAAAAGCTATAACTAAGCCTTAGTTATCAGTTCTGTGCAAGTATGGGTTACACTCGTATATACTCAGCAAGAAAATCTTGGCCACAGAATCTGAGAATGATGAATAGATGCTTCCCTAATGAGAAAACAGAAGTGAATTAGTACAACACCCTCTCCCAATTATTTGTAAAAACACTACATCTTTTCCTGGGCAGTTACTGCAGAGAATTAGAGAAACAAAAACATGTTTCTTGATGGAAAGACCCTAAAATCAGAGTAAAACACCTCTCCTTAAGAAAGCACTGAAGCACATCCATGTTAAAGCATATGCTCAATATTCACTGAAGATTTAATGAAATTTAGAAACCTTCATATTTGGG
Organism: Chaetura pelagica; assembly: GCF_000747805.2. Taxonomy (NCBI): domain Eukaryota; kingdom Metazoa; phylum Chordata; class Aves; order Apodiformes; family Apodidae; genus Chaetura; species Chaetura pelagica. Next base: position 1,992,246 of record NW_009953098.1, on the reverse strand, counting down.
CTTTCAGTCTCTCCATTCAGAAGAATGCTACAGGTACCATCCATTCTGAATTGTCAAAACCAACTTTTTTTACCGAGATTATAATGCTCAGCATCAAATTGAGAGTTTGGGGAAAATACTTGAAGGCCAGAAGAGAAATGTATTGTTGAGGAACAAGAAGTTCTTGTATGCACCATTCTAGATATAGACAGCAATATGAGCAAGAAGAGAAAAAAAGTAAATTAAAAGGAAAGAAGAGCTGTAGAACCTAAATAGGCAACAAAAAACAAAGTGCAGATGAAAGGAACAGCACTCCTGAAGGGAGCTGCAGTATTGTGTGGGAGGAATATGATCACAGCATGAATAGAAAGACACAAAAATGAAAGTGGATTCTTTGAAGGATGGAAGCATGGGAGATGATTGTCCTTCCATTATCCTGAGCCAGTCGTGTGGGCAAGAAGCACTGTTGCACTTTGCAACACGATGTCAGAAGAGTTGGTAAATGAGAGGGACCAGAGAAAAGGTGAGCATAGAACTGGAAAACATGGCAAAATGTTTTAACTGTATAAACTGGAAACTAAATGTTTAAGACGACCCAAAATGGAAAGGGGTTTAAAGAATTAAATATAAAATAACGCCCCTTGTACGCACAGTGGTGGCTGCAGCAGTGGAAACAGGGATGCTTAGATACCCTCTTCTGTCACCCAGCAGGAGTCATACAAGAGGCTGACAGATTCTCTAGGTAATTAGGTTGCTTCTGCCTTGAAAGGCACTTGCATTGTGACTGGTGTGAGCACAACAATGGATCAAATTATTTTGCTCAGTGAGTTTTTGGCTCCAACTCAAAAAAAGTCACTCTTACATAATTGCATAAATTTCATGTAGAGGAAAAGAAAAATATTAACGTGTTCTAACAGTCTTCTACTTAGAAGTCTTAAACGGCCAAGGTTATAAAATCCATCCTGTGACAAACAATCCATGATTCTTGTTTTTCACACACATTCAAGGCCAGGTTGGATGAGGCCTTGTGCTACCTGGTCTAGTGGAAGGTGTCTGTTTGCATTGAAGGGACATTGGAACCTGATGATCTTTAAGGTCCCTCCCAGTCTTAACCATTCTATGATTCTGTGACATGTCTCAAAGGCCCCTATTCTAATTCCTCCCAGACCATATTCTCATTTGAGGAGATAGGTTATCACCCTAGAGCTGCAAAAGGTGTTTTCAACCTACTGTCCCCTTATGCTGTAAGGATGGAGCTGGATCTCCTACTATCCAGCAAGTGCAGCAGCGCAGGGAGCTGAAGTCCCACTATCCAACTGTGAGGCAGCTATGAATACAACCAGCTGAACAGGGCTTTAAAGTTTCATGTTGGACTTCCCAGGCTAATGAAGGGATGTAACGGCTCCTATACGTGCCAATTTTTAATATGCTCGATCTTATTAGTAACAAGTGTTTCTTCCTGATCAGTTTGTTGAATCCTTGTATGGAAAGATTTTTAAATCTTCCAAATGAGGCAGTGGCCAAAAAAGCTTGTTGTCACATATGTCTGTAACACTGTTTAGAATTTAAAAACAAAAAAAAAAAAAAAAGCACAATCTTCAGAACTGCACTGAAACAGAATATCTAATGCAGAATTGCAGGCAGAAGTCTCAAAGGAGAATAAAGAAAATTACTGGACTGTGGAAGAGCAAAACTAATAATAATAAGTAACTTTACATACATCTAGAGATAGCTGAAGATTTATCCTAAATTGTATGGTCATGATCTTTCTCCTGGAAAGGAGAAGAATTACGAATGCTTTATTTTTTTTGCTACATAAACCAGCTCTGTGACTTTAATATTCAGTGTTGAAACTCAGCATCTGTTAAATGGTCCATAGAGATAAGGAAACATATATCTGCTCCTTTCCCACTGTAGAGAGGACAATCAGAACAAAGAGTAAAAAGGAGCCAGTTGAATCAGTTACAGGAACAGAGAATGCTGTTGCTCCTTACTCAAATAAAACTTTTTAGGAGAAAGATTCATATAACATTACAGAGATCACAGCATGAGCCAGGAAGGGTTGTTCATGAATCATGGAACCCTGTACCCTAAAAGCTCTGGGATCACTGTGCATAGGCAGAAATTCAAACAGCCTAAGAGATGCTTTAAGTTGCTAAAAACCATGAAATTACACCTACTAAAAGGTGGATGAGCAGCAACCTCTTTACATTCATCCATGCAGATCCCAGAATGAGAGAACATGGCCTAGGAGCCTCCAGACTAGCAGGTAAACGTGTTCCACATGGGGAAGAAAATCTGTGCTGATCTCTCTGTGCCAGACACACTGGTTTTACTGCTGGACTCTGCTGGCAGGAGAGGAGCAGATGCTGCATTCTGGTAGTCTGGCAGGAGCACAGGGCTCTGCCCATAATGTTGGGAACAGAGTAGCTATATAGCAAAGATACTGTTACATAGCAAATACCAGAAATATGTTCCATGCAGGCAGCTGGCATAATTAATTTATACTCTTTTATGAACTCCAGAAAAACAGGGTACTAGGGTAACTTAAGCAGTGAAATGACTGCCATCCATTTAATTTTCATTCCTGCATTTCCACATAAACTGCTGTGCTTCAGCCACTCAATTTTCTTTTTTGATGTGATCTCTTCTACAGAGCTAAATTCCATGCCAGTTTACCAGCTTGCTCCCTTGGCTGATCACTGTACTCAGGCTGCAGGCATCTAACTACACAGACAGGCAGCCAGGCTTGAATGTTAAGGATATTTCAAGACTTGGCATGCCGTGATATCTCAGGTAATTCTAACATAAATCTCTTTCCAAGACTAGAGACATAACATTAGGATGACACAGACTGGATCCAGTATACTGCTTCCAGATCAAAGCCAGCATGAAGCTGGACTCACTATGTAGATCTGGAAGCTATCCCAGCCTGAGAATTAATCTAAGGGTGAATCAATTGAGGACATTCTCAGATTGATGGCTTGTCTAACAGCATCACCAAACTATGCTAAATCTTGGTGCTCCATCCTACCAGCACTACAGTAGATACGTCACTTTGCTGAATCAGCTCCAGTCAGATAAACTCTCTGAAAGTCTGGCAAAGTTAGGTATTGGGAGTTGAGTACCTGAATGTGTAACTTTATGAACTCTGAGAGTTACATCATCCTGATTTTAGGCCTATTTTACTGAAATACCTTGCACTTATTGTAACATTTCTACACATCACAGAATAATGGCAGTTTTTTACCTTCAAGCCAGTATCTAAAAGACATGCAGATAACAATCAAGATTTGCTGCAGAGATATTTGCTGTGCTTACGTATTATTTTGAGCGAATAGTGCTTAGTTTCTCCTTACAACTTCTACACTTGTTTCCTCCCCTCACATTCTTCAAGAGGCATTTAATAATGTTTTATTGTTAATGATTGTTCCAAGGCTAAGGAACACACAATTTGTTATAGCCATCTCTCCCTCAAAACCAGATACACAAATCAATAGTGTCCTTCTTGCCCTTTTAGTGGTTTATCACTAGTGTGAATCTTCGGGGTTTTTTCAGGGGTGTAGATCATAATCTCCCACTAGCAATATCAAGAGCACTGATTCAACTTTTTGAATTTAAATGCCTCCTATCTATCGTGTTTAGTAAGACCCCTAAGTAATTCCTTCTCAGCACTTCAATTACAGTATTGATTTTTCCCTCTAAGGTAGAGCTTCTTTTAAGCCCATATAAAAGTTCTTACGGACATAGGAACTGAACATCTCTTGCTGCAGACCATCCTTTCCTCTGGCCTCACCTAATGAGTTTTGTAGGGTCAACATTGGAACTCCCCTGGAATCCCATAATCAAAACCCAGTAACTAAGCATTCTCAAAACACCACAATCATCCCTCTCAAAAACAGAACATCCATTAACTACATTATATTGCCACAAAGGAAAAACTCTATTCTAAAAAGCAGGATCTTACTAAAGGAAAGAAAGATTTTACAGATGACTGCAGCAAAATAGATTGTCATATATATTAATTTACTGCAAAAAGAGAGGGACATGTTCTCCTCAGTACTTTGGTTAATGGAATACAATAATGCATTTAAACTGAAGCAAAAAGATTTATGTTCAACATAAAGACAAGATTTCCAAATGTAAGATTAGTAAATCACTGAATTAGTGTGGCTGGTCACTGCAGAATTTCTCCTACGGACACTTTTAAAAACAACTCAAGTGTTAACATCTATCAGGAATCATTCACATATCCACTGACTCTTGCCTGCAGATAAATTGACTGAATAGCCTTTCAAAACATATCCTAGATTATTTATTTTTTTTTTCCCCTACCTATCTTAGTAAATAGATTAAAAATATTCATGTTTATTATTTTGAAAGATAAAAGGACTAGTTAAACCAAGAGAAAATTTTTTCTTGTTTTTAACCCCGAAGGGAATCCATCTAGTTTATGACTGGTTTGTGATTTCTGGCCAAGTAGTAATCATCTCCATATAATAGAAATCATATGTGAGGCAGAGTCTGATTATCACTGAATCAACTTCATTAATCTTAACTCAAAGGAGACTATAAAGCTAACCAGATTTCTACTCAAAGCTAGCTACTTACTGAAAACAAAATACTGAAAAACATTATTTAAGAGGAGGCTTGAGAGGTAGTAATGCAGAATTCATTGTTCTTCTTGGAACCCGTCTGAATATCTTGCATATAGTGTTTAATTTCATAAGTCTGTCTTCTCATTAAATGACTTCTGAGGTGGTTTGTGCAGGCTCTAGAGCTTTTAGTGATATTGCCTCCACCTTTGTTACACAAGAAAAGTGGCAACTGATTCTGCTGGAGAGTGGAAATTAGGCCCATTGCCTAGTATTCTCAGGCAGGAAGCTCCAACAGGGTTTATACTGCTTATAAAACAATACCTGACAACTTTCTGAACAATGTCGCTCTTGTCCACAGTTTCAGCCCAACTGTGCTGAAGGATTTATAGGAATGCTTTCAAATTCTGGCAATATTATTTTATACTGATACAAATCAACTTGCAATAGTGCTGTCTGCTTTCTTCTACTCTGGCTAACAATAAGTCAGAACATTCAGCTGTTGGACAGATAAAGTCTCAATAAATGAAGCTGGATTTGGGTTGGGGATGGGCCACCAGAGCTACCTCAATAACTACAGTGAATGCTCTTACAACACATTTAATCAAAAGGTCACCCAAATAAAAATTACTAAAGCCCTTGTTTTATAAAAGGCAGTACCCAGTCTCAGTTTACAAGAAACCACTCTCTGAGCTTCCATGCTACCTACCAGCAGTGACTGCTTAGCCTGTCGAACGGAGCATTTCTGCAGGTGCTTACTGGTGGCTCACAGTTGTGCAGGGAAATCAGCAAGTCCAGTGATAACTGGGTGCTAAAACTATATCCACCAGATCTTCAGCAGTTCTCTCCTTGGCATCTCTCACAGAGGGCAGCTACAGTAAAAGAACTGTGGAGGAAGGACAGCCCTGGCCCACCAGCTGTTACACACCTACAGCTGCCAGCCCAGCACCCTACAACAGTGTTCACTATGTCCTTCCTTTCTGTTCTTCCTTTTGAATATTACAGATATAGATTTAGATTTCTTCTTTACTTCACTGTCCACATCTCATTGGGTTTGTCCCTACTAATCCTTTTTCTGCCCTCTCAGGAAGGCTTCTTCATTTTCACACAGAGTAACAGCTCAGAGGTGTGTGAGGAGGGTCCATCTTTATAGCTCAAGTGACAAAAAGAAAGGATACTGTAACCACATTCCTAAGGGGCAAAGAATTGGAAAAGATCAGTGAAACAAAAAGATTATTGCTCCCTACAAGACTGCAAAATTTACAAAATGTAGCCTGCTGCAACCCATGTTTTGGTGTTTTGAGTACTTGTTGTATGACCTTGTGCTGCAGTTATTGCACCTGAACATCACTTTCATATTTTTCTCAGCTAGTACTGTTTCTAATGTTATTTCTGTATGGCTGGGTTTAGGGACAAATATCATGCAATGGGAAAGAAAAGATAGGTAAAGTGATTTTCCACATTGACTTTACCAGGGAAAGGATAATCTTGAGCAATTAATTTTTTCTTCCAATAATGCATGGATATACTGACGAGATAGAAAAAGTAGGTCAACTCATTATCCCAGCTGCACTGACTCAGCAGCACTCCTGCCATTTTCTTACAACTAAAACATCCACTGCACAGGGAACACATACAAATTAGGGTAGAAATATCAACATAGCATAGGTCAGCAAAACCATATGGTGCTTAGATGAAACACATGCATATTCAGAAATGGCTGATATTGTCAAGCTGCATATAAAAACACAAAGCACAGCTAACTTAGCTTTGCAGTTCTTGCTTGCTTTTTCTATATTCTAAAGTGAACTCAGAACTCACAGGAGATTCTGGACTGGCAGCTCTGAGTACCAAAGTGTTCCTTCTGCAACTTTGAGTTTCACTGTGCTGTTCTGACAGTTCTACCTGATTTGGAAAGACCACTCACCTGGATCAGAAGGTATTTCAGTTTCTCTCACTAACCCACCGGCCTCTCAGTTGAATCTGACAACAGGAGACTACAGTGGTAGTCTTTGAGATGACTGTTCAAATTGCCTTCAGATGGATTTCACACTGGATGTGAACAATGGCCCAATGGAAAGGCACTAAAGAACAAGACAAACTGAAATGCCTAGAAGCCCTTCTCTTGTTTTGCTTACCACTCTCTAAACTATTTTCTCAGGACTGCACTAGCAACTCTTGAATCCCTCAATAATAAACACATTTTTTTGTGTTGCTATTAGTAATCCCAACCTCAAAGGAAAGCTGGTATAGAGTCCATTGGAACTAGGTTAATTCTTGTCACTATTCAAGTCTGAAATCCTGTTTCTGGTTTCGCAGCACTCTAAGTGGTAGAAATACAAGAAAATACCCTGTATTCCGTTGAGCTCTCTCATTGATCTCCTTCCATCAAACAGAAAACAAGACCCTCTTAACTTTGTTAAAGGTAACAACATGATTCTGGAAGGAACTTAGTTTTACTATGGTGTGGTTTAAAAGCTCTAGCATCAGGTATGTCGTAGCACTGGGATAAACTTTGAAATCATATGGCCCAGTCCTTAATTCTAAGCTGTGAGTTAACTAAGCATTGCAAAGCAGCTTAGAGCTGCAGTACCTAAAGCTTTTGAAGTTTTCTTAAAAATCACACCTGAGATCCCAAAGAAATCTACTATATTTTATAAGCTACCAAGCTACAAAAACACTAGCTCCTGAGATGAAAGAGGGGTACATATAGTGTCACTGAGATGTGAGATGCTCCACTCTGCTCTTAAATTTCAGATGGATTTTAATTTTATTGTCTCATGTAAAAGAAGAACGAGAAGCTGTAACTTTTCATTGTTACATAACAACACCATCCCTCAGAGCTATTAAAAAAGACATTGTGTGCTTCTACTGCTTTTAATTTCCACTTGTTATTGTTATACTTCTCCATCTCAGTATCTTTTAAGTACCATGACTCACATTCAGTTTTTAGCGTTGACGAGCACAGTACTGTAAAATTGTTTTGGAAACTGAGGAGGAGTTTTTCTTGTAGAAGTATCATTAACCACTGATAGCAGGAGATAAGAGAACAGTTATTAAAAGAGCCAAAATTTAACAAGCTAACCCAGTGGAGGTAGATGTGTAGTTTCACTCACTAAGACTAGAACATGTTTATCTGAATGGTGTGTGGCAACTTCTCAGTCTCATACAAAAAGTCTTGAGTTTCTTCATTACCTTCTCTTTTAGAAAAGAAAATATTACAGGGATAAACTTATGAGCTCAGTGATGTCAGAGATCCTACTCTAATTTATACTTCCCTTTGAGGCACATGGCTTAGCATACAGCTACTAATCATGTATGCTGACATACAGCAAAGTGTGTAACATCTGCTGAGCACCCAGGATTATACAGGACATGGATCAGTCTCACACAAAGCACCATGGCTCAGTTCCCCTACTTTAACTTGATGGGTCTCAAGGCAAAAGATTAGAAGCAAGGTAGCAGCTTACAGGAAATACTTTTACAGGAAATCTGTTAAATAAAATTAATTCCTAGATATTAGCTTGACTTGTTAAAAAAGAAAGCATGTACAATTAAGATTGACACAAAATTTCCAATCATTTTATAGATTGACCCTATTACCTATTTTAAAGGGGGATGTAAGAATTGCAATATTAGAATTGACATTTGTTTGGCAGAATCCTGTCCCTCCTAACAGCCAGTACCTGATGCTTCAAAGGAAAGTGTGAGAAATGTTACCATGACAGCTTGAGGTCAAACATCCTTACAAAGGCAATTTTAACCAGAGGCAGTAAGAATAACAAGCAGCAATAGCAGAAAGTGGAAAATTCCTGATATGGTGCATAAATATTCTCATATTTGATAGTTTTTTCCTAGAAAACACAGGTATTAATTAGTAAAGGTGGCTTTGCTACTGACCTTGATATAAGCAGAATTTGGCTCATTTCCTGGTACTACAAGAAGCCCTTTTCCTTAAATTTGGACAGAGGAAGATTAAAGTGACAATTTCATTTCAGCTCGGGGTATGAACACCAGTAATGGTTGGTGGCTGCAGCAGAGTACAGTCATGCATCCCTCCAGCAGACACAGTTCTTGATGGATATTTCTTCAGCAGCTCACCACTGTCACACAAGCACTTGTTTGAAGGAGCTTCTGATCATGGTGCACGCTACCATAAAGGAAGTGTCTGTTTCCATTACATGCACCCGTTGTCAAGGCAAAGATATTCCGGAGTTCAGAACTTTTCTTCAGGCTAAAGCTTAGGCTATCCTCGCTTGGAACATATGGCAAAATGGATACATATAAAGGCATCTCGCTTGCACTAGTAAATACAAAGCTAAGTAGTTCCTAACAGACCAGGATTCTACCAGTTGACCCTACCATGAAGCTGGAGAAAATTAGCTATTTGTGCATCTGGTTGATTGTTCCCCAATATTTCTATACTAATACCTATATAGCACTGATGGAAAAATTGGTCTTGTACCAGTGGAACTGGATTCTCTTTCCAAATCATTTAGCTATCAGTTCAAGCCACCCAGAATAAGATGGAAGATTGATTTAATGACTTTGTGTCATTAACAACTTATCAGGTTGCTTGACTCAGAGCACACCAGTTATAGTTCTAGTTCTCCCAGGATTGAGCTTAACTCTTTTTTCTAAAATGTTTGAGATCCTTCTTTAAAATAGCTGGGCAAATGCAAGTTAGAATGCATGGACTGAGACCCGTTCAACAAAAAAGGATTATATTTTTATGCTCTCCATCTGACTAAAGTCTGCAGCTTTATTCTCTTCACTTCAATGACTCATACACAAATTAGGTTACCAGACAGAAAGTCTTTTTAAGAGAAGTGATCAGTAGGAGATAAGATACAACTAAAAAAAATTCAAGACACTTATCATCTAGGACAAATATACAGAACTGAAACTAACTTCTGACTCACATAATACCTAAATATATATTGCAACCCAAGGGAGAGGTTTGTTTCACCAAAAGGCATAAGAACAGCTACACCAAGATGTTTACAACATAAAATACTAGTATACTTATAGGAAACAGGTCTGAAAAACTGCTCTTTGCTTTATGCCCATCCTCATGATGTACTCTTGATCCCAAATCCTGTTGATTCATGTTAAACTGATGAGTACATGTACAAATGGGTACAAAAATTGGCAAAATACCAAGACTTAAAAATACAGAAGAAAAGGAGAATTGTTAAAAGTCAAGACTGACATAAACATGAGTGATGCTGGGAGTGTAAAAGTTAGCCAATTTCTGTCCCAGCTTGCCTATACTAAGTGTATATTCGATGGTACATGTTGACCTGCATCACAACAAAAACACTACAAAAATCCTGTAATTTCCTGTAATCTTTGTGTGTGTTATATACATTTAATATATCTAAAAGTGTAGTTGTGATAACAGGGTTAAAAATCTAGATTTTTTTTTTTTTTTCCCCCAGTGTGAGATGAAGTAAAGGCTGAAATTAACAATAATATGGAAGCATGAAAATAGCCAATTTCTGTCCCAGCTTGCCTATACTAAGTGTATATTCGATGGTACATGTTGACCTGCATCACAACAAAAACACTACAAAAATCCTGTAATTTCCTGTAATCTTTGTGTGTGTTATATACATTTAATATATCTAAAAGTGTAGTTGTGATAACAGGGTTAAAAATCTAGATTTTTTTTTTTTTTTCCCCCAGTGTGAGATGAAGTAAAGGCTGAAATTAACAATAATATGGAAGCATGAAAATAATATCCTTGTAGTTTGGAGTAGGGTTGTTGCTTTGCTTTGGTTTTCCTTAGTTTGTGTTCTCTTTACATCCTTCTCTCCTTTTCACATCAGCTCTACTGTATTTTCTAACTAACTAAATTATTTGCAGAGGCCTTCAGATGTGCATCAAAATAGCTGCTTCTTGGAAAAATAACATAAGGTACATTTTAGCATTTCCCTAGAAACAAAAGTTAGCATTTTGGTTTTGAAATACTCTTAACACTTTTTAAAATAGGGCTACTTATCCAACAAATTCACAAAAGCTACAAAGTTGCCAAGGCTATGACTAAACTTTTAAAAATGAAAATATTATCCAAAGAATTGTAGTCCCAAGGGCAGAGCCTCTCAGATGAAGCACCTATGTCAAATGCTAGTGTTATTAAAAAAGTTTTATAACAAATATAAGTCCTTGAAAGAGAAGTTTATGGTGAAGGAGATGAAGGAACTCTAATGATTTTGTGACTGATAAGAAAAATAAGAGTAGCTGGTTGTGTGAATAGACAGTCAGAACCCTTAAAGCAATAGCAGTGACTTGTCTGAATAGAGAAGACAAAACTGAAGAGTACAGACCAATCCAGAGCTCATCATCCATGCAGTGTCACCTGCAGAAGCAACTGGACACACAGCAGAGTCATTGCTCTTTGGTCCTTTCTGTAGGAAAGTGTCCATTCATGATGGAATGAGCTTCCAATCAGACCAAAAGCCCGGCTCTGTTCAGTGTGTCTGTAGTAACACAGGTCTAGTAATTTGTTAGGAAAGAAAACTTTAACACCTTTCCTAATGTGTTTTTTGAATGGCAAAAGGAACTATTCTTCCACAAAGTAATACAACATTATACAATTGTAAGAAGTGTACTTTAAGGTTAGTTCCATCCATTTGCCTATTTGGAGATGACATTGCCTTCTGTTATGATACGCACATTGGATCAGAGACACAGCTTAATTGCTGCGGCAGGCAGTAGAGCACAAATGCATTTGTAAAACTGTTTCCAGTAGAACTAGTATGTTTAGTCACCCAGTAATCCTATAATGTTACTTAAATTTTAATTGATTCTTCATCGATTCCTTTTATACAAAATTGCATTTGCAAAAAAATTCTGTAAGGTTGTGAATTCATGTGCTGTCCATAGATTTTCCACACTTTTCACATTTTAACAGAGACAGTCCAGTAATTCTGGAAGAAGGTAAAGACCAAAGAAAAAGATATAACACCTAAAAATGATATTTTCTTTAGGATGCAGCTACTCTTGTGTTTCAATATTTAACATCTGTACCGTAACAGTATTTCAACTTTATTCCTGTGACTGAGAAAAAAAGCAAGTGTTTTTTTTAGGTTCATAAAGGCATAACTGAGAACAAAATTTGAGCTCTTTATCATAAAATCAGCCCAGCCTGACTGCATAAGTGGAAACAAGCAACAAAACACTTTTGTTACTTGGATGAGCTCAACTTTATCTCTTCGCAATTTAAAACTATTAAGTTGACAAATACAACACAGGAGGGATCAGGCACCACTTGGAGCTTAACATTTTTTAAGCCTATATGTATCATAAAAAAACACACTGCCAAAAACAGTTGAACAGATGGATCCTGATCAGACACTAGGAGAAGCTGAATGCAGCAAGTACTGAAGATTGATACCTACTTATACAGAAGCAATCTGGGCGCAGAGAGCAGCAGGTTGCTACAGACATTTGGCATATTTATTGAAGCATTAAAGGAGTTCCAAAATTCCATGAACATATATATGGGACTATGTAAAAAACATAGTACAATAGCTTTGCCACACACATCGAAATCTTGAATTCTAATGACTAGCCTACATATAATAAAACTTAAGTGAAACCTGTTTTACGTAGGATAATCCATTGTCACCATTGCAATATAACAGGACTTCCATTTTCCAAATGCCAATTGAACTTACAGCTCAAAATGCCTGGCTCAGTTTTGTTCCCAACAGCAAAATCAATTACAAAACTCTCATCAACTTGGAGAGAAGCAAAATCAGACACAGTTGTATCTGTGACAGTAAAGGTACAAAACTTGGATGTAAATATTGACATAATTACCCTTCTGCAGCATAAACAATAGGTTAGAGGCAGAACATCTCTGCTTCTTCTCTAGAAACTTTAGCTTTTTAGATTAAAACACATAATTGAAGAAAGTCTTGAGATAAAGTTTAAAAATTAGGTAATAGTTATTAGGAGAAAAAAAACACACAAAACCAAATAAAATAACAAGTTCACAGCTTCAAACTGTTCAGAGGTTTCTTCTTGCTTTCATCAAGTGCATTGGAAAAGACTACAGACTGCATCCCTTCAGCACACACCTGAAGGCACACATTTGACCTTCTGCCTCCAATGGAGTTTTAAGGAATTTGTCACCAAATTAAGCAGCTGCTATATCAGGATTTGCTTTTCCTAAGCGAGCATCTTAATATAGTGCTTGTCTGTTTCTCTGCAATTCCTGTATCATTCTACTTCATCCACCTTTACTTCTGAACTAATTTTTAATCACAACCTGATATTGACTTGCCCTTTCTTTTTTTATTCTGAAGACAATGTAGTGTTCTAACTGGTAAAGAGAACAGAAGCTTGCTTAAATCTCATTTCCTTTATTGGATTGTTTTAGTCTTGTTTGCTGTTGGACACACTACTAAAATACCTGTCCTGAGTCATGTTATTCTCTTTATTTGGGAGGAGTACTTGACCCAGAAATCTAAAGCTTGTGTCCAAAAAGAGAAAACAAATATTGGAATAGTAATGTAAATTTTCAGAATCTTTTGGATTTAGAAGCTCTCTCTTATGCTATAGTGCTGCATTAATATCTTTTATCAATCATTTCATCAGCACTGAAACATAAAAATTGATATATTCAAAGTTTTAGCAATGTAAATGTATGTCCTCATCTAAGAAGCATGCAAAATTTACAGCAAATAAACCAGCTCTCTCTTGAGCAAAGTTAGAGTCCTTCTGTGATACCTCTGAGGTCGATTTCCTTCTTAAAAATGCAGACCACACTCCCTTGAGATACTCATCTTTTCCCATAATGCACTTGACTGACAGAAAACCAGCTTAGTGAATAGAAATACTACTGGGTTTGACAAGCAAATTCCATCAGTATGCAGTGTTTACACAGTACAGTTTAGTAATAGCAGTTCACACAGTCCATTGCTTTGGAACAGAATTATAATTAAGCCTTAAATTTTCAGCATTCAGATTAATTCTTATCACACAGAGCATATATTTTCTTGTATAGGTCTGGAAATATGCTTGTCAATAAAGAAAAAAGCGTAAAAGAGTTAACCAGCTTTGAAAATTATGTTGTTTGTAAGATAGCCAGGTGCAATATTTCTAGGACAGGAATATCTATTATTTCCTCATTAATTTTAAGGTTTAAAATCTCAGCAGAATGATTTTCTGAAGACAACATTTCTCTCCTCCAACACATAAGAACAATACCATTTTAAGTGTGAAAAGTACTTGATGTAAAGACTTGGGAGCTCAGCTCAGTTTAGAAACATTCCTTGTGTTTTATTAAAAAGTGCTTTTGAACTATTTGTAAGTTTATAGCAAATAAGACCTAAATTCAAGAGCTGTGTGTATTTACAAACTTCTGAGGAATGCTTTGGAAAATAAAACATGGAGATAAAAAGCCAGAGATCCATTTGAGGCTGCCACATTCAAGCAAGACCGTGCCTTTCCCACACAAATCTAAAAGACCATTGTAGCATATTATCTAGCACATTATTCTGCCTTTTTTCCCCTCTGTGTAGCCCAGCCAGAGGACTACTTAAAGTAATTTTTCCCAAATACTCACAGACAAAGACAGATGTATGGGTTTAAAATGGAGAGAGATGCAAAAGGCGTTTCTTTCTCCTCAAATTTTCCCCTTATCATATGAGAAACAATCTTCTGTCTCTCCATGTTAGTAAAACAACATTTTCTAAAAGTCAGAAAGGAGGTGGAGAAAAAAAAAACACCTCACCATATAAATCTGTACCCTTTACTGGAGTCATTCTTTCTCAAACTGCATTTTTATTAACTCAGCAAAAGAAGTTTCATATTGCTTTACTACCCAAAATGCATTATGCCAGTACCTCTGACCACCACCAGTTAATTTTAATTCTCTTCAGTGACATATGCAGATCTTCATAAACATGTGTACACATTTTTCATAAAACGTGTTATATTTCCTGTGTAGCAAGTAAAAGCACATGACATGATCTTTCAAAAGTAGAAAAAAACCCCAACCATTTAGTAATCCTCTTACTGTTCTAACACAACTTAAGTCTTCATGGATGCACTCCTCAATTATTACATTAAGCACGCCATATCATAGAAATTTTTAGTTGAAAGGCACCTTTAAAGATAAATTAGTCCAACTCTCCTGCCATAGGTAAGGATGTTTTTCACTGGATCAGATTACTCAAAGCCCCACCTAACCTGACCTTGAACACTTCCAATGATGGGGCATCCACAGCACCTCCAGGCAACCTTTTCCTGTGCCTCATCACCATCATCATAAAACAACTTTCTAACTTTCTTCCTTATATTCAAATCAATCTACTCTCTTTCAGTTTAAAACCACTCCCCATTATCCTGTCAGTATAGGTCCTGGTAGAATGTGGCTCAGTCTTTCTTATACGCTTCCATTATATGCTGAAAGGCCACAATAAAGTCTCCCCAGAGCCTCCTCATCTCCAAGCTGAACAGAAAAGCTGCCCAACAAAGAGGTATATGTTTACTCTGAGGTCCAGTTTATAGAGGATGATTTGTACCAGTTGAAAAATCACCAACTAGGGGATAAAATAGGAAAAGGTCACAGATGCAATTAATTGTGAGGTTATACAGCAGAACCCATAACCAGAAGAATCTGGTGGACAGGGTCTTTTCTACAGAACCTGACAATAATGAGGAATTTTAACTACAGAGGTAGCTGCTGGACAAGCAATACAGTAGGACATCAGTTACTCAGCAGATTCTTGAATCCCACTGGTGCTTTTTGGTTTTTTATACATATGATGGTGAAAAGGAAGGCACTCTTGATGTCACACCAAGTGCAAGTAACAGGTTAAGGATGTCAAAGTGGAAGTTAACTTGGATGACAGCAATCATGAAATAATAATACATTGTACACCACTAAAAACTGACAGAGAAAATTAAGCCACAATAAAAACAATTTGCATTTCAGGAAGGCAGTTTTCAGTAAATGAAAACTGGAAGCAAGCTGTCCCAGAATGTTGGCAGGTCTTTAAAGAAGCATTTTTAAAGGCCAAGTACAAACAATTCCATCACACAGTAAAAGATGGTCTTGGCTAAGTTGTGAGTCTTCTCTGATCCTAATACAAGGAAGGATGCTGGAGATACAGCTATTTTTTATCTCCCTGTATGAACTTGTAGGGAGAAATTCAATCAATAAAATGAAATACAATTACAAGATAAAGTAATTCACTATGTATCTGAAAGTATGATTAAACTGATTCAGTTCTGCACTCAGAAAGTTATCAAAGGGGATACATCTGAAGACCTTGTCCATCAACATCTTAATCAAAACTGAGTCCAAATATCCTTTTTGCGTTTTGTTTTGATCAGCATTAAAAAAACCCCCATATTTTAAAAAGAAAAAAAACACCACAAGAATGTTGATTCATAAAGCTTTCTTCATAATCTTCAAAATCAGTTAAGAAAACATTACTATGGAAGCATATTTGAAATCTACTGACACTGAAGTACAGATCTCTCCCTTTATAAATACTCCACCAACCTCTCCATATGCACTTCTGCATCCAGCTAAGGATCCTATCCTAGGATCTCTCATATTGTCCTTTCACTCATCATGCAACCATGTTTGCACACCTCAGCTTATTCACCTGTTACACTGCAGAGGTATTTCCCAGGGAGGTCAAAGGGAATTATTTAGTTCAGGCCTTTTGCGTGTAACCAGATTTCCAGCAAGAGATGTCTGAAAGTCTCAATTGAGACAATAATCATACACCATCAGTGCCACCTTGTGGTGCACAGCTTACCGGGTTATCACAATCCTACTTTCAAAAGGTTTGACTGGAAAACAGACTGACAACAAGAGAATATTTTCTTTTGAAATCAACCGACTATACCCTTAGCATTTCAAACTTAGAGCTGTGCTAGGGGATTTAGAAAGAAATTACAGCTCATAAATGTATAAACATGACACTGAAAGGGTTAAAAGGCATTTGTTCATTTAACACCTGGAGCCACAACTGCAACCGTAGGTTTTTAAGTCATTTTGAGAAATGATACAAGAATGTCCATTCTCCACTTTTTTTTTCGGCAGCCACCAAGGGATAAACTTACCTTGTTTTTTGTTGCTTCCTTTATTTTTTCTTTAAGCAAGTAAACAAGCAAGTAAAACATAAGTCCCTTGTAATCATGACTGCAGTCTACATCCAGATGCAAGGAAGTACTTTTCTTGACTGACATCAGCTAATTTCCTCCAGCCCCAGGTAGTCTGAGGAAAAAGTTTTAGCTTGCTCAACAGCCTTAACTTCCAGTGATAGTTAATGGACTTGCTGACAGTATCTCTGCTCTCAGCTAATCTCTCTAAGCAATCCCAGTAAACTGTTTATATATAAAATATGAATGATCTGTCTGTTAGAATAAGGTATTTTTTAAAAAAAAATGGAAATTAAGCTGTTACAAAGTCCACTGTTTTACCAAACCAAAAGAAGGTAATTATGGTATATTTTAAATTCTCCCTGTTTACCCTCTGCAAAGCTGTTTGCTTTTAACTCTGAGTTTCTAGGTTTGATTTCTATTTCAGGCATGCTAACATTGTATGAACTGGCCAGTGACAAGTTAAACAATGTATTTTGGTCTAGACTGAAGGGCTAGCTAGAAACTACATCCTAGTTATAAAAAAGAGATATGCAGATAATTTCATGTTTCATCTTACCCTTTTGATGACTTAGAACAGATGGCAGAAGTGAACCACACCGGAAGTAACTGAGTTTTTTGCAAACTTTCAATGCCTTGCTACCATTCTTCATGTTACAATCCTGACATGAAGTCTGTCCTCACCCTGCCAGATCACATGTGCTGTCAACCACCTCTTATCATCTGTAAGCAGAAACTACACTTTGGCCTCAATAGACCTGCAGTTCTATTTGCGGACAGATTTTAAATGAAGCAACTTAAAGTTCCATAATTCGTGGAAACAGATGGGTCTATGCCCCCTAAATCAAGATGCACAAAACTGCTGTTCCTAAAGAATGCATTACATTCACATCTTTTTATTACAAGAGACTGTACTGCAATATGATCTATCTATAAAACTTAGACAAAAACCATTGCAATCTTCAGGTAAACTATTTGTGCAGAAACATTTCTGCTTGTTCTTTCCTTTTGAGGGACTTTCTGTTTAACCTGGTTTACTATATTATTATTATTGTTCAATCAAACACTATTATATTTGTATACTACTCAAAGGTCTTCATGAAAATATCAAGTTTTCTGCTTCAACTCAGCCTAATTTTCATAGCTACATTGTATTAATAATGGGAATTGTTTTGGTTTGATGGGATATATCACAATCTACTACTTTTAAATAATACAAAACAAATCCGATTAGGTCAGAGCTTCATTTATTTTACTGCACAAGACCATCTACTTAGATAATAACTTTCACCAGCCATCCTCCAAAGCTTAGTAGGCCAATT
The DNA here is from genome assembly GCF_000747805.2 of Chaetura pelagica. Taxonomy (NCBI): domain Eukaryota; kingdom Metazoa; phylum Chordata; class Aves; order Apodiformes; family Apodidae; genus Chaetura; species Chaetura pelagica. The sequence goes on along the minus strand of NW_009953098.1, from coordinate 1,974,218 downwards.
CCCATTTAGTAAGCTAGCCATATGAATATCAAGTTGGTCTCCAAAGGATGTTATTTTCCACACCATATCAAAGAAATAAGAACACTTTACTACTTACTCTATGTGGACTTTCTGAAGTTGAAACGCTGCTAACAGGTTTAATTTGAATTTTCATTTATCTGCTTGATCTCTACTGTCTTGGAATATAAAATACCTACTTTTCTACCTCTAGTTCCAATGTTCAGTAATCTCACCACTTTTTTGCCAGCAAAAAAGGGCAACATACAAGTATGTATCTCTGAAATAAATTTCAATACTACTTGTTCATCTAAGGAGTATATTTAACAACATCTAAAAACCATAAATAAATTTTCTCAGTCATCATGTGGGTTAATCTGGCAATAAAATGTTGCATTACATTTCTCTTTATTGAATTTCAGTCGTTCCTGAGGAAATCAAGATAAACTCATCTAAATACCTTTTTAGAGCTTAAACCTACAGATAATACTAGACAGCTTCAAATAAAACCTGAAGTTGAAGATTTATCCAGCATAATCTGCTGAGTCTGTAACAGCTGACACATATTATTTGCACAGACAAAATATCACCTATCCATTCTACAGAAACAATGGCTTGGTACTACTCAGAGGCATAATTTCAGATGCAGTTCTCCACCTGCATTTTCTTAAAAACTTCCTTTTTTTTTTTTTTTTTAGTGGAACATTCTCCTGGTTTAATTTTTAATTAATCCATCAATTTTTAATTCATTACTTTTCTTTCATTGGTCCACCAAGATCCCCTTATTTCTGATTCCTAGGATACTAGGTCTCCATATTACTATGTGAGCCCATTAACCACACTGAGACCACTGGAATATTTCACCATGTAGGTAGCTTTTGAGCAGAAACTTAAAGTAGAAATCAGTCTGATATGAAAGACAGAAAACCTTTTAGCTCTGAACCACAACAAATTTTTCCTATCCAGTAAGACTACAGCCCAAGCATAAAATACTGTAGTAGCCATAACCGTGAGCAAAGACTAATTTCATCACATCACTAATGCAGCAGATGATTTCTGTTATGAAAATCTGTAGTACACACAGAATCTATGTTTGCTCATGTACAGCCTTTGTTGTATCCATGCAAGCAACCCTATATCTTTTAATGATTGGACCAGTTCTGTGTTTGACAGAGACATCCGACGAAGGTCTTCAATAAAGTTGCACTTATTCCATAAGATAATTTTTCCCTGTTTTGCTTGGAATGGTGAGGAAACATGCCTTCCACTTTGGTATGCCAGAATGGTTTTCAGAAGTGCTCCAGAAAATATATTCTACTTTTATAAATTAATTCTGTGTGGAATTGAAAGGTCTAGTCCTTTACTGGCCAATGTTTCTAAATTACAAAGGTGTAGTTTTTACTTAATATCAATGATTCAGTATTCAGGGGGGGGAAAAAAAAGTTTGAGAAAGGGACAAAGGTTGGCTCCAAACCAGCTAAAAGCCTGAGGAGAGTATATGAAAGTTTGAGGATGATTAAATTCATTAAATTTGGATTCAATTCTGTCATGTTCTGATTCAAGGCATAGCCTTGCATCTCCTACATCGCACAGTAAATCTCAACTACTACCCTTCTGGGTATTTTAGTCACTCACTCTCTTCCTCTTTTTTCTTCCTCTTCTTTTCTCATCCAAACCCAAGACATCCCAATTTTGTTCTCATGCAACACAAGAAAACCCTAAAGCAAACTTCTTCACAGTTCTTAAATTTGCACCTAGAGAATATGAAGTAAAACTTCAAGTTCTGGAGTCCATGTAAATAAATTAATTAGATAACATATCTACCTATTTACCAATGGTTTGAGCTTTCTTGTTTTTCAAGTATTTTATATGACTAAACTTTGTTGCATAAACAAACTACATAGTAATAAATTCTTCTACAAAGCAGTTGGCAATTGGCATAAAGAGTAAGATGTGTCAGTGCTGCAGAGCAAGATATGCAGTCATTACCATGAAGAAAGGCATACTGCCTTTTAGAAGTTGCAACAGGAATTAGTCATCGGATAATTGTACAACACTAGAAAACTGCTATGGGTTAGAACTGAGCACAGTGCTACCAGTTTAGTGAAAGCATAATTTCTGTAATTTACCTGTGAGCTTACTAAGAGTACTTAGAAGAAGCCTCAATAAGGACTTATATATATCAGAGCTCAGGAAACAGTCGCAGAGGAGGGGGTGAAGAACCTTCTAGCTAAATAAAAAATTAGCCTGCCAAATGCTGGCACACTCACACTAAAATTTTTCAATGGTAGCAGCGGGTACATGGTGCTTACAGGAGGCTCCCAGTGGAGAATATTTAATATACAAAGAAACCTAATAACAGCAAATCTGCTTCTGCAAAGCAATCATTCTAGTGAAAGCGTTTCACAACTAACAGCTCATTTTAAACACTGGGTACAAAAGAAAACATAATAGGGTACTTTTTATCAGCTGTTGTATCTTCTGGAAACAAGGATAAGAAGATCTGGAAAAAAGAGGGATTTAATGCTAGTCAAGAAAGTACCTGGAATGGGATGGCAATACCATTTTTCAAAGTACGCAAAGTTTGTAAAACATGTCTGAAAAATATTGCACCCTTCACAAAAGGGTTACTAAAGAAGAAGCACAAAGAGGGCTGGTTTCACTGAGTTATGCCTCTCATAGGCCTCAACTGCAGACATAAGCATAAAGTCAGCCCTTCCTTCAAACAGGCAGTGAGCCTACTCTAAAGGTAACTAACTTTTCTGAAAGCAAAAGAAGTATAGAATTAGTTGCACAGGGACAGGATTCAGAGAGTACATTGTAAATTATGTAAAATCTTGGCAATATGTTCCCCACAGAATCACAAACTACAAGTCTTTCAAAACCAGCAATGGCCAAATCAAGTAAAACAGTCACTGGAAGAGGTGTGTTTGTCATCCTGACACTGTGAAGACTGTGCAGGTACTCAGACAATTCTGCAGAAAAACTTCAGCAGATCACTGCATGAAGAAGAAAAACACATATAGGAATACTTCTAGGAAGATACAGCACTTCTTACTGAGCACATGTAATGTGTTTTTACTGAAGTGCCAAGTTTAATGGCTGTTAATCAGAGCATTCTTCACTATAATTTAAATATATTTCATTTCCTAATTTAAAGTTTGGTATTACAGGATTCAGAATCCATGTTCATCTTTGCATGAAATAGTCATTATGTATTCATAGTAAATTATTATTTCAGGGCTTTCTTGAAATATTACTGAGCTTGGGAAATATGCAGACTCTGATACAAAGGGGCAGTTTCCCCCTGCAGAGCCTGGAAAAGTATCAAGTAAGTAAAAAGTTACACTCAGCAGCCATAGCAGAAACAGAAGCAAAGAGACCAGTACAACCAAGATTCCACAAAGGCTGATTTAGCATTTCATAAACGTGTGTGGAAGAACAAAAAAGTGACAAGGATGCTTCAGGGAACAAAGCTTTTTTCCAGACAGAAGAGGCAACCCATGCATTCCAGTCAACTGAGTAAGAACTCATTTCTTAAATATTTGCTGATACATTAACAAATTTCATCAGAACTCTTAAAATCCAACTGCTGTGACATAATCTCTGATCTAGAGCTCTCCCAAGGGACTGCCTGCAATTTTCATGCACCTCTCTCTACACTTTATGGTGGCTACACACAAGAGGCAACAATGCTTCAGAAAAACAAGAGGCCAATTTATTGTTGCTGTTGTTTTGGCTTTTTTTTCTCCTCAATAAAAAAAGCAAGACAAAGCTCCACTTCTTAACCTGACACAGTAGGAGTAATTGGGGAAGATTATGGGAGTCAAAAGGTTATGCTCAAGTCAGGAATCAGTCAAGTCTATTTCCTCTAGCAGTGCAGGAAGGTTACTCGAAATAACAGAGATAAGGTATTAGCCAAAAAATCCCCAAAACCCTAAAATAAGCTGAACAGTCACAGCTCAAAATGCAAGCCAGTGCCTGACATGCTACCTTTTAAAGTATTCTACGTTCTCATAGATCATGCAAGAGTATTGCTCTTTAGGGGTTTTTTTGCACACAGATTTTCAGTTTCTCAGTGAAATCCAAACAAGAAGCAGCTTTAATTAACAAAAAAAAGGGGAGTATTCGAAGAGCAGCACAACTGCTGGTGCATTTAGCAATGCAGGTGTGTATCTGAGTACACATTGAGGCAGCTACTTTTCTAGAGATCACCATTAAAATTTTCAGTGTGTTTATTCACACTGTTGTTCAAATGCACACATAATTACTACACATTTTTAAGTTTAAATTTGATGCATTAAATATTTAAATAATTTTTCAGCAAGTTCTAAAAACACATTACCCTTCCAAGCCCCATACTGTAGCCTGTTATATCATCAGCAATTTCAACAAGAGGGTCTTACCATTACCTGCACATCTGCACACAAATACCCACACAGAGCCACCTGGAAACATATTTGCCTAAAAACATAGATTCTTGTTGTAACGTGGGTTTCTACAGCCCACATACCTCACTCACAGAAAGTCCTTTGCATCCACAAATCTCTCTTCAGATATCTATATATGAATTAGTTACCTAGATGAGCCTTGCAGCAAGTTGAAAGAAACAAATATTTCTATGGCAATGTTCCAACGAGTCCGTGTTAGAGATGATCACTGAACTAAATGAGTCACACTACAGCAATGTATCAATGAGACATCTAAACTGGGACTAACCCTTGCACACTGTCATAAGACAAGTAATCCAAAACCAAAGTCAAACCTGAAATGGAGTAGATTCTTCTGTTCTTTCAGTCATAGTTTCTATCTTGCTCAAAGGCCGATATCCAACCTGAAGGAATTAAGATACACCAGTGAATTCCACTGTAACACTCACTACAAATTTGCAGTTTGCATTATGAATACAACTTCTCAAAGATTAAGTTCCACAAGATTTAGGAACAGTTCTTCACTGAGTAGTGGTAATCAACAGGTCTCTTTCCAACACTGCGTTACAGTTCTGAAGCATATCAGTTATATAAGAGAGACTAAATCTGCAAGTTCTAAAAGATTATTTTTTTTAGGCACAAAAGGCTCCTTTTCTCTGACCAGAGCAAAACTTAAGTACTCCTGGGACCTTCAGAATGCTCAAAGCTGGATTTACTATATTAACATTTTAAGTACATTTATGTTCATGCTGTAAGACCAGAGTTTAAACAGATATCCTGTGTTCTTTGACATATTATCCCAGACAATATATTCCCTAAATACCACACAAAGGTCAGAGACAAAGCAACTCCTATTCTGCACGCTTTGTTAAATCATCTTTACTATCATAGGAAGTTTAGTTTCTTAAGCAAGAAAACAAAAGAGATGGGCAAAATCTAAGTGACATGTAAAGACTGTGTCTTTGTGTAGCCTGCTTATATCATTTTGACTAGCATGCTGGGGACTGTAACTGAGAAGACATGTTGTGTTGCATATTAATGTGAAATTTACCATGAATGCAGGAATGTATTACATTGACTTTGCATGTAAAGGAAATCCAAACTACCCTTGTTACCTGCTGCTTTGGTACACAAAATTACTGAAAAATATCAGGATATATGGAAATCTAACTCCTGCATTTAACTTTGCATTTAACCTATCATACAATAATGCATTTATTACAAGTTTAAAGGAATTTAACAGAATGACAACTAAAAGATTGTCGTGTTCATACTGACCTGAAGACTAAAGTGCAGTATTGTGGTGTGTAATACAACAATTGCCTGTTACACAAGCATAGCAAAATGATGTAACCATTTAATATTTCAGCATACATGCCTACTGCTTGAGGCAAAAACTGCATAAACAGAGACTGACATTGTCTCAGTAAAAGGAGACATGAGAAACTTGGCCAATATATATATCAGAAAACCCAAAGGCAAGACATACACTACTTTAAAAATGCTACTGACACAAATTCATGTTTCTGCTTAATGAGGAAAATAATATATGACTTTCCACAAATAACAGTGTTCTGGTTTGAGGGGGCACAGGCTATTTTGCTGTTATTAATATGAGGACCTAGAGAAAGGACATTGTTTAGGACCCCAAGGGATCCACAGAGCAGAAGAGAGAGGGTTCAGGACATAGGAAGTCTGCCCCTTCCCTCTTCCTCCTTTTACTGGTCCCTGGACATCTTGGAGAGAGGCTCTTGTTCTTTGTCTCCAGCTTGCCACATGCAGGATCTGACTCCATCAGGTGTTGGTAAAAACCCAAGATCCTTTTTCTGAGTCATCTCTGCCATGAGTGACTTTCGAACACTTGTATCATCAACAATTTAAGTAGGATTTTGTATATTTTTCATTATTATCCACAAGTTACTGTTTCTTCACTGTTCCTTTTAACCTGTTCTAGTTTTAATGTTCAACCTTTAAGTACCCCTTATTCCCCTTTTAACTTCCCCTGGGAGGGTGCAGGGGAGTAATAGATGTTCTTTGGGTTTTGGTTCACCATGACTGATGTTAGCTATTACTTGAAATAAGCAAAATCACATAAAAGAGAACAAAAGAGACATGCAGAATAAAAACCAAGCTTACATAATAGCGAAGCAGCAAGAGTTAGAGAAAAACGCATCCCAGGTAGTCAACAGCCCATCCTTGAGACAGGTCTGTAAAACAGATGAAAGGGATGGAAAGGAGTACTCCTCACAACTTACCTTGAGCTCTAGGTAGAAAACACTGAATAATTGGACTCATTGTATTAACATGCCATCAGCATATTAATGTTTTATTAACATATAAAATATCCACCCATAAGCTAGGGGGGAAATTACATTATGAGTTACCTATACAATTTACATCAACTCAAGTATTAGCTCAAGATGCAGCTCCAACAGAATACTAACTGTAGACCTGAAAATCAACATAGTAAAATGCTTTACTGATATATGCAATTCTAAACAAAGTTCTCTTAAATATAATGTAATAAAAGACATAATAGCTGACTTGAAAACCCTCTTAAAAGTACAGGTACCATGCTAATAACATTAAAGTAAATAAACTAAAATTAGTATTAGTGGACTATAAAATAAAGGATCAATATAACAATTTCCTGTATATTTCCTCTGCTTGATAAAGTAAAACCAACAGCTGCATTAAGTTGTTTAAAATGGAAGACCTCTTGCCCATGGGATGTATTATGTAACACATACAGTGTTTGTCTCAGAGTTAAAACTTGGGTGGAGGGTCAAAGTGAAGAGAAGATCAAAAATAGACACTCTAATGAATCAGTATAATAATACAGTTTAACTATATTCAAGGCACAGTGTGTGAGACTGCTTTCTAAATTTCAATTTTTCCTAGCTTTAAAAAGAAAATCGTAACTAGGACGAAGACTGAGGTTCTCCTACTAATATGGAAATTGTACTATTTTCATTTTATACAAAACAAGTGTAAGTGTGTTTCTGAGTATCTGCTACAGTTTCTCTATAATGGAAATGTCAGAGAAGAGTTCAGAGATGAATCAGGAGTAGTGACATTTCCAAGCCCTAATGTGTTTGTAGTGGGCATAGGAATAATTTTTTCTGGATCACAAAAAAAAAGCAATTCAAGGTTAAGGCAACATCAGAGTGTGAGTGAATCTCATACCGTTAATAATTTATTTTAAATGTAGCTTTTCTCTTAATTGTCACAAAGGCAGAAGCAAATTTATTTCTGTATGTAATATTTGCCTTCACTATACAAACACAATTTTGAAGCTCCATAGGCTATTACGACCTTTTGAAAATGTAAGTTTCTTGTCTCTTTGTTATCAAACTATGTACATTGTTACTTGTAAGCCAATTATATACACAGAAATGTTTCCTGTATGAAAGTTTATACTTGTAAATTTAAGCATTGCTTTGGCAAGCTGTTGCCTGTGTAAGCTAAAAATTCACTTTCCAAATCATTTATACTAACAAAGATCAGTACTTGAAGCAGTCACCAAAAGCAAACAGAAAAGAAATTAAGTGCAATAAAATTATACCTGTTAAATATCCAATTTTTTTACAGTGTTTTCTAAGCTCTAAGTAGAAATTAGGAAAGAAATAGCTGAAGTTAAGCTGTTTATTGGAATATTAAGCTTACCTGTTTCAAAAGCATTTACTGATCTCAGAAAATTATGTAGAGGTACACATATCCCAATACACAAAAATGCAACATTTAAAAGCCTACAAAATATTAGTTAATTTATCTGATTTTGGCCCCACTTGAAGGTTGTACACTAGACTAAAGCGAGTAAAAGCAACATTATCCAAGGCTAATAGTAATGTTACTAGAAAGTTACTTCTGAAGTAGATTACCTTAATCTTCTCATTTAGCAATTTAGAAAAATAAGTAAAATGAACAAAATAAAATCAAAGTTTATAGTACTCCTATTCCTCTGCCCCCAACCAAGCCACATGTGCCATAACTCTGCTTTAGAATCATAGAATCATAGGGGTTGGAAGGGACCTCGAGAGATCATCTAGTGCAACCCCCCTGCCAGAGCAGGGCCACCTAGAGTACATCACACAGGAACGCATCCAGGTGGGTTTTGAATGTCTCCAGTGAAGGAGACTCCACAACCTCCCTGGGCAGCCTGTTCCAGTGCTCTGTCACTCTCACAGTAAAAAAATTTTTTTCGGATATTCACCTTGAACCTCCTATGCTCCAATTTGCACCCATTACCCCTTGTCCTATCACTGGTCATCACTGAGAAAAGCCTAACTCCATCTCCCTGACACTCACCCCTTACATATTTGTAAACATTGATGAGGTCACCCCTCAGTCTCCTTTTCTCCAAGCTAAAGAGACCCAGCTCCCTCAGCCTTTCCTCATAAGGGAGATGTTCCACTCCCTCCATAATCTTTGTAGCTCTGTGCTGGACTCTTTCAAGCACTTCCCTGTCCTTCTTGAACTGAGAGGCCCAGAACTGGACACAATACTCCAGATGCGGCCTCACCAATGCAGAATTTTGATTCATTTTAGTATTGACTGTTATTGTATTTTTCTTAGGTCTATTATACTTTTGCTATTCATTCTCCCAGCCAAAATTGCTAAGTCAAATGAAGAGAGGCAGTCAAGTTTGTTGTGTTTTGGTGCAGTTCCCATCCATACACTGTAATCACACACAGAAATTAACAACCCTCTCCTGAAATTACGGTGGGAAGGGCCACAGGCCCTGCCTCAGAGCCCCATCTCCCACTTCCCATTCCAGCACTCTAGAGTTGTAGTAGCTCCCAAGGTTTTACACAGACCTCTCCCAGGCACACTTTCAGTCAGGAGAAAAGGGAGGAAATCATCTCTCTCTCATCACCCTGTGTTTAAAGAGCACATCAGCTACTGACCGTGGAGAGCAGGCCTGGCCCTCAGATGATGATCATCTCTTAAACGAGGGAAAGTTGCTTACAAGGTGCTCTCTCTTCACACTTAAGCAAGGCATCAAAAAGGCAGGAGACTGTCTCATTTCTTAGTGCAATCTTGTGGTTTCCTTGTCAGGTTGGCAGTATTACCTAATTAGAACCAGCCCAGAGAACTCAGCACTGATTTCTCCCTGCCCAAGCTGCCCAGTCAGGGTGCCGGGGAGCACCCTCAGCCTGGCTCTGACGCAGCTCCACAGCGGCGCGGAGGGGCAGCCTTGGCCCCCCCTGGGCAGTAGGAAAGGCAGGGACGAAGCAGGTTGCAAGGAGGCAGATGGCAGATCTACAGGCCTTCCGTGCTCCTGGGTTGGAGGTGAGGAATTGTGTGGAGGCAGCCTAGGGCACGGGGAGGAGAGGGGCCACAGTTGCCCTGTCTGGTCTGGTGAGCTGGGAGGGAGGTGAAGGACAGGCTTCAGAAAATGAGGTGAGAGATGGTTGAGTTCACCTGTGGTGGTGAGAGAGATGGTGAGGCTTGTGAAGGCCTTCTGGCTCTGCCACTGCTCTTGCTAAAATGTCTAACTAAATAACTGATAAAGCACTGATGAAGAAGCCCTACTTGTTGGAACACTTCCATATGGCTAATGACCGGTTTTGAGGAGATGTACATACGGGGATTAGCTGTTATTCTGAGTTGCTTCCAGAACTGTCTCATAGGAGCGTGTAAGTGCTGTAAACTAATTAATCTTATTTGTCAGCAAAATGATATGCATAAATAAATCCAACAACAGCATTAGGCTTATCTATTTATCTTGACATCAAGTAAATATTGTTAGTTTAAGAATTGTTGCTATTAATTATTTTAGAACCACCTATAAAGGAAATGCTGTGTAGAAATTCTTAACCATAATATTATGACAAAATAGGTTACATAGGCTATATATAGAGAGATTACTTACAGCCAGACTGATTCTGCTGATGCACTGTGATATGTTTGAACCTCAGGTTGGGGTTGGAAAGTGCTATGACAAGGTCTGATAACTCTTTGTGTTTTTCCTTCATCCTCTTCCTTTCACTCTGAGCATGAATTACAAGCATGATTAACAAAGCCAGAATTTGGCCTGGTATCTTTTGAATTACCTTCCTTGCTCTGGTAAAGATTTCAATTTTTTGTTGTACATGCTTCCAGGGTTTCATTCACTTACACTTTAACTTGTGTTTTTAGAAAGGTCAATGGCTACAATTTAGACTGCACTATGATGAGATGTGGAAATCCTTTGTGGACTCCTGGACCATTAAATGGAGCTAAAATTCTTAGTCCCTAATTGTAATCAGACAGCTGATAAAGTTGCCTTTACTGTTTTATTACAGTGGTTTTGATGTTATTAATTTCTTAAAATATGTTACTGGGAACTCATTTACAGTAATTTGTATTTTTCATTGCATCATTATCTGTGATATTAATGGAAAATTTATTACTTTTTTATTCTTAAGGATAAATACTGCTGTATGAGTTGTTTGCTCTGAGCAAGGAAAAAATTCTAGTACATTAGTCATAAGAAAAATTCTTTAATCAGTAGTTTAAATGCAAACAAAATGTACTTCACTGCTGAAAAAAGGAGAGATATTTTCCAACTCATGAACAAAAGTGTAACATTAAAAATAATTAAAGAAGGATATGATTTAACTTACCTTTGTATTACTGTGAATAGTGGCTATGGGATAGTAACAATCTCAGCTATATCAGAAACAATATAGCTATTCACAAATATGGGTATAAAATCATTTGACCTCTAGCTTTCATGCTAAGCTGCCTCACATATCTCTCTGAATAATGTGTGCAAATTACTGATTTTCTGTTAAATAAATAAAGAGATTGCATTATAGACTGCATATCTTGTAGACTGCATTTCATGTTGGAACAACACCAGAATTGCTCTGAAATTCTGTGATATAAATGGGTAGATTTACAAATCAATTAAAAATATTTGTCTTGAATTGTCCAATTATTTGCTAGAATGTTAATAAATCCTTACTAAAAGGTGTTAATGCATACACCTTATATCTGCATGAAATCCTATTGAAAAAATACTGCATTACAATTTTTCACTGCAGAGTTCTCCTTGCTTTTTCTGCCTTTTGATTACAGAAAGAAGCACTCTCTTCCTCTTGGTTTGTTTGGTTTGGCAATTGTTGGGTTTTGTTTGGTTGTTGTTTTTTTTTGCAATTCAGCTTGGTTTGGCAATTGTTGGGTTTTGTTTGGTTGTTGTTTTTTTTTTGCAATTCAGCAGCAAACTTTTTATGTCTTAACTTACACTGGTAGTTGCTATGTTGTACTGTTTGGGTCCACAGAACTTGTGGATTTCTTTAATTGTGGTACTAATTTGTCTGTAACTGAGAAAATAACCTACAAAGCAGTTACAAAAGTGAAATTCAGAGCTTACAGAAACACAGCGTTTGTCTTCTCTCCTATGTGTAGCTCTTAGTGATGAAACAACACTCATGTCACCAGTTGTTGCAACACAACATGTTGTTAAACACAGTGATCACTCTTGTAATGCATATAGAGGACTCTTCTTCCAAGTTGCAAGAGATGGAAAAAGAGGAAATGGCCTCAGGTTGTGCCAGGGGGTATTTAGATTGGACGGTAGGAAAAATTTCTTCACTGGAAGGGCTGTCATGCACTGGAGCAGGATGCCCAGGGCAGTGATTGAGTCATCATCCCTGGAGGTATTTAAAAGACATACAGATTTAGCAGTGGACTTGGCAGTGCTAAATTAAAGCTTGGACTTGATGATCTTAAAGGTCTTTCCAACTAAAATGATTCTATATAAATTGCATAGAAGATCATTCATATCAGGAAGGTACTAACAAGATTTTTTTTATGACAACATATCTTCTCTTGGAAATATTTTTCTTTTTTTTTTTTTTTTATAAAGATGCCTGGTTGCTTTAATCAACTTCATCATTAAACTAAACATATATGAAATGAAAATATGCACTCTGAAAAAGAGAAGCTTCTCTTTTGATCAGGAATTGTTACACATCTTTGTAGATTGTAATTTGATGCCTCTTTTATTTGCTGTCAAAGCATCATGAATCAGTCAGGACCAAGTCTAATCAGGCCAATAATATTGCAGGTTCTTTTCAAGGAAATTGTGAGCACTAACTATTTTAATCAGCTCTAGGTTGAAACATTCCTTGCTGATAAAAGTTTAGGAAATGTTCTTGTCTTGCTTAGACTGTAAACCAAGCTGACTTGTACTGAGAGGCCAGATTGCTTCTGAATGTTCTGGCTCTGCATGCTGCATAATTTCAATTTAGATTACTAGTTTTTGTTTTACAGTATGTGCAGTCAGGGTGTTATTTTTACACTTGAGATGCCTTTTTATAACTTTTGTGTATTCATGTTGCTTGCTTCTTGCTGTGCAAAGTTACAGGAACTATATTTCATTTTGCCTTTAGCAATATAACAAGTTATATCATAAAAGCTACTTGAAATTTTCTTTCTACATGGGACTTTTTTTTTTTTTTTTTTTTTCAGAAATGATACATATGGTAACAGGTAGCAGATTGGTTTCAAATAAGGAGTAAACACAACACTTTGGTAGTCTTTCTGGAGAGCAGACTAAAGTGATTGCCATGGGAATTATTCTAATTTGTGATCTATTACATCAACAAATATTCTTTTTTCTATCTCTAGATATCATTGGAAATTTGCAAAGATAGTCAGGAACACTGTGTTATGTTTACACAGACTGTTAACAGCCAGACTCTGAGGGAGTGACAGGGTAACAGCACAGTTGAGTTTTTGCACTGAGGAAAATGTGAAGTGCTTCTGTGTTCCTGTCACTGTCCAAACCACATTTAAGCAAACTTCAAACTCTGTAGCTGTCTTCAAACCTCACTGATAGTAGCTTTCCAACAACTCCTCTGAAGATTTATTTTTCCTCATCGCTTTTAAAACAAAATAACTACATTTAAATTTGAACATCTCTGAATTTTGAGGTAGTTCTTGTCATGTTCTGAACCTTTCACTTAAAATCTTTGTTTATCAAAAAAAAAGGGCTTTGTGCAGTGGGATAATGCAATACACTTCCATCCATATACAGCCAATTTCCAGCCTTGTTTGCTCTGCAATTTATTGTAATATTTGTTTAGAGAAATATATTAATATTAAATATTTAATCTTTGATCCTGTGATTTAAAAAAAAAAAAAATTGCCTATGCTTGAGAGGTCAAATTATAGCCTAGAGCTACATTTCTTATGCAGCCAGCCTGCAACCTTGCATTATTCTGCTTAGGGAAAATTCACTCAAGAATAAAGTTTCATGGCAATAACAATATTGCAGATTATTTCCAATGAATTCATTGCAAATTGCTTTTGTTTATTCACTATACTATGATTGCAGCATCATTCCCACTTCTGTAGCTAACTTGGGGCTTTCAAAAATTTTATGCCCATTTACAGGTTTTTAAAAGCCTACCTTTCTAATTCTTTAAGTTATGTGTTCTAGAGGAAAGTCAATTGAGAGGAATATTTTAGTTGCCAGTTTGGGGTTTTTTTTTTAATAAACCAATTTTAAGCTTTTATTACAGATAAGTAAAAGCTTAATACTTCCAGTAGAGAAGAAGGAATACTAGCAAGGAAAGCATTTTGAGCACATGTTTAAAACAGATCAATATCTTCCTCTACGGCTATGAGAATAATTGATTTTAAATAAGAATATTTCAAATGAAGTGAGAATTTTATAACTTCACTAGAAAATGCAGTGTATTGTTGCAACAGTATCTGCAATGTTTGTCTTGAAGTTCAATTATAAAATTAAACATCAGCATTTTATTTTCATTGGAAACATCATTATTGCTGAATATTTCTTTTTATAGAACTGTTGCCATATCTGACAATGCTGGAAAAACTGTCTCGGCAGTTCCACATTTTGAGTGAGCAAAATCTTGGAATATTCACTCTAAAAATCAAGAAAAAATATTTTTCCACTGCAAACTTTGAAGTGGCTTCAAGTTGTTAATTGGACTAATGTTGAGTTGTGACTATTCTGACCCTCAACACCCTTTTTTGTCAATATTCTTTGTATGCGTGTGCTCTGCTATGCCTTAATCCAAGGCTTTGAGCACTTTGGTGCTCTTGGCTTGGCTCATTACTCGGTGTTTAGACAGCAAACTTAATGAGGTGCTTTAAGTTTTGCTGTAAATGAAATGTAAGAGTAACAGACCTAAACCCCTTTAAAGTGATGCTTTGCTTTCTTCACTCTGTAAAGAGCAGGAGAGACAAAGTTTACCAGCTGAGTTTTGATTTATTTACTAGCTTACACAAGATGGCCACTAGAGTTCATCAGAGGTGGTTTTTCTGGTTTTGTTCATTCTCTTTTTAACATGTTGTCATTTACAAAGAGATAAGCAGTCTGTAAATGTAAATCCATGGGTTGTTGGTTTTTTTTAGAATTCTTACATAAACAACCAAAGCTTCTCAAATCATTGAAGGTCATTAAAATTTAATGCTGTGTAAAGTTCAGTGATCAATGTATCCATTTAGTAAACATACCTTTTTGTACAAGCTTTTAGCCCTTATCTCTTTTTAGTATTCAGGTAGAATCACTACTTTCCAAATGAAATGTTCTAACATATTTTAAGTGAAGCTTTTAAAAGCTTCCTCTTGCTTGGAAGTTTATACTCTTTATTAAAAGGTCCTTCTGTTATGTGACATCATGTTTTGTAAGGTCAGTTTATAATGTTTTTCTTTCATTCTTCTCTGTATTTTTTTTGCCTTTTGATGGAGCTAAAAGAAAAAAAAAGTTTCTAAAACGTTTTTTCTAAAGTGGAAAGCTTTCTTTGATTTGGCCACAATATAAGTAGAACACCTCAGAAGAACAAGCTGAACCCTTTTATTGCTTAAGTATTCTGAATATTTAAGTCTAGTACAGATCATACTAAGTACAGCAACATTCTCATTAATTCTGTCACTTGTTCCAGCTAGACCAAGCTACCTTTGTACCCTGCTGTAATTCCTGCAGCCTTATTAAGCTTTGCTACATAGGCAGTCTTCAGCTCACCTCTTGAAGACATTGTCAGGCTTATTCTAGCATAGATATTTGCTTCAGCAGAGAATTTTAGCATGATACTGGAGCTGGAAATAATGTGTAACTGTCCATCTAAATCTATTCTATCTTTTTTTCTTAAATAGTATTTTGCTTTAGGATCAGATCTTTTAAAGGAATTTTATGAGCACATCATTCCACTCTGCTAGATTCTGCAGGATTGAGGTATCTCCCTGTTGCAGACTCCCTGGGAGGGGCATATTCAACTCAGAACTTGCTTCCGATTGTTTGACATTACTAATACAAATGCTGTTCCAGAATCCTCTTAAAATAAGTATTCATTAACTAGACAAGAAATTTAGTGAGTTTTCTCACTAATCTGTGTATCCAAAAAACTATTCTTCTATGTAATGGCTATAGAGTGATCATTTATCATTAATTGTGTTGAGCTGGATGGTGATCTCAATTTGAACCTTAAGAGGAAATCTTAAATAGAAGAAATGCAACTCAAAAACAATCTTGGTAGACACAAAACTGAACATGCACACAGAGAGAAAACTGCTGTCATTGCTTCAAGTCATTGTTTCAGCATGTTATGGTTGAGTATAGGAAAGCTGGCATTCTCACTCTGAGGCTGCAGTCATCTGCTTGGAGTTGTGATGTTGGACTGGCAACTGCAGAGCTTTGGTGTTTCATATAGTGTCTCTGACTGTGTGTAGATATGTATGTGTAGATATTGAGGGAGATATATACATGGGCAAATGTTCATACACATTTACAAATACAAAACTGATCAACATACACGTGCATTGACACAAATACACAGGCACCATTGTGCAAGAATATATTTAAGCATCATAAACATTCCCAGGTAAGTGTTCCAGCTCTTCACCATGAGTCCAGTTCTGACCATAAGCAATGGGTGGAATTTGGCAGGTTGCTTTCCAAATATAATCACTCGATAATTTTCACCATGAATTATAATGAATGTTAAACTGTAGGTGAAAATTAAAAACATTTTTCAATATTTTTTCTTGAATTACTATTATTTACCTCATAGTTTAAATGGGCTTTATCCTTTGGATTAAGAAATCAAACCAAGTGTCACCATTTGAAAAAAAAAAATCAGTGAGAAAGTTTTGTTTTGTTTTCTCACTGGACTGAAATTATTCTTTTTCCTTCAATCAGCTGTATTTTTTCTGTTTGCAATGAGTAACAAGACTTTTTTTAGCCTGTCTCACAAACATACAGTTGCAAATGTACTTGCAGTTCTAATCCCTTACAATAAATAAGATCTCCAGTTCCATCTAAACTCCTTGTGTATCAGAGTGATTAATCAGAGTGATTAATTCTTTCTATGCCTGAATGCCACATTGTCAGAAATATTTCTATGATGCAATTATTAATTAGACACATCTTTTTTTCCTTATTGATAAATAATCTCTTGCATGTTTTGGTTTAGTTACACTACCTTTGATTTCAGAAATTACTTTTCTGTAGCTAAAGATGATGCTGGGAGCCACTGAGCAATTATGACCTCTGCTGGAAACCTTGAATTTTATTCTGTCAGAGAGCAACCTCTAGAAACCATTATTGTTGTGACTTTGGGCATTAATCTGCAGTGTGCTACGAACTGTACAAATGGATTAAGGGATTGTACCTACTCTGAGGAATTTACAGGATGAACAGAAAAATAGAAAAGGCATATACAACATAAAGAGAAATTTTAAATGAAACCAAAGAGGGCATCAGTGGCAGGACTAGGCAGAGAATCTGCCTGCCTCTTAGGCTGCTTGTACTGCCTCTGAAATAGCATAAGATATTGATGAATAATGACTACCATTATGAACATGAATATAAACATACTGATAAGACAAACAGATTCATAGTTTGAAAACATGTTCTGTAGGATTCTGTATCATTATTTCTAAATACAAAAGTTAAATAGAAGACAAAATGTGTTCAAGGAGAGATTCAGTATTGATTTTCTGCTAGAAACAATATGACAGTCACATGTATGACAGAAGGAGACTTCTGTGGAAGTACCTAGAGCTACACAGTCATTGATCTGTAGTTGTCCTGAGCCATTCATTAATCATCCCAGCCCAGAGTAAATCTTTAAATGCTCATAACACTCATGCTTCAAATTATGTCATCCCAAAGCCATGCTTCCCCATGTAATGTACAAGAAAAAACAAACTTTGTTTATATTCCTGAGAAGAGTCATTTGCATTTGACAATTTACTGTGAAGAATGAACTGATTGTGGAATTTTGAAAAATGTAAATTAACTTACAGCTTTTCTTGGAACATTTGCCATCCTGAACATATGGTTCACAAGGCTTCAGCAACTGTATACTGTGGTTAAAAACAGGCTTATGGGAATTTTAAAAAGCAACACAGCAAGATCAGAGCTCTTTATGTCAGAAGGGCCTGAAGCAAAGGCTGTTTCACTCCCTGGTGCATCCTTGCCTTCTGTGATGATCCCTACAATACTTTGCATGTTATTTTTAAATTATCTTTATATAGTCAAGATCCAGGCATATTAATAAAACTGTTCCAAGTGCAGATGTCATATAATGAAAAATTGGCTTGCACCAAACTAATCATGAAATAGAATTAGTATAGCACAAACTCTAGCCCACTTACTGGATGCCCAGGCCTGGCTGTCATACCTGAAGGTACCAGTTCATTATCCAAATTAAATCTTTATTCACTATTCAAATAAATGGGAAAAAATCCATTTATTTTGGCCAAGTGATGAGTGTATCTCTAGGTATATATTGCAATCTATAAATAGCTCTTTTATGAGAAAGGGAAAAGGGGCAAGAAAGAGTCAAGAGATGAGATTTCTGTCTACAGTAGGGAGAGAACACAATGAACCTTCTGCCTATTATTTATCCCCTCAGCAAAGTAACTGGGAATGGTGTTGGCATATCTTTGAATTCCTGGAAAGAGAGAATATTTCAAAGACTTAAAAGATTATTTGCTGATGACAGAAATGAACTGGAAATGTTTTTCTTTTTCTCAGAAGAATAAGTCTTCAGGCTATCATTCTTCCAGTATCTGTGATAAAATGTGAATACACATATTTCTCTTGACCTACTGTCTTTTAATCCAATAGTTTAATATGGTAATTTGCAGTCTTGTTGCCTTTCTCACAGAAAAGTGTTCACAAAACAGTTTCACACAAGATTACTCTTTTCTTCCACTGTGCCTTTGAAATAGTTTGCTTTTATGGATAAGGTCTGTGCTTTGGCATAGTATGCATGATCTATCTAAAATGTTATTTCTGATTGACTGTCTCAGATATATTACTGTGCTTAGATCAAGTGGGGGTTTTTTTAAGTTTCTCTTCCTTTTTGTATTCTGTCATATAATTTCTGAAAGGAATTCCTGTAGACATATACATGCAGTGGTAGTTTTCTATGGGTGTAAAAACAGTCTCTTCTTTTGAATACCTAATTATCTAACGAGGAACTAAACTATCAGAATTACTTAACCAATGCCCCAAAATACCACCTAATGTTTATAGGATTGTAAGATTGCAGGAGGTGCTTTTATTAAAATAATTTTCAGAATTAAGAAAAACAGAATATTTGTTTCTAGGCAAACAAAACCAGAAATTACTTGCATAAGAATAGGTATAGTATATGAGTTTAAACCAAAGTTTCATCTCATCCCAAGCCTTTCTGTGCTAGTAGCCAGTAAAGTATGATGGACTGAGAGCAAGTTAGATTATTTCTTGGATAAGTCCTCCTCACCTTTATTGATGTACAAGGATTTTGACATCTGGAAGCTAATGGTAGACCATAATGTTAAACAGCAATTGAGAGCATTATTTCATGAATTTCTGTTATCCTTTTTAACACATCAGTTCCTGTTGACTTCCACAACATACACAATTTGTTTTTGATGTGAAAAATGCCTTTCATCACAACCTTGAATTGTTTCGATATTTACTGATTGTTATTTTGCTGACTAGCTCAGCTGTTCCTTGTTCACATTTTTTCCTGCTATTTGTAGATGTCCTGGACCACCTTTTTTTCTCAACTGAAGAATCCTAGGCACTGCAATGATCTAAGTAAATCCCATTGCAACTTACCAAGTCCAGTCTGTGTCATTTCTCTCATGCTAAAAATATTATATGTAAAGACACAGTGAAAAAGAAAGGAATTGTGTCAATGTGGATAAGATAGCACCAGTGCCCTAGCATAGCTGAGGAGATTCATGTGGTACAAACATACTGCTTTCTAGCTGAAGTTTTGGTCACTTGTCACTGGATTTATAAATATGTCCTCACACTTTTTGATAGACCAGTGGTTTCAGCCCCAAGATTTTGGCTAACTTCCAGATTACCTAGAATTTCTTCACTCTCTTGTGTGGATGCTGTATTCTCCTTTCTTCCTATTCCAAAGCATTTATCTGTATAGAAGAACTCAGCACAGTCATCATGCTCTCACCCTGATGTAACTGAATGGATAGGAGCAGGAATTCCACTATGTAACTAATAAAGTTCTTTTTCATTTTAGAGGTTAGATTTCTAGATAAAATTAATGTTAGTGTTGTTACTTTTGAATGAGCTTCTCATATAAGATATTGGACTACTATCATACTAAAATGAAATACAAATTGCTATTTTAATTATTAACGTCACTTATTACAAAATATGAAATTTATAAGGGTTTGGCCTACCAGGTATTCCAGGCTGTTGTAATTCTTCTTACAGGTTTACTCTTCCTAATAGCCTTTTACTAAATGTAAGGAACAACTTGAACATGTTTTGTTCCAGTGTGACAGTTTGTGAAGGAAAAACTGATGGCTGACCTTTTCAGAAAAATACCACATACCGAAATTAGAAAGAAAATGTAGTGATCATAATTTGTAGCAAACTTTTTGTCAATTGCTTGATTAAAAAGCTTTATCAATAAAAAAAGAAAAAAATGACTCCCCCAAACTAATTTTATAGGCTTTGACATGCTATACTAGAGAATTGATGACTCAAGAATTTTTGCTTGGCTTTTTTGGGGGCCTTCTTTCCTTGCTTGTCTCGTTGCTTTCAAACCAAGGAAAGTATTTGATGTAGTAGTGTCCTACAGGGATGAAGGTAAAGAGCGCTATAACTTTTGAGATTGCAATGAAGACCCAGCAACTAATTTGTCTTTCCAATAAAATACAGAATAGCAAAAAGAACTCTGTAATTCCCAAGTGTATATAAAAATAAAATTCTGATATTTTGGAAATCACACTGACATTCTACTAAGGACTTGAATGGAGAAGGATATTAGTCCTCATTTCTACAAGAACGTGTGTTTTGGAAGACATTTTGAGTTTTTGCAGTAATTTACTAGATTCAGCTTTGAAAAGTGATTTTTTTTTTTTTTTTTTTTTTTTTTTTTTCCCGTTTTGTTCTTGTTTTTTACCATAAGCTTGGAAAAGTTTTTTTTTTTTTTTTTTTTTTTTCCCAGTTGTAGACTTGATTTTACCATAAGCTTGGGTGCTGAACAGACAAGTAGAACGGGATTGGACAAGCCTGATGAAATACGTAAGACAGAAAAGTAATCAAGTCAGGTTCCCTTTGGAATTACTGGGGAGTAAAAAAATCCCTCAAACTCAGTCTTTGGAGGAGCTCATCTGCCATTGAGCCCTACATGACCACATGCCCAAACAGAGTCTATTTCACTGATGTACCTGAATTAGAGTGACTCTGACTCAAAGACTGTAGATGAAGACTGTTCTTGAAGACTTCAAATCAGGATGGTGCCAACATTTTACTGGGACTGAATAACTGAAACACTTGGAAATATAAAGACTTAGCTTTCTAATAGCTGGAGGTTGCATAGTCCAAAAGGAGTCATCAGCTAGATTTTGCCACAAACTGTAAAGATAAGCTTGCAGATGAGCCACAAAAAATGTGATTTTTCTATAAAGACACATTCTCAAATTGTGAGCACTTGTTCTCACTTAAATCTGAGAAACTACGAAGTCTCAGAGCAGTCTTGGTGAAGAAATGACTGTACAAAACATATATTGTTCACTATATTAATGTTTTGCAATGGTGGGAGTGAAATATTTGAAACCAAGAAAGCTTTGCCTAGTATGAAGTATGAGACAGATTTTGAATGACAAACAATGCAACTGACATTAAACCCTAAACAGGGGATAAGATAAACGTGAAAGAAAATGCATTTCACAACCAGTGTGTACATTGCCTGGAGCTGGCTGCTGAAGGCAGGAGGCATAGACTTACTTAAGTAAAATTTTATACATGAAACTACTGTCCCTAGTTCCTGTAGGTTTGTTATTACATTAGTATTCTGAGCCCTCTGCACTTCCTTTGTGGAGGAAATGGGCTCTAAGTTTGGCTCTAACTTTGGCAATAGCAGTTTCCCCCCTCTAGGCCTGATAAAAAGGGAGTGCAGGAGAAAAACTTGATTTGTTGTATTTCTACTGCTGGAGATCCAGAAGGAGCTTAAGTAACAAACCCTCTTCCCAGTGCTTATTCATAATACAAAGGTACACAAACAAATAAACATTCTACCATGATAATCTTCTCCCTGCAGGAAACAGGAAAAAAATCAGTAGCTGTTGAATAGAAAAGGATAAAAACAATAGGGAAAATAAACTTTTCCAGTAGATGGCAATGCATTCAAACTGACAGCAAAAAAAAAAATTATTGTCTTAAATCTAGGAATTTCTGTCAAATTTATAGTCAATAAACTACTATGTTTTCAGACTTTTCTCCATACTTAAGAAACTTATTTTCAAGCTGGTTTCCTTTTGCCTTTTTAAGCATGCTCAGATTTTAAAAATGCAAGGTATTGACTTCTTACTTTACTCACTGCTGGGACTCCAGAAAAAATCCTGGGAATATGTTTGCGCTGTATTTTCTAATGCAATACAGTAATATCCAAGAAAGTTCTAAGTCCTTCTATCTTTTTACCTAATTCAGCAAGGCAATCAATTCCGTAGAAAATAAGAGTTGAACAGACAGGAAAATAATATCCACCTCTTCTTCAAGGAGTTACATGGGGTCACTTGATACCTGACTTTTTAGCCAAGACAGCCAAATACTGTGCTCCAGGATCACTTGTCAGAGCTGTAATAGAGTTGGTGAACTCTAGTTCAATTGGTATGACTGCCCTGCCAGTTTTCCTGTTCACTTGGTGAGCCTAGTGCTCTTGTTTTAAATGTCATGAGCATAGCATATTATTTTGAGTGCATAAACTTGCCTATTGTTGGCATCCTTGATGAACATGATTTTGGGAAAGTATTTAAAGGTCTGGAAGAGACACAAGAAAAAATCACAGGAGTGCTCTCGGGTGGGGTTTTTTCTGTTACTGTTTTGACATCTGTGTATTTTTGTGATCGATATTTATAGCAGTATCTTTGTTACAGAAAAACTGGTTTCTTAATCAAATTATTATATTGAAGATTTACTAAGAATTTGTGGCTTTCTGGAAGGACTGGTTAGTGCTAAATAAGAATTTTCTAGTAGCAGCTCTGCTGTTAGAATCCAATATTGATTGTGGGGCTTGTTGCAGATCTGTCCACTGAGAACACTTTAAAATGATGTCCTCACAGCTAGTTTCTTTCACTTGAAGCATATTAGGTGCAAAGCAGGCAAAGCTTTGTTGCTTGTGTTAAATATCAAGTTGTTCAAGCACATAACATCAAGTATCTGATGATCTGTTTTGCAAGAAACCACAACCAGACTTAGAGAAAATCACTAACTTTTCTCCTGCTCTTTGATCTCTTTGTTTTAAACTAATAGTGTAACCTTCAAAGAGGCAGGGAATGCCAAATATAAGAATTCACTACAGTTTCTAGCACCAAGGATTTTGAACAGTCATGCATGTTCTTAGATATGTCTGTGATAAGTGTTATCCTACTTTTATTTATATTGCAGTGACATGCCATATTTGCTAAACTATTTTGAGTGAAAAAGTATGCTATTCCCTGCCCTAGATCACATGCAATGTAAATTAGTTTGCACAAAGGACAATGTAATTTATGCAAAGGCAAGATGATCCCTCTGAGATGAGAGATGCTACTGAAAAGAAATATTCCTGTTGTTTCAAGGAAAGTGTTGGTTATTTGTAATGAGCTCATTTGTGTGTAATATTTTCTACTGCAGAATATTTATTTAAAATAGGTTTTTGAGTTCCAAGCTGTGAATGAGCTAGCACAGATCACCACTCTAGTGATAACTTCCAATGAATTTTGCTTCTGAAGTACTGCTAAGGTAAATTAGATATTGATCTCTGACAAAATGGAAGACTTGTCTCTGCTGAATTTTGAAACTTGCAGATTAAATAAGAATATGATAAATGCTAAAAGGTATCATTCTTTGTGTTCTAGATGTGCCTAGAGTCCTAAGCTGACAGGTTCCCTTATGCATATAGACAGCTAAAAAAATAATAATTTTTTTAAAAGAATGGGGGGGATGCAGTGAAATATAAAACATTTGAGGTTTTGCTCCAGAGAGTAAAACTTCCTGGGTTGAATCTTCTATGCCTGATGGTGCAGGAGCAACTAATCATAAAGATGAGCTTGGTTTTCACTAGAGATAATTGTCCAAATATTTAGCCATATCCTGCTTACTTTAAGACTTCTTTATGATTTCTCCCATGGTCCATAATGATTTGAAATACATGTTTGTACCTGTGCTCTACCTTCTTGGAGAGCAAGAGGGTGTGAGACACAAAAGCCTGAAACCACTTCGCCCTTTGTTGTTTTCTATATACACAAGAAGGGAACACTGTGTCCTTGACCTAATGGGTACATAATTTATCTGTGAAATTGTTTCATAAGGGTTCCATCAAAACTACAGGATAAAGCTTGACACATTTTTATGTAGGTTTGTTAGCTTTTCTCCAACAGCTCCAGCTGGATGTAAATATATTTTGTTGTGTTTGCACTCTGTGGTGATCCAGTACTGTCTCTGCTTGGAGTACAATATATTGTGAGTTTGACTGGGTGGCTCTGCAATCAGTTCCAGTTCTGCCTTGTTAAATTTTATTTGGTTTAGTGCCTTTGGAAACAAGGCAGGGCTTCTGACATGGAAGTGAAGTCCAACCTCCACCCTGAGTGCTCTGTTACTATTCGGTGTTCATATACTATATAAAAAATGTGATGCTACATTTTGATCCCAACAGATATCATGTGTGACAGCAGCATTTTGTCTGCATCCTTAACACTGTGTAAAATAAAACATTAATTACTGATTCATTAAGTAATTATCATTGTGCCTGAGTGGGACCAAAAACTTGTTAGTAAATAAACACATTCTCAAGGTCTGTGTTTCTTTTGAGAAAACAAATTATTATGTCCTCTCTGATTTCAGATTGGTGACAAAAGCATGTTTAGAGAAATTCTACTGAAAGTAAATTTTTATATAAATGGAAATTGAAATGTGTTACCATATCTGGGTAAAACCATAGCTAATTTTGAACATTTAATCTGAGTTTGCAGTTCAAGAGCCTCTGCATCCATCCTTTTGGGACAAGGATGTTTTGTGATATTTTTTCATTGCTCTGACACAAGACCTGTTAATATAAATTATTTCACTTTCATCTTTTCCCCAAATCGAAGCAATGGAGAACAGACCAGATTTGACACACATCATATTCCGAACCTAAGAGTCAGCCCAGTTCCCACCTTATTTCTCCCTAAGTACTGTTGTGGCTTTTCCGGGAGAACAGCCTGTTCTCTGCTTAAGGAGCTCACAGTACAGTGAGGTAGTGCTGTGTACATTGTGCTACCCAGTAGAGCTGTGTTTGGAACTCATTTAAGAAACTAATTCCCTGGACTGATATCTAGGTCTGCTGATGCTTTCTCGCTGAATATTTCAGTGTGACCATAGTAACACACTGTGTATCTGTTCCCCTGGCACTGCACGGTAGGCTTGCACTGGGGTGGCAGTTAAGCTAATATCATACATATCTTTTCCCACTTCTTGTTTTTCAGACATTGGGCACACACTGCTGCCTGATTTGTTTGAAAATGCAGAATTAGCTCTTGGTTCCTTGGCAGGTTTTTCTTCAGTCAGCCTCCACAAAAGGCCTTAATCCCTCAAATGAGGAAAGGCTCCTTCAGCAGTGCTTTTTTCATTGTGTGAGAAATTTCTGCCTTTCATGACTGAACAATGTAAGATGTCTGAAAATCATATGAGGTTTGCAATTTTAAAAGCTTTCTTCAAGGGTTACTCAACTATTTTAACTTCTCGATCTTCTAACTCCACCCCTTAAAGTAGCAACCACTTTAGAGCACTGCCAGGAGAGTTTCTAGCCTTCTGTGGTTGATTTGCTTTTACAGTGAGGAGCAAGTACCTTTAAATTAACTAAGTCCCAAGAGTACAGAAAGACAAAATATGAATTTAAACTTAAGAAAATGTCACAGTTTGACTCAGGTCCGACAACAATGCTCTCGATCCCCTCCCCCTCCCACCCAGGTAGGGAAGGAGAGAGAGAAAAAGAGAGAGACTTGGCTGGATTGAAAACTAAACTACACAGTTTTAATTAAAACACTAATGAATCATACAATAAAATATATACAATTATATACAGATATATATTCAGGTATGGGCAAAAGCCTCTTGCCTCCCCCCACCCCAGCAACTCCCACAGCACTTCCCTGAACTGGGAAGAGTCCCGAGGAATCCCAGAGCTGCTGCTGGAAAAGAGCAGAGAGTTATGGGGGTCAGGAGAGATCAAGCCTGAGGATCGACGGTGATGGATGAACAGAGTCCTCCCTGGACGCCGGCCATGGACCGAAGAGAAGGGGAGAAGAAAAAGAAAGGAAGTTGTCTTCTGTGATCTCTGACCTTCCTCTGAGCTTACGTAGATATATGGAATGGAATATCTTTGGCCAATTTTGCTGTCTGTCTAACTCAGCCTCCTACGGGGGGGTCACAGATCTCCCCATAGTGTCTGAGCTGGCAGAGTGCAGGTGCAGCCTTGAAGCCTCAGTAGTTAGAAAAACATTCCACTGTCTTATCAGCCTAGCAGAACACACTGTTGCTAGTTACAAGAAAGCTTACTGAAGGAAAAAAAAATCAGTAAAAAGAAAAATTGGCTTCATCCTGGCTCAAACCAGGACATGATGGCAGGCATAAATAAAGCATTAGCTGGATATTACAAGGATAGGATTTAATTTTCTCCTGGAAGCTTTGTATAATTATGCATGAGTGTCTTACATTATTTTGTCTCTGAAATGCCATCCCAGGCACTTGCATCATGGAGCTAGGGGAGTGCACTGCAACGGCCTCCAAACTCTGTGAACCTGGTAATTCTCCTGGAGTTTTAGTCTTTTGTGAAAAGTCCACGTGCATCATTTACATGTCATGACAGTGATGGTTACATTATGTGTTCCTAAAAGGGTTAGCCAGCTAGATGTCTTTTGTACTTACTGATGCCATTTAGTAACTGCTATTAGATGACTGTTAATTAGGTTTATTATATTTCCATTATCACAAAAAGATCTGAGCTATTATAGATGAATGTAACTAGTGTTGTTTCTAAGTAGAGCTATTTTAAATGAAAACTTTCACAACTTCTAAGTAGTAGAAAATGTGTATATGGATCACTTCAAAGTCTGAAATGCTACAATGTGTTTAGTTTGTGAACAGCTGAGTAGTTGTAATTTTTTTCCCCTCTCTTAGAGAAAAACAGACCTGAGTAACAAATACAAAGGTTTATTTTTATAAGGACTTTATTTTGTAGACATATGCAGACAGAAGTAAGCATTTAGATGATGAAGTAGCTTCTCTCCTTTTCTAAGTTTCAACAGTGTTTTCTTTCTGGTTTTTGTTTGGTTTTTTTTTTAAATCTTCACATCTTCAAGTGACCTGGAAGCCTGTTTGGAAGTGTACCACTACTCAAGTGTACTCAGCCATTACACAGTGTTACCTTTCTGCTGGTTATTAGACCAAAGTTTTTACTGTAACATAAGTATTTGTTCTATTGCTCTACCTTTGTCTTGATGAAGCAATCATATATGTATCTATAACTGTCAGAAAAAGGTATGAAGTTCAGATTCAAAACATTGTCTTTGATATACTTGCCTCCATCTGGCAAAAGCATTTTAGAAATTGTGCACAGTCTCAAAACTAGAACACTTTTGGTTTACCTCCCCAAGGGTTCTGGGCACTAAGAATTATATAAATGACAAAGTAACACAGAGATTGATTGCTCATTTTCTGATCCTTCCTTCTGAGTAGAAGTCCATGTCACTTCAGTGAGTAGACAAGGACTCCTTACATGCAGACCCCACCAGCCCGAGGGGTTGGGTGCAAGTATATGTTGACCCAGTTAACTCTGCCAACTCTGAGTGATGACTTTGAAGTGTTTCTTGGCTTGAAATTTCTTTTCACCAAATTGTTTTCTTGGGGTGTCAGGTTATTTCTCATATATGCAGTAAGTTAATGACTGGTGTGATTGACACTGTGTTCCCACACTCAGGTGCATCCTTACCTGTTTGACATGGCTCCACACTGCATGGCTGGGACTGAAAAGCAGGATGTTAAATCTGTTGTTACTAAGTGTTTGTTATCTGCAAATCTCATGTGTTAAATCAAGCTTTCTGAAGACACAAGAGGTATTTCTAAACCAAGAACTTTGAGTAAACAATTACTGATACTTTTGGATGAATGATTTAAATATTAATCATGTAGCAAAAACTTAAGATTTTTTGTCACTGTTTTGCATTTACCTTATTTTTCAGCATTAGAATTATAAACCCTATGTGAGGCTATGTGATAAGATTCCTCTGAAAGTCAGTAGCAATAGCATAACAATATTTAAATTATTTATGTCAAGCAACACAAAGTTAAGTGAGCTAGACCTTGAGTTCAAAGAGATGTGGTTTTAAAGTAAATTTAGACAGATTACTGGCCACTAATCAAGTGTTTACCTGTTTCCATTAAAACTAAACTGAATTTAATCAGTATGCTTTCTAACACATTAATTTCTCCCTAAGTAAGAAGTATATTTGTCATAAATATTTAAATTGGATTTTAAATCCATGAAAGTTTAATTTAAATAAGAAGTGAGGTGTTTTTTCAGGGTTGAAATTGTGTCTTCAAATTCTATTCAACAGTTGTAAACAAATTTTAAAGTTAATACTCTCAACTGAATTTTCTTTGCATTTGAGATTAAATACCTTTACTTGAAAAAAAAGGCTTATATGTAATTAAAGTTTATGTAAAGTTAGCTGTTCATAAAGCCTAAGTTTTTATTTCTTGTAGCTAAATAGCACTACTAGTGGCTAATTCAGAAGCTGGAAGAGTACGGAGTATTTTAAATATGAAACATATTTATCATGAAATGTATTAGAAGACATATTTTGCACTTCTCAGCATAACCCCTGAGGAGGATATGGGAGAAATTTTCTTTATGTATAATTCTGTAATTATATTTTCTTAACTCTTGAATACACATGTATTATAATCTCCAGCTTTATTACTGTGATTCCTGTTCTAATCTCAAAGATACCAAATACCATATTGAACCCAAAACACAGCACTATTCAAGTTACTAAGAAGAATTTACTCTAGTCTTCAAATATACATCATACCTTTGAGGGAAGAATCCCCATTATAAACTTTGGTGTTGGACCAGGATTTTGGAAGAGCACACTGCAGGTAGCTTTATTCCCCTCTGGGCAGAGTTTTTCCCACTGTCCTGGAAGCTCTCAGCTTTCGAGTTGTTTTCTGGTGTACTTCAGAGCATCAGTGTTTGAGCTGAAGGAACTGATTAACTGAACCTAACTGCACCCTATTCAGATTTCCATGGGAAAAAGGCTTGCATATGTAGATTTTTATGAATGTTTATTATAAGCATATAGACACACAAAAATGTAGCATTTCATGCTCTAAATAAAAAACAGAATAGAAGGAAGCAAGGAGTTGGCAAATCATGAGTAAGTTAATAATTTTGTCTTTAGCAATTTAAAACACATACTCTCCTAACTTACCCTGTTACCTCACAGTAAACTAAACAGACGACTGACAACTCAACTTCCTGTGAGTAGTTAATGTTATAAGACATCTGAAGTGAAGCACTTAGTAAAATCCTGGTTCTGTTGAAGTTGATTTGACAGTTATCATGGACTAGAATAAAGCCAGACAGACATTCCTGTTTTTCCATAACCAGAGCTACATTCTCTTCTGATTTGCTTCTATTTGGCCTTCAGGGTTTGTCTGAGATAAGCCAGCAGCAATGGACTTGTATTGAAGATGTATCATCATTCATGGTGTTCTTTAAACAAGCACAGAAGTGCATGTGGGAAAGGCACTCAGCAGGCTAGTTATTACTACTTGTCACTGTCACAGAGGTCTTGTACTACTGTTTAGTCACTGAGTCAGTTGACTGGTGCTGGAAGATGACTGGTTGGATGTAAATGATGTAAATGTTCGTGAACAGATGCATTGTACCATGAGAACGTCTGTCACTCAAATTCACAGACTGTAGAAAATGTTATTCCTTGCTAGAGGAGCATGGTTTCAGCAGTTGGAGGAGCTTTCTCACTGTTAAATGTTAATGTGTCCTAACAGACATGGTTTATGTGAGGAAAAAGTAGCAGACACAGGCAGGGATAAACTTTTAGAGAGGTCTTTCACATGAAATGCAAACTAAATCTTGAAAGCCACAGAGTTGAAAGCAGAGCTCCCTCAGGCTTTAATGTTTTCACTCTGGATTCCTAACCTGGAGACTTCCAAGTTTATACATGGACTTTCTCCAAATGGGTTTAGTTGGTCAGCTTGGACAGATTTAATTCCAGTGACAGACAGTCAAACTGCAAATGTCAGTGTGGAGAATGGTCAAAAAGCGTATTTTTACAGAGTTGTCAAGAACATCATAGCAGAAAAAAATTCTGTCACCCATGAAAGGGATCAACCACATACATGGTCGTATTCTTCCTAATGCAACTACTGAACAGGTTAGACCTTATGCTATTCTAGTCCACCTCAGGCCTTTTGCTTAATTTTTGCTGTTTAAAACAACTAAAACTGAAGCTACCCAGGAAAATAGCCCTTGTGTGTCAGAGCACCCAACCAAGTTTAAAGACAGGGAAAATAAATAGTTTTGAAACTATTTTCAGTCTTCAGAAAAGGAGCATCAGATTTTATAAATGGTGCTAGTAAGTGTACCTTTGCCATCCCAGTGATTTTTGGTTTGAATGTTCCTATTGACTGCCTTGCTACAGTTCTGATGCTGCTTTAGGCATAATGCAGTCATGACTTGCCATCTAGTGGCATGTTCTTAGACTGTCCAGCCTAGGAACAGTCACAGTAAAATTTTGAATGATCATGATGCTTCTTGAAAGAATTTAGGGAGATAATCTTCAAAAAAATTTATGGTTGGAAAGAATAACAAAAGAATGTAATGATATGTCCTGCTTATCAAAACTATCAGATTTCTGAAAGTTTTAAGCCAGACTAAAAAAGTTTGGAGGTAAGAGATTAAAATAACTGCAAGTTTAGCTGTCTTTTTAAAGAAATTGATATGTTTTTCAAAGTACTATATTTCATATATATAGGTGTATATATATATACATGTGTATATAGATATGTGAAGTGACAGTGTAGTCAGAACACTCCTGACACTGTACATCTGAGGAAAGACACTGCCCTAAGTGAATGTTTGAATTCAGGGGTATTAAGCAGAAATTACATTCAATCCAGAGTCATATATGAATTGTGCAACACAGGCAGGTTTTTTTTGTGGTTGATAGCCATTAATTTCTTGAATCCCTCTTCATCTAGTACCCCAACCATGACACTGATAGTTTTCCATAGGACTCACCCAAAAATCTTGCTATTATTTTAATATTTTTTGAAATCTGTCTGCTTTTTATGCCTAAATGCAGTGTGCTCTGTTCTGTCAATCTACTCCACTCTTTGCAAAGAATAATGCTTCATTTAAGAACACTACATTTCTTATTTCAAATTAAAACTATTTAAGAGGTTCTTAAAAAAAAAAAGACTACAAACCTTTTAGGAGTTCTAGTCCTAATATGTTCACTCTATTACTCCCATGCTAACTGTTAATTTACATAGGATGAAGTTCAGTTCCTTTTCTTGCTTTCACTCTGATGAAGAAAGTCAGAATGTTGACCCTTTGTCTGAAAATTCCTTCTAAAATTATTCCATATTTAAATAGGTCCAGGGGCTGGAGTGGCAATGAGAAATACAGAACTCATTGACAGACCCCTGGAAAGCTCAAAGGACATAGCCTTTTGGTTGTGATTTGCTGCCTGATCAATCCATAGGTTCACTTTTTCTCCAGAGTTCCTGAGTGAGCTTTGTAGATGAGCTTCTTGCTGTAGGGTGATGGTCTGTGAACTGCTAAAAATGCATGCAAACTTTCCCTGGAACAGGTTCATGTCAATGTATTTTTTAAAATGGAATATTTTATGCCATCACAGACAGGCATATCTTTGCCTCTCTGAGTCTTTATAATCTGTCTTCATCAGTGTTCCAGCATGTTGGTATAAAAACTGGCAGCACTTTAAGTATTCATGTGATTGCAGAAAAGAACCAAAAGACTTCTGTCATTATAACTGGCACTGTAGGATCAGGTACCAGCTGTCTGCCTCTAAGCAGTCTGTAAATTCCAAGGAAGGCAATTTTCTTTTTGTATCATTTGTATCATGCTGAAAAAAAGGTAAATTGGGTACTGCAGGGTAGTTACAATACTTGCCTGAACCCTATAAAGTAAATTATTGAACGAGCATTAGTTCACTATGTAGCCCAAGAACCCAGTGACACTTTGTACTTCTGAGAAGTAAGAACAATCAGACTTTGCCAGTTCTTCTTGTTTCCTTAATTATCATACCTCTTCAGGTCTTAACCAATGTTAGATTTTAGTTTTGAAGCCCAAGCACAAGAAAGATGAAAGAAAAAAAGGAGAAGAGAGGAGAGCTTTCCAAGAAGGAAAAGAACAGAAAAAGACATTGAACTTGTCTGAGCAAACATGAAGGGACAGCTGGGCAGGTGTTCAAATGTTAAGTGTCAGAGGCCTTTGTCAAGACCTTAATCTTCTATTAAGTTGAAAATTGATGTAGCTTCTCAGTGTTTCAGTTCCCTTACTTTCAGTACCCCTATCCCTGTGTATCCTGCATAATGGTTGGAAACCTCTGTATTGCAAACGTAAACATGAGCCTTAACATTGTAATGTGAACAGACTTGTATAGGAAGTGGCCATAAAAAACTCTAAGTAGCCTTAACTCAAAGGTTAACATTAGATGTGTGCAGTCATTGAGGCTGTGAAAGAAATTATGAAATCCTCTAATTTATGGCACAGTTCTAGCAGAGACTTAGAACATGCCAATCTGAAATTATGGAAAAACAGCATTTGTTGTATCAGCTAAAAAGCAGGGCAGCCAAAATGTGCTTCTCTTCAAGGACAAGCAGGGAAATGATCTTGGTAGTAGTATTCTGAGAGATCATTAGCACAAGACGTTAGACCTAGTAGAGTTTCCAGAGGGAATGATTTCTTAATAATAACTTCTTATGGTTATCTTTCCTGTGGAGTAGCCTAAATGCCAAATTAATCAGTGCTGAAAGTAATGTTTCTTTTTTGGTTTATTTCTCAGCTTCCTTCTCTTCCCTTTTTCCTTCAAAAAAAAGACACTAAACCTCACAAGCTTTGTCTCAAGAAATTAGCAAGTTCGAGCACAATAATAATACTAATGATAAGAAAATAATTATCTGTGTTTGCCATTCTGGAAGGGTGAAGACAGCCATGTAAATGAGTTAACACAATGGAACTCGACACAGACTGCTGGAATCAGGGGACAGATGACTATTGGTTTCACTGCTCTCCAGATGAGACCTCGGGCACAGTAATTACATACCACATCACTGACTGCCTTTTCTCCTGCTAATTGTTACTTCTTAGATGAATACTTAATAGAGAAGGAGAAGAAAGTCATCTTGTATTGTATCCCATTTTAATGTTTTTGTCGTTGTTCTTTTTCTTTTTGAAAAAAAAAAAACAACAAACCCACAACAAAACAAAAACAAACAAACAAAAACCCCACAAAAACAAACCACAAAAAACCCTGGCAGTTGGCAATGAGATCTGCAATATCACATCTAAATAAACAAGGTCTGCTCGAATAGCTGTGCTGTTGCCTGTCAAAAGAAATCATGTGCTCCAGCTGATATAAAAGTCTAAGAAAGCATTAAAAACTGACATCATATCAATATATGCAACTAATGCTTTCTGAACAGAATTCAGAGGAGTGCAGATGCACCGACGGTTTTTCTCTGGTGTGTGCTGTGCTTCCACGAGAGGGCTCTGCCAGGGAAGCTGTGATCCCGTGTAAGAGAGCACTGGGTTAGACTCCACGGATGTGGAAGCAGAGAATCACTTCCATAACTACAGCACAATTATCTCACAAAGTCTTAGTAATACGTTGTAAGGAACCACGTGTCAGCAGTGCCAGCCAGGACGTGCCTTCCCTGCCTGTGGATCTGCTCCCTAACACCTGCCTTCTGCTGTCTTCCCATCTCTGCTGCTTCTCAGTTAAGATGTTCTTGGATGCTCTTTTTTTTTTTTTGCTTCCTTATGTGCAAGCAAATACAGCTCATTACGTTGCATCCATTACCTGCAACATATGGTAAAGACTGACAAATGCTCACAGTCCAAAAGTGTTGGGAACCACAGAACTAGATCATTCTGTTCAAAATTCCTCCCAGCGGGAACAATTTACTCTGAATCGTCGAGTCGTTTTTAATATTGAACTGTTAAGCTAATTTAAACACATTTGTTAAGAATTTGTAACTTATATTCCAGTGTTATGCTGCAGAAATTATATTGGGCTGGTTCCTTTTAAGGTTAAAGGGAGAGTTTCAGCGATTTCTTTGCTTCTCTTCCGCTTTTACATGCAATCGTGCAACGAGACCACAAGAGGTCAACAGTGATACATCATCACCAATATCCCCTTATTTTTAAGTACGAAATAAATTGTAATAGTCAGAGTAGATTTTCTGGTTATTTTAGAGACTGTTTCCTCATTTTTATAGAAATAATTGTAATAAAATTGTTAACAGTCTCTTTTTCAAAACATTTGAATTATGGTTATCTAGAATTATTTCTAGGACATTTATTTGCTGTTTGCTTTTAAACAAAAAACAAGTTAGAAAAACTAAATAAATCTAGAAATGTAGGTTTTACCAAATGACACGATTATCTCTATACATATAATAATAAAATAGATCTGCATTAATTTTGTGACTTTTGTTAGCACATCCAGGAATGTGCAAATTTATTCATATATCCAGGCACTTCCACTGACCTTATTTTCCCTCAACGTAGTTCTGATGTGTTCAGTCAGGGCTTAGACTGCAACTGTCTACGTCCCTGTTCCTGGCTTCATCCAGCACAAACTATCTGCCTGGAGTGTTTATTTTGTGCCACTGTTATTTGGCACCTTCAGTACCACTTAGCCCTGGGACTCCTGGCAGATATATGTAAATATAATTCACAGACATGTTTGAAGTGTCGTGTTGACTTCCTTCTTAAAAATGTTGTCTCTTGTGTAGGGCTAAGACTTACCAGCTGATTGCCCTATGACAGCTTTTAGTGTAGCTCTTTGTGCTGGTGTAAAGGAAGCACATACAAGTGGCCATCATGTATTTTATTGGCACCTAAACTTCAGTTACTCACTGTTTGTGCAATTGGAAAATGCTTTTTTTTTCCTCACAATCTTTCTTTTTATCATTTATGTCTCATAATCAGTTTCTCCATTAAAATATTAATTTAAGACCTCAGAAGTAACTATTTTCAAAGAAGAAAAGGCTCAGCATGGTCATTTGTGATAAAGAGAAGCAGAGCTCAGCCACATATTGCAGCCAGAATTCTCCTTAGCAGCTCAAGTTCCTCCCAGTGGAGATAACACACCAAATTTCTTCATGGGCACCGGTTGTGTTTCATGCTTATTATAGTAGCACAGGAGACACCGGAAAGTTTCTTGCAATGCTTTCCACTTAAATGGCACCAGTATATTAACTTCTGTAACTTGTAGTTGCTGTTGCATATTTACTCATTTTGCACGCACAGGTAATACAGAAAGTTTCTTCTGGGTTTTGAAAAGGAAAAGGTTCTCATGTACATGCTTTCATAAGCTTTAAAAACAGAAGATGCCTTGAATAAGGAGAGCTCAATTAAAGGAAGTAATTTCAAAAAATAATTGATAATTTTTAAGTAAATGTGGCCTTGTAACAGAATGCAGATGGTAAACCCACTATCCAGCCGACCCTAGGGTGTGATCGAGAAACAAGCAGGAGGTGCAATATATTCTATTAATTATTTTCACTGCTACAGTTGTTTGCTATATAATACAGGTCAACAGGGGTTAGCCTGAAGCTTCTCCTAATATATTAGTAAATAAATTTGAACAGATTTTAATTTGCTAATGTAAAGGTCTGAGGCAGTTGCAAATAAGAGTGGAGCCACTTTGTCTTGCTCATTACTATGCAACATGGCTGCTCCCAGCCATTCATACAAAATGTTACATTTCCATAAAGCACAGTGTAATTTGTCACAGGGGGAAAAAAAAAAAGCAAAAAAAAAAGCACAAAAAAAAAAAACACTCCACAAGCATCAACTCTGTAAACTACATTAGATTAAAGATAAATGTGTATCATGAAGCAATAGTTCTTATGAAGTCTGTAGGATACTTACATGTGGAACACCTGCCTCTGAAGGCCAAATAATCCAGCATGGAATCTTTGAAATACTTATACATTTCAGGGAGAAAAAAAGAAGTACATGCTACTTCCAAGGAGCTGTACCTCCTAATGATTTCTTACGCTGTTCTGAAGACTTGTTATGCCCCTGTTCACACTTGTCCAGTTTCCATTGTTGTGCTTTCACACAGCACGTGTGGATTTTTTTTCTCACTCTTTTCTACTCATAATAACAATCTCTAGGGTATTTTTTTCCATAATTGCTTTGTAAACATTTGTAAACATTCTCATGTTACAGAGACAGAAAAAGGCACACGTAGGACTTTATTGTCCAAGATCTAGATTGGTAGTAGCAAAAATGGGAAGAGAGGCTAACTTCCAAACCCAATAGCACTGGCTTGGTTTTCCTGTTTCCTTCTTTACATTGCTTAGAGCAGGATTGCTGCAAGCAGAGAGAACAACCACTCCTTTTAAACAATGACATCTGATTAAGAGATACAGACTGTACTGCTGGCAGGTAGTTTAGCCCAGCAATGCTACCTTGTTGCTTCACTTCACTGATTGTGCACCGTAGGTAGGGAACCTGTCTTGAATCTCAATGTTTTAAAAATTAGATCATGAATCTTCACTCATGTGCATCACTAGTTCAGTTACTTCAGTATCTCGCTCTAGAAACTTGGGTTGACCTGGTTGTCCAATTCATTATTTCCATGTTAACTAAATGGAGTCTATCTCCAAGGCTCTGTAAAGGCTAGAGTGGTTAAAAAAGCTGCTGTCATTGATGTTTTCTTAAGACAGGCTTCTAAAAGGGAGGAGGACAACTTCTTGTCAGGGAGGGTTAATGCAGACAGGCACTTGAGGGCTCATGCAAAGAGGGTTCACAAGTTGGCAGCTTAAAATGTATGTCCTTAAACTGTGTTTGCCTTATCTGCACACATAACTTTGGTTACCATCAACCATTTTCTCCATGTTTAAAATCTTACTTGGTTTTCATGGGTGTGTTTTTTTGCAGGGGTGAGGTTTCTGTGGTTTGGTTTTGTTGTAATGGCCTCTTCTTGGTTTTAAATATGTCACCTGTTTGTATTGCTCAGATGCATGAGGTGACAGGAAGGGCTGTTGATGTTTAAACCTTTGTCATTTTCACCTCTTCTTCTCTCTTTTGTGATGCAAAAAGTGGCACTCAATTTTAAAATGGACACAAATTAAGAAGCATCTAAGGATTAGTCCCTTAATTACAATAATCCTTAAAGGATTATTCAGAAGTTGGTCCTTACTAAAGTTTTAAACTTAGCCATGCATTTTAAATTAGGAGCAGACTGATCTCTAGTCCAATAACAAAAGAGAGGTTTCAGGTTTGAGCATTGTTTGCATAAATATGTTTATGTTGAGAAAATGATCCACCTCAGACAACACTGCTACTGATGGGTGTTCTGTTACTGGTAAACACCTTGTGCAAAGAATCTCGTAGCATTTTACAACTTTTCAATAGTTTACAGTCTAATTGCCATAAAAATGCCTCAAATAAGCAAACAGAAAGAGAAGCTACCTGGTTGCCAAGTTCAAAGGCAAATTCCTTTCTACCGTTCTGCAGCCTTGAAGAAGCAGCAAGAGTTTTATGGTCATGTGGATTCCTACTATCCAGATGTTTCAGTTGCTGATTTCAGTAAACTGGAGATTAAAAGAAAAAATCTTCCAAACCCTTCTAAATTGCAGTGCTAACTTCACAGACTGGCCCTGCCTGGTTGTTGTCAGCAAGAAACATTTATAGAGCTTCCATGAGCAATGGCCTTTATACATATGGATTAATCAAGATTCCAGAGACTACATACACTGTGTGTTTTTTCATATTCTGGTCTGAAATTGTAAACATCTCTAATCTGGCAGTGTCAGAGGGAGGGAGAGAGGGCAGAGGTAGGTTATCTTCTACTTTTTTCACAAAATGCTATGTAATTGTCAACATTTACCTTGACTCCTTCCAGAAGCAGACAGAACCACTGTCAAAAGGCTGAGATAAGTGAAATGAGGAATGCTTGTATGTAATTCCACCCATTTTGGCTCAAGGCATGAATAGTAAAATAATTACCTTATAAGAAAGATAGGAACAAATTTTTAGTAGGGACTGGAGTGATAGGACAATGGATAATGGTTTTAAAATATAAGAGGGGAGATTCAGAGTCAGTAAAATATATAGATTTCTTAAAATGAGGGTGCTGAGACACTGGCACAGGTTTCCTGCTTTGATGATAGAAGCCCCATCCCTGGAAACATCCAAGGTTAGGTTGGACAGGATTCTGAGCAACCTGATTGAGTTGAAGATGTCTCTGCTCACTGCAGGGGGGGTAGGACCAGGAGACCTTTAAAGGTGCCTTCCAACCCAAACCATTCTATGATTCTATTAAAACAATTCAGTCTACATTGTCCTTCACAAAATGCTATTCCCATCCAAAATGCGGGTGCAGAGAATAATACTAAATATCCTTAAGTATTGAAACTAATTTTCCTATTCAGATTAATATTCTGCTAGGATTCTCTCCATATGCTGCCCTGTGTTACTGCAGAGAATTTTTCTGCGTTCATTTCCACACAGGAATGTCTTTGCCTCCAACAGAAATTACACTGTCCCTTTGTAGTTCCTGAATACAGCTACAGTTATTATAGAGCAGCTTAACCTGAGGACTGTGTATCTACAATTTTAATAACTTCATTGTACAAGGGCATTTTACATTTTAGAGGACTTTCTCTTCCCATTTCTCTGCAGTATTTATGGGTAAAACCGTGCAAAAATACAGCCACCTTAAAGTTTCTAAAATGTCATTGTTTTTTCTCAGTTCAATAAAATAGTCACATGAAAATTAAACACCAACAAGTATGGAGGGGAGCAAAATTAATTTCAAGACTATGTTAAACATAAAGTTTGTAAATTAGTGTGCTCAAAACTTATTCTGAAAGCTGTAACTCAAACAGAAGCAAGTCATTGGATGATCAGAACTTTTTAATCACTAAGCTTGTTAAATTCTAACCACTGTGGCTACACACTCGTTCTGCTGCAATCTTGATTAGTTTGCTGTTGCTTTGATTACCTCCTTTGGAACCCTGCTTGAAGGGGTTAGAAGCCAAGAACAGCAATAAAATTTAAAAGCAAAATCTACACAGCTGAAGCTCAAGAATTTGGGTTTTTAACTAAGATACAGATTTTATTACAGATTAGACAGCAGGTGAATTATTTTGCTGAGAATAGAAATTATTCATTTGAATGAGTCTAACAGTAAATATGGCACACTGGAAACTCCTTCCTACATTATTCCACGGTAAATGCTCATGAGAAATACAGTGCTAAAACAATTAAGCTGGTTTTGTGACCATATCATAAGTTCTTTCCATTTTTGGTTTTTATACGGGGTGCTGGGTAATAAAGGAATTACCTTTACTTGCTTTGCTGAAATCTAAAGAGGGACCTTGCTGCACCTGTGCTGTTCCTCTTGTCCTCCACGAATCATTATGAAGAATGACTCTAAGACAGTACATGTCCCACATGTGTTGGTTTTTCATTCCAGGCTGTCTGTGGGTATTTGTGTGTGTGCTTCTGTGTGTCTCATCACCTTGCCTACTGTAACTATTAATTACCTTTTCTTTTTTTTTTGGTCAGCTGACAAAATGTCAATTTTCATACGATTGATATCCTTTAATGCCTTCCTTTATTTTCACTTTAGCTCTTAATTGTCCGCAGACTACTCAGCTTTTTGTAGGAAGACCATTTATTATGATGAACTCTTCATTATCTCATGGCATTATCCTAAAAATTTTTTGTCAGTTTCATCTAAATTTTAACCCATGATCCAGGAATGCACATAAAACACCTAGGCTTTAGAGGGTGAAAATGCCTTGAGATTGTTCCTGAGAGAAGCATCAGTGGTAGGAGTTGGACTGTCTTTGTGTAATGACAGGATGCACCTTTTTGTTTCAGTATTCCTATGTTGAGTTTTGACTTCTGAAGAAAGACTATTGTTTTCCTGGCTTTCTGCCCCATAGTTTTTCTTATTTTTGTTTATCTTAATTATTAGAAAGTTGTTTGGTTTCTTTTTAATTCCAGAAGGCTACTGAGGATGTAGCAATTGGCTCTTTGCTTAGGTACCAGAACAGAAGGTGTGATCAGGCCAGAAAACACTCTAGGCAAACTTTCATATGAAAGTCTCAAAGTACTCCAAACATGCTGCTGCACATCACTTCCCTTAAGGCTGTGTGTTTAGTGAAAATAAGCAAAAACGTGGAATCATGCTCCAGTGTGATCTCAAGGCAAAAGATGGAAGAAAACTGATGATAATACTAATTTTTGTGGTGATCAGAGCTGTGGGGTGTTTATAGCAACTTTAACGCAAGTTAAAGTCACTGTTTTAAAGGAATTCCTACATACCACTCATCTTTTGAAATCTTGGTCTTGTTCCTCTAAAAATCACTTACGAGTCAGGTGTAAACATTTGAGTGTCACCTACGAACTGGTGGACTATTTCAAAAGATGAGTGGTGGACTATTTCAAACCACAGTTTGTACATTAGCCCATAATCATATCCAAAGTCCCTCGTGTGGAGCTCATTTGAGCTACATCAGCTCAGAAAGCAAGTGGACCTAGCGTATGATTGTCATCATTTGAACGTGTAGGTACAGGTGTTACTTGTTGCATTTAAAAACTCTGGAGAACAATCCAGAGGAGATCCTCCAGTTTTCACAGGAGAGCTGAGAAATACTTCAGAAATACCATTAAGTGACTTAATCTGACTCCCAGATGTGATGCTATATATTACACTTAGTTGAGGCACTTTGCTGCAGGTGACACCTGAAATTTTTTCTGTGAGCAAAAATGTAGGGCTTTTGGTGCTGGCCTGCCTCACCTTGTTCAGGATGTATCAGCACTGCCACTGCCCATGTTATCTTCAAGTAGAAAGTTAATGGGACTGACGCATAATCCATGAAACCTTTGCACATCCCTTCAGAAGGTAAGGGCATCAAAAAGTTCATGCTAAGTAGACTGCTCCGTTCAACAGCAAAGTCACATAAAGCACCAACTATTCATTCAATACAAACACGTAAGACAGAGGGCAAAAGTTCTACAGAAAAGCATGTTTTGCTACAAGCAGCTATAGCCACATTTTGCATTTCATTTTTCACCCAAACCTTTATCATCAGTGTGAGTACTATTCAACTGTTACAGAAGATTGACTCTTTCCTGATAATGTTTTTTCAGGCTCTTTGCTGATGTCAAGAACACTGAGCTGCTGTATCTTTCTATTGCACCTTGAACGAGGTGAAAGACAATAAAGACTTGAAGCCAGCTGCTTTTTAAAAAAACAAAGCACACACATTTAAAGAATCTTTTATTTTAAAATTGACTGTGCTATATTAGTCACTGCCAATGCTTCAGTTAGGCTGTCCATTAATTTACAGTGGGATTTGTATTTGACTTTACTGTGCTAAATCAAGCAAAAGGAAGAACTTATAAAAGGTTTGGTAGCTTGGGGTTTCAGGAAGTTTTGGTTTCTAAATTGGAAGGGGTAATCATTAGTAGAGAGTAAAAATTGCATCAAAGAAGAATGACAAGAAATTATCTGAAATTCCATTATGTGCATCCAGTCATCCAGTAACTTAGATACTGTGTTTGCTTCAGGAAAAACCAGTGTTCCTATGCAAAAACTAAGCTGTTTTCCACCATCTCCCCCAAAGAAACCCATAAAATAGACAAGTCAGCTTGGTCATTTGAAGCATTTTGTACATTAACAGTCCCCTGCCATTACTCCATTTTTTGAATGGAGGCTGATACTCTTTCTACTTCATATGTGTCTAGGCATCCCAGATTGAGGACATAATTTGGAGTAAGAATATACTGGTGAGGAAAGTGAGCATACTCTGTCAGTTCAGCTGGACTAAATCTATAATTCAATATTAAATGCAGAATAATATAATTAAAGTACCTTAACATGTCTTATTTTTCCCCATAATATCACAGCAGAAAGAAATGGAGGTTGTGCAAGCATTCTCACTACAGATTTACAGTAGACTTAGATGGTATGAATTGCTTGGCTGAGTTGGTTATTGCCTTTCTTTGATTTTGCCCCGAGTCAGTCATGTTTTCTTAAAACATAGTTTGATAGACATGAAAGGAGGAGGCCCATCTCAAAGACAAGAGTGAGAGTCAACTGCCTAGAAAAAGAGTCATCAAAAAGGTTGGATAGCTATAACTTTTAAAATTATTTTTTTTCCTTTACTCTCAGAAAAGAGTTGGGTGAAATTTAGTGCAGTCCTTGAGCTGCCTTTCCTGTAGCTATTACCTCAGCACTGGCCCTAGGTCAGTAGTGCTTCAAAAATCCTCACTTGTTAGAGGCTGTGCTGTGTGCCCTGTATGAAAAAAGCTGGTGTTCCCAGTTCAGTTCTTAATGGACAGGTGTTCACAGCACAAAAACCTCCATTACAATTGGCCCTAATTAGCACCTTTATCAGCAGCCTCCCCAGAGAGGCCAGAGAATGAACAGGCTTGGAAACTGAGACTCATCGCTAGAGGTGAGCCCTCCAGGTCAAGGTTGAGGGGCAGTGTGAGGAAGCTTGGCTGCTACTGCCTGGGCTCTAGCTACTCCATGAATAGAGGACTTCAGTCTCAGGACTGTCAATCTGGCACCTTTCAAAAGCACTAAATTCACTTAATTAACAGACAGGGAAAAAATAGCCTTCCCTAGCAACTCTTGCATCAAATGGCACTTATGTTACCTTATATTCTGAGCACCTAGCCCTATTAGCATTGCATTGTGTGTTCCTGTTGGAGTGCGTTTAGGAACACACCAGTCTTAACATACACACTAATGTATACTGGGAGATGTAGCAGCATTTTAAATTAAACTGACTTTATCAAGTAGAATATATGGCTTTTAGATTTTTTTTTTTTCAATTTTCTGTTATACCCACTTAATTCCACAGAAAAGCCTTTCTTCCCCTACTAATATTACTTTTTTCCATGCAATTAAATCACTTTCTCCTTAGAATTCCTGATCATTTTGTCCTTTTAATTCTTTCTTTTTCTTGGCACAAAACAACATTTTGTGATGCTGTGTTCTCATGGCAGGTCAGTCTATTTTCGATTAATTTTACAACACAGAGAAAAAAAAAGAAGAAGAAGCAGCAGCCTAGCTTTCTTTCCAGAGAGATGTTAATTTGCCTAATAAGATAATAAAGAAATAGAAATTATCTAATTTTGCCCCATCCTGGGTGTGTTCATTCATAGTTGTGCAATTCTTGGGGCTGCAAGCTTACCTTTATGGTATGAAGGAGCCTGCATTTTGCAGATGTCTTTTAAGAGTATTCTGTGAGTAAGTGGACTTTTCTTGATACAAAACACTGATTTCTCAGAAATCTCTTAATTCTTAGTTTCTCTGTTTATTCCAGTAGAGAGGGTTTCCCAGGTACCTTTTCAGGTATGATTAGATGATTATACTCTAAACAAGACATCAGTTAATAACCAAGCTATGCTTAGCAACTTTGATTTTTCATCTTAGAACATCCTTTCATGTACTCATTTTTGTTTCCTTTCTTATAGCTCTCTCTATGATCAAGACCATGCTGGTGAAGTAGCAACTAGTGAGGTCTTTCTCAAGTGCCTGTGAATGCTGTTGAGTCACTTTTTTTATTCTGTGTATCTTTATTGGGATTAAAATCTAGAAATAGTGCTCTCAGCTCTGAAAGTTCTAGGCGAAAAGTATTCTGACTATATAATTTTTTGAAGCTGTGTGGTCTAGACAGTAGGCATTCTATGAAGGAAGATTTACTGTGCATATTTGTATCTGTGTTTTCTCTTTCTCTAATGTTACTTTCTCTAGGCTATTTGTATTGGAAATTCTGTGGATCAAGAACTCTTCTGCTATCTATTTGTAGAGATTGTTTGATGAAAGACTCCAGGGTCAACCAAACTGCAGCGTTATACAGTCCAAATTAGTCTAGCAGAACAACCCAGTATTCCAGATTAGTTGTAAAAAAATCAGCTTCCCATCTTCCTTTGTGCACTGAATCCGAGCTGGCTGCTCATAGATATATTGTATCAAAACCTGAGAATTCTTATTCTGAGCAATGGCAGCTGTAGGAGGTTTTCCTTCAAGAAAGCAAGGTTATCTTTCACATATCTGTAATATATTATCTTCATAAAATCATAGAGTGGTTTGGGCTGGAAGGGACCTTAAAGATCATCTAGTTAGAATCCCCCATGCATGAAGAGTGGCTGTGCAGGAGGTTGAGTGTTGGTGCTCCCCAGGGCCATTTCCCAACACTTACTGTTTCTTCCTGCAGTACTTAACCGTCAGATATCATGAGGTAAAATCACAACCAATATAAGGTGC
This sequence comes from Chaetura pelagica, assembly GCF_000747805.2. Taxonomy (NCBI): domain Eukaryota; kingdom Metazoa; phylum Chordata; class Aves; order Apodiformes; family Apodidae; genus Chaetura; species Chaetura pelagica. The sequence continues at coordinate 1,929,753 of NW_009953098.1, read as the reverse complement.
ATTGATTTTACTGTGCAAGAAACCTAGGTATGCCAGTATTAACCCCCAATCAGTTAACTCTGGGATTGACTGAACCTAATTAGCTCATGATCATATTCTTTTTTTATGACCTATCTTATTTTTTCTTTTATCCTTTCACCTAGAAAATCTGGATTACATTAATTATTCTGGTGTAAAGGTTCCATTTATTTTTAAACAACAAAGACTGGAATCAAACTATGGGAATATACTGTCATTATTACAACTCACTTCTTTCTCTGCGATTTTGTACAAAATATAAATTTGCTAAAATAATGTCAGTCATATGGACTTTACGTGTAGAAATTAGTTATCTGTGCATAATTTTAAAATTATGACTTCATTTATCTCTTAGAATCCCAGAATTACATCAAGCACAAATTAAGTTAAAAATTAACAGAGAAAAATACTGAACAAAATTAAAGTGCTTAAAATGACTGATAGTATTGAGTCCAGACTGCTCTCAATTAGTCTCATAGAAACTCAATTTAGAAAATAGCCTAAAACAAAAGTTATATGTAACTCTGATATAGTATCTCTGATACAGTTGCAGTACATATACGACTTGTGTTTTTACAGATACTTGGGTAATAGGTGATGTCCCTTAAATTATTTATCATATAATTTTTCCTATCAATATACTTCTGGTTCAGCTATTAGAAACTAACTTGCATCAGGTCAGGACTGCATTTCCTTTGGTTTTCTTATTCATTTACTTTCATCCATGCACCTCATGAAAGTGCTTTTTGCATTCTTTGCCTAATTACATATTTCAAGACTTTTAGTGACATTCTATCAAGTCTCCAGCAAATTTTGTTCTATTTTACACTCACTATGTCTTAAAGTTACTGTAGCAATGTTTTCAATTGAATGCCAGATTTTATTTCCTTAATTCAGTTTTATCAGCCACTAGGATGAATAGAAGAGAGGAGAAAGAGAACTGTGAAAGGTAAATAACCAGAAGGAAGAATGGGGGCAAGGGAAATAGCGCAGTGGAGATCTGGACCATGACACGTTTAAATAAATCATAGACAATAAATACGTGAAACTATGAGGGATAAGAGGAAAAGTCTCTGAGCAACTGAAGATAAAGCAAAGGGCTTGTTGCAAACAGGCTCATCTTAGAGGAGAGCTTTACTTTCCATTGAAGTCCTGCCTGTAACCTTAACACAGGAATCCTGCTGTGCCTGGAAGGAAAAAGGCCTGGGACTCAGCAG
>NW_009953098.1:1903981-1928258 GCF_000747805.2 Chaetura pelagica | reverse complement strand
CTCTTCTTGCTGCAGGGTATGCATTTTTCTTCCTACTGCTGGGGAAGACAGGTAGACTGGCTGCCTCCACTGAAAATGGGCCAGTGATGGGGAGTTCTGGAAACCTGTTGCGTGCTGCTCAGGGTTCATGGATCATTCTCTTGCAAATGTAAATATTGCTGTCACCTGGTCTTGACATATTGCTGACATCATTGGCTACAAAACTGGAACATAAGTGGGCAGCCAAGCCAAATTTCAGAAGGAACTGATGACCATTTGCTGTGCAATACTAACAAAGTATTAATTAAAACTGTGTGGCCTTGGAATCAATTCTGGAATGTTTCACTAAAATTCATTCACAAGGATTTTACAACATAATTCATATAATTTTGTTCTTAGTATTGTAACCTCTCTGGTGTTAAAATCCCAGAGAAGGAAGTGAGTTGTAACAGTGACAGTATATTCCTATAGCTTGATTCCAGTCTTTGTTACTTAAAAATAAATGGAACCTTTACACCAGATTAATTAATGTAATCCAGATTTTCTGGGTGAAAGGGTAAAGGAAAAAAAGAAGATAGGAGAGTGTTTTCTCTCTTCTAGCAATAAGCACAGGTCTGAGCATTGCAGACCTTGGGAGCTAATCCTAGCTAATCCATCTTTTTTTAATTGGTAAAATCTAAGCTCATTACATATAGTTAACCCCACTGCACAAGGCAGGACATAGTTTTATACCTAAATTAATTGTACCAGGTTATCAATACCAAAAGCTACGGCATTTCTCTGTGCATTAGCTTCCCTTACTGTCACACTTCCTTATGAGTCTCTGTTGGTTCATTCACTTCATCACTGCAACTTTCAGTCACTTGGGAATGAACCTGATAGCACAGGCTGTGTGCATGTTAAATCACATCTGTACACTGCTACTTACAGGAAAAGGGGGTTCTGATTTGTCTCCAGTAGAAGGATTATCAAAATTCAAGAGACTTGCACATTTTGCTTGCAAATATTTTCTCTCTTCTTTATAGCAGAGCAGTATGTGAAGGCAGTAACTGAATTTTACTACTCTGGAAATTATTAGAACTTCTCTTTAAAGCAGGAAAGTTTAAGAGTGACCAATAAAAGATTTTGGAAAAGGTCTGATCAGCTAAAATTGCACAGAACTTTTGGACTGTAGAAACCCAAGAAATTAGATTTTTGTGCCTCCTGTGGGCTGCTCTTGGGCTGAAATTGCATGCATTCTTTGATCAAATGGGCTCCAAAAGAAGAAATATATACACGGTTCTGATAAAACAGCTTATTTTTAAGTCAGATTTATGAACCTGAATCCACAACTGAAAACAAGGCCATGCTGTGGGAATGAAGACAAGTATTTAACACAAAGTCAGCAATAGGTTTCTGAGGTAAGAGACTGTTAAAAGTTACGGTGAACATGTGCAAATTGCAAAATATCAGCAAGTCTTCTCTGCTGAAAACTGATCTAAAACAGCTTTCCAGTTTCCCCAGCAACCTTGAGCAATGCTAGCTTGTTTCTTTGGAAGTAAATTAAATGTGACTTTCAAGTAGTTCATTATTTCAGTAGCCTTTTGGAAGCAAGGACACTCGATAAATCATATTAGGATTTGCTGCACTTCTGTAGGGAGGCAGATAAAGGATTTTTGCAGAAATAGTTTTTAAATCTAGGGGTTTTTTTAGAAATTACAGAAATTAGATTTCTATTGATACAGGATAAAAAAGAATAAAATGTATTTCTTATGTGTAAAGAAAGCTAAATATTGTTTGGTGCTGCAATGAAAGCCAGCATACCCGGCCTCACATGCATACAGTCAGTACAGATGCTTACAGCCCCTTGGTACAGTGCTGCTTGAATCCTGTAGCTGAATCCTCTGCAAAAATGCTTTAACAGAATTTCTACCCTCAGCCCAGGCTGTGTAGTGTTCAGTAGCCAGAATCAAAAAAAATATCCACAACCTCTTCCAGGACCCAATCTGTATCCATACATCTGAACTACACTGTCCTGTTCCACAGAATATGATGCCCAAAAATGGATACAAGATTCCAGTACTAATTTGTGGTTTGCTTCTGATGGCACTGCTAGAAGAAAAATGCATATGAAATACAAGGTATACAGATGGAGCTACCACCATTCAGTGCCTCCACAACTGACAGACACACACTCTCCCAGTGACTTTCAGAGGCAAAGGCAAAAGCCTTTCCATTTGATGACTACACAGCTCTAATCTGGGCTCCAGGTTTACACTGTATGACCAGATTGCTTTGCCTGTCCTCTTGAATGTCCTCATTATTTTCCACCAAGCTGTAACTGCTGGGAAGGCAAACCAGTGTATTTTTCAGTTCATTTCAGATCTGACTGTGACTGAAGTTGTTTTGGTTCAGGTCTCGTATGAGTTCAAAATACATAGGTCATAACAGATCAATCAGTTAGCTGGTAGGGTGGGTAACCAGCTAGCAATTGCTGGGCCACGTGCTGCCTATTGGTTCAGTACAACAAATGAATCTGCACAAAACAAATTTATTCGGATTCACCTGCCATTTAGGGACAAGTGTATCTCCACTGAACATTTCATAATAATGAGTTTTACCATTCCCCTCTTGAAAACCATTGAACTATGCTTACTGTCTGTTATCACCATTTAGGTGTTAGTAGATGAGTTAAGAAAACAGCACCACAGCATCAGGTGATGCCTCACAAATGCATACAGGACAGGGGTGTGCATGTGTGGGATGCACCTCAGAATAGTGTTTGTGTTTTGAGTCCAAGCACTGAAAATGAGTCCCAAAAAGAAAAGAAAGTCACAGAAAAAGAAAATGTAGCTGCCTCACCTTAAGCTCCCATAGACAAAGGGCAACCCTTCAAGTGCTCAGACAATACTGGCTTCTCCCAAAGAAAGCAACTCCAGCCCCTGCTGTATAGCTGATTGTTGACAAATTGGCTTCATATATTCATTTGGTTTTGTATATTTGGAGCTAAGATATCAGGTGAAAGTAAATATCATTCTAATGTAGAAAAAATACTCATGTTATCAAATGCACTTATCTAGAAAAACTCAGCCCAAGGGAAGCAGGCCCTCTTTCCGAATTACACTGTCATTTGGGTAGCAGTGGACCTGCCCTCCTCCCACCCTCACCCTCACTCAGACACCTCAAGTCTAGCAGTGTCCCTGAGTATGAATATTTTTTTGGTGGTGTTCCTATAAGTGATTGCTTGTGGCATCTTATAGCCTTATCTCAGCTTGTGCAGCCCCCTCATGAATATTCTGTACATATGGAAGAGTTTTCTATATCATTGCCCATTAACAAGGAGGATAATCACTCATTCAGTTATCAAGAAGTCAGTGAAGGCCTTTCCTTGAGCCCTTAGTGCAAAGAATTATGGGATATTAAAGGAGGTTAAATGTGGCTGACATTATGATCATTACTTTTTTCCTGTGTAATTACTGTATTATAATAAAGTTGATCTAAGATAAGGAAAAGAGGTATTAAAGTCTTTTAGGGCTAAAAGACCATATTAGTGACTCTTTACCTTTTTCAGGCATGGGACAAAATGCATATTCTAGCTGATACATATAAATGAGCATTCTCTCACTAAAACCATGGTAAGGTCATAACTGTAAATATAAATGATCTATTACTACAGCATTGCTTTAAGAGAAGTTAATCCCATGTACATGCAAAAGGGAAGGGGAAGGTAAAATAATGCATCATTAGTAAAAAGAGAAACATTGCATTTTATCCTCAGGCTGAAGAATGGATTTCTTAATCTCTAGAGAATTTGAACTTTCTAATAATATATTAATATTTTTTACCTGCCTTTTCTTAGCTGTTCCATCACAATTTAGCCATACTTCCAAAAGCCAATGCACTAAATGCATTTGTATACATTAACAGAACTCTCTGTTTACAAAAGCAACTTGCCCTGTGCAAATGGTATAAATGTAATATAAAACTGGCTCATTTGCTATTCTTCTGGATGTTGTCAGCACTGCAGCAGAGCTAGAGAAAGTAGCTGACTGTAACCATGTAGGATTTTAACACAAAATTAAGTTTCCTTTAAATTTAATTGCTTGTCCCCAAACAAAGAGCAATAGTATCAAATTGCAGAAACATAATTTCTAGAGCTTTTTCTGCTGCAAACCTGACAAAGGGCCATCCAAAAAGAAGAGAAACATGCTATTTCTGGAACTAGGCAGTCTCCTTTAGCCAAAGTACTAAATATCTCTTGGTTTGGAACTTGAAGTTTTTAATTGCTAATTCTAGAGTTTTTCCAGGTTATCCTTTGTGTCTGCAAGAAAAGTTTCAATCTTCTTGTGCCTGTTTTTGAAGTTTTTTCCTTGGCAGTGACTACTTGGGTAGAAATTCATGTCTTGAAATAAAATTTGAACTCACTTTGCAGTATTTCCTTATTTCACAGGCTTTAAGAAATTGTTGTTTCTTGTATGTCTCTTACATCTAAAACATTTTTCAGCTTATTTTGGAAAATTATAATAGACTACTGTTTTCTTGAGTCACCTGGTGCAGTTGTCTGCTGCCACTGTTACTATCTTTGGGAGCATTCTCTAGGGCACATAGGTTATACATAATTACTTGACACACAGTTCCTGCCAGCAGCAGTTTTCAGTGTGTAAAAACTATGCATAATTGAGGGAGAGAAATACACAAGGTATTAAAGTCATACTTGACTAGGAAAGCTTTCAGGAGGAGTAAAAAACATTATCAATATTTCCTAGTAAATATTATGTTACTACTTAAGCAGGGATTAATGGGATATAATAACTCAGGTGCCATGATACCAGAAACAACATTATATTTCAAGTCTGGAGAGGCAATGATGTGAGGCAAACAAAAAAAGACAGAGACAATCTGAAGTTGCCCAAACTGACTACATAACTTGTAGAAACATGGAACAATGCACATGCTATTTCACTCCACTTCCAGGTGTAGTGAAGCCTCATCTGAGAGAGAGAAATTACTTAAATGTTGTAAGTGGCATGTGGAACCTCGGGAAGGTACTTTTTGGACATGAAAGTGCCTTACTGCATCTGTTATTACTTTAAGGGAGTAATTTCTAGAATTTGAAGTTCAGGAGACCACTTGTCCATGTTTTCTATACACTTGCTGACTGTATTTTTACCTTCCTGGTTAGCTGTCACCAAAATGTTTAATTTCTCAGGTTTTCTGAACATTATTTTTTTCTGAGCTTTTTCTTCTGGTTCTTAATCTTCTTTTCCTGTTTTTAGACTACCATTTATGATATTAAATAACTTACCAGTTAAAGCAGAGAAATCAATGTTCATTATTCTGCACAACAGCAACAAAAACGCTAAATCAAAAAACCCCTTCAGTAAGGTAGCAAACCATAGTTATGTAAAGCAATTATAGTAAACTGAACAGGAAAAGCACCTGTAAGAATGTTGAAAATTAATGACTCAAAAGTCACCTTTTCCAGGAGCTACCAGGACAAAAAAGAAATCCCTATGGGAATGTTTCCAGCGTTATTTACTGCGTCCTTAAACAAGGTGATCAGCAACTTTATCAAGTCATTATACTACTGTTGTGCACCTGATCAAAGTGTAGTTTTCTGGGCTAATAATGCTTTTCTTTTCTATAAATTATCATTTGAGTAGAACTATGCCTTTTCTGAGTATATGCAGTCGTCTTTCTAATAAAATATGCAAGGACATCATGCAAAAGGCAACATTTTTATTAGGTCAGTTGTCAGGCAGATTGAGCACCCCAATACAAATAATTTATGTTACTAAAATATGCCATAATCAGTGTTCGGAACTAGCTGCAACTTTGAAGCTCCATACACAACTAATAAAAAATAAGACTTCTTTAACTGTCTTAAGTAGCCTCAATCTGCATTAGTATTAGTGAAGATCTTTTTTTTTTAAAAAAAAAAAAAAGGGAAGTACCACCTATATGGCTGTGGACTGGTTAGGGTGACAGACTGCAGCACAAATACGCTTGAACACACAACTCCAGGTTTGAACGTGTTAATGAGTAATCACTTTCTCAACCAATATTACAGTAATAACAAAAAAATGAGTTGTTATGTGGCCCTACAGGTCTTACAAGATCTCTGCCACAAGTGAAGCACAAGAGCTAGGTTCTTTTCCTTTCAAATTGCATCTTTCCTGCATGTCTTCCTTTTTTTAAGTCAACGTCCAGGATTTAACTACCTCTCCCATCAAGCAATGCAGTCTTCTCCCTGGCTAAGAGAAGGGTGCAGGACAGCAGTCACAGCAAAGAATTTTTTTCAGTTCATTTTTTTTAGAGATTGGAATTAATCTCACAAACATTTCTGGGTTTGGAAATGTAATTTCAAAGTTCCTCCCTCTTTGATAGATTTTCTGTAGCATCTCAGAGCAGCTACACAAGAACACCTATTCATTGATATGAGCTGTTCAGGGAAACAAAATTATGTATGTGGGTAATTAATTCTGCTTTAAGTGTTAATAATGATGACAGGCTGGTGTGTTTCATAGGAAAACATGTGCTAGAAAGCATAATGTAATACTGGATCAGAGGCCTTTTATGTGCTACAAGTTACTCAGTAGCTCTTCCTGCTGCATTATAGTTAGTCAAATATGTGTTTGCCACACATTTAAAATTCAGCCCAACTTTGCACAGTCATGTAGAACTCCTGTTGCTGAGACAACCACAGACTTTTGGCCTGTTTGAAAAGTTTAGCTATCCCTTATGCCAGCAATTTCATACTCCACAATAACCTCTGGAAAAGAAGAAAATAAAATAAAATAAATATTTTTTAATAACTTTCAGCCTAATAATTTATTGACCATCCATTGAATTATTTCTATTATCACCCATCACTGTATTGTTGAAGTACATTTATTTTCACTTAAAGTGTTTATGTAAATACTCCCAGATCTAGGGTGTTTTTCATTTGGTTGGTTGGGTTTCTTTAATCCTTTTGAACTCCTGATGAGGACTTTTTGTCTCTGACTTTTCAACCTGCAAGCTGAGGAATACATACAACATTGTACTGCTCTTCATGCCGCACCACTCCACACGTATTCATTGACTGCAGTAGACACTAACTTTCTGGACAGTTCTACTTTTAAAGTCATAAGTCAGTGGGGCTGTACTCACAGAAGTGTTACATGAAAGCAAGACAATCTGATGGAGTGGTCTCCAAATACTACTTTTGAAAAGCTAAAAGTTAAGAAATATAATTAAACTGCAACTGCATTAACATTTATATAAAATATAAACCAAATGCTTATCCTGATTCACCAAACAAATTACAGTTTGAACATTATAAAAAAAAAAAAATACACCCAGCTACTTATCAACAGCACTATTTGAAATTATTGCTAGTACTACAACTCAAAATGCATAAGATGCCTTAAATACAAACCTTGAACATTTACATACTGATTTCACGAGCAAAGCAAAAGGTATTTGCCAGTAACAGTACAGGACTCAGCATTTTTATTGTCTGAGTAATCCTGGTTTGCTCTGATATGAAAATTCAATTATTTTAGAACTGGTCGTCTCATTAAATTTTGACAAGGAGCACAAGCTCAGGACCAGCTCTAGCTCTAAGAAGCTGTGGGTGCCTGACAGCTCCACGGTGAATTTTAAAACGTAGTATTTTTACAGGACAAGATTATCTGACAATTTTATATTAAAAAAGAAAATATTAATCAAATACATTGTAATATCCAACACTGGTACCTTGGCCTTTTTGTAGACTTTTTTTTTTTTTGTTATGAAAATGTATTAAAAAAAAAAAAAAGAGAAATCCTCTGTTTATTGCATCTTTTCCCCCAAACCCACCTCCATGTCTTATGCTTCATAATTGTGTTAGAAAAAAAGTGTCTTTATGTGAGCAGCAAGTATTTACCCACTCACTGTTAGCATTTCCTACCTTTCCTCAATTGAAATGTATTTGTAATAATTTTTATAAATATGATGTCTAATAATGGTAAATCTTTTATTTAACATATATATACACATGCTGTTAGTGCTATCAAGGAATGTTCAGATAAAACCTCTTTTCATCAGACAATGTCATCTCCTTGAAACTAAGACTTTTCACAGGATCACAGGATCACAGAATGGTGGGGTTTAGAAGGAATCACTGGAGCTCATCCAGTCCAATCCCCCTGCCAGAGCAGGTTCACTTACAGTAGGTTGCACAGGATGGTGTCCAGGCAGGTTTTGAATGTCTCCAGGGATGGAGCATCCACAGCTTCCCCGGGCAGCCTGTTCCAGTGCTCTGTTACCCTTACAGTAAAGAAGTTTTTCGTTATGTTTAGGCTGAACCTCTTGTGTTCCAGTTTGTGCCCCTTGTCCCTTGTTCTCTCACTGAACACTACTGAAAAGAGTCTGGCTCCATTCTCCTAACACCCACTTTAGATATTTATAAGTAGTGTTGAGATCCCCCTTCAGTCTCCTCTTCTCCAGGCTGGACAGCCCCAGCTCTCTCAAACTTTCATATGGTAGATGCTCAAGTCCACTAATCATCTTAGTGGCTCTATGCTGGACAGTTCCTTGTCCTTCACGAACTGAGGAGCCCAGAATTGGACACAGTATTCCAGATATGGGCTCACCAGGACAGAGTAGAGGGGCCAGATAACTTCCCTTGACCTGCTGGCCACATTCCTCTTGATGCACCCCAGGATGCCATTGGCTTTCTTGGTAACAAAGGTACATTGTCCTGTCATCCAGGACTCCCAGATCTTTTTCCACAAAGCTGCTTTCTAGCAGGTCAGCCCCTAACCTGTACTGGTGCACGGGATTATTCCTCCCTAGGTGCAGGATCTTGTATTTGCCCTTGTTGAATCTCATTATATTCCTCTCTGCCAGACTCTCCAGCCTATCCAGGTAACTCTGGAATTGTGACACTTCTGTAAAATTTTCACTGTAAAAGGCTTTTCAAGTTTAAGATGATATACCATGGAACAGCAGATAGTCCACCGACTGCTGGAATGTTCAGACTTAGGACCATGAAGCTGTTGCTTATTGTACCATAGACTTCCCCATGTCTACTCTATTGAAAATGTTGCACACTTTATAATCCAGATGAAGCAGCTGACTGTGGGTAGACAACATGAGAAGAAACAAGCTGAGGAATAAATTTGTAAGAATATAGAGAGTTACATAGTCTTTTGGCAGAGTCTTTCATGCCATTGTTAGATCATTTACTTGACTTTTAGTATATCTAGGTTCTAGTCTCTATGGAAAGACTATTTAATTAGTTTGCAAAATGGACCAGCTCAAATCAGATGCCATCTCTTAGGCTGTTTAATAACATGGTGTTGTGGCAATTAGCTCTGATGGAACAGAGTTGGAAAACAAAGACTTCAACTAGGTCTTCTATATCATAGATAAGTGCCCCAATACCAGAGCATTGCTTTTGCAGAAGAGTTCAGAGCTCTGGGATGCAGGGGGGTGAAGGAGGAATTTAGTCCTTGTTTCACCCCAATCTAGAATGTAAAATCTGAAACACTGAAACATTTTGCGGAATAAGAAAATTATTCCCCTACCCAGCTCTGACAGTTCCCTTATTTCATATAGGCCTGTGCCTTGTCAAGTAACTGATTTTAGCTGTTGAACAGTTGGTAAGCAATGAACTTATGAGAAGAAATGTGCTTCAATTTGAAAGGACATTGTAAGCAAACATTGATTTATTAGCTTATTCATGACCATTTCTTTAATATTGCTTTAAGACACTTGCCAGATTTTCCATCCCACTTCTCACAGTTACTATTATTCCACCCAGGAAAAAAAACATTTTGATTTGTCTGTTACATTATTTCTAATTACTTTGTTCTTACTGCCATAAAAGCATTCAGTAAACCAAAGTGCCTGTGTACTTATTAGTGCAAATTTCAGACAGTGAAATTAAGGAAATAAATCATTAGATATTGTGAGGTCAACATAGATGTCCCATATAAGATCTACCTGGGATTTCTTGAAAACAGAAAACCTCTTCAAAGTCTAAATCAATGTCACATCTGGATGAGCAAAAGAGAATTACCTTTAAACATGTAAAAATCTGAGCAACAGAAGGTATCCCCACTGTGACAATCTCAAGAGGGAAACTATTCAAGGGGACCTTGTATGGAGAATAGCAGACATACTGGACTATCCCTGCTTTTAGTTAGGGTCAGGGACACACAAGCTTCCTGGAAAAAAGCAGTCTGAATATTTTTTCTCTCCATATTTTAATTAACTTGTGTGAAGGTCACACATATCTCTATCTCTGAAATGCGTAGTGTGACACTCATTTAAAAATCTGGATATTTAGCATTATCTTGCCATTATAATCCAACTTTTTTATCCGAAATTTCACTTTAGTGATCAAATTAGGGAGATGACAAGCTCCCTATCCTTACAAGCTAAGCATTTTATATTTTATACTCAGATATACTCTGTGTGATATAAGATGAGTCTTTCAAATGGGATTCAGTGCTACATTATAGAAGGCTTATATCACAGAAAATTATAACAATGAGAGAGGAATTCGTATTATGGCTCTAGTAAGAGAGGAAAATTAAGACTTTGCAATTAAAGTAGTAACCTAAAACTTTAAAATAATTTAAACAGTTACTGAATACATGTAATGTTCTGTACTTATCTGGAAGCAGGATTGGCAGTCGTTTGAAAGGATCCAAATGAAATGTGGACAAGGTGTATGTTATGTCCTCAGAACGCAGATCTGTCATTTTCTTCATTGTTCATGAATACATTGGTATTGAATATCTCTTTCCCACAAATTCACAGGCTCCATGCAAGACTAGAGAGAAAACCAGTGTAATGTTATCGTTAAATTGATGTTGCATACAACTTTATGACAGTCCTGACAATTGCAGTTTGTGTATTTGCCAAGAGCAAGCTAGTCAGTGATTTTCAGAGATGAACACTGAACTATGTAGTAAAATAATCCTTTCCTTCAGAAGGATAAACCTGCAATTTTCTTGTAGACATAATTTACAGAATTATTACTGACAATTTTAGAATTCCACTGGGTGAAGCACTGGGGGTTTGAGAAAAGAATTTATTCTCCTTTTAAGAACAGATGAATTTTAAACAGACAGTGTATCTATAGCATCTGTATAATAACATAGAAGGAACCTGACCTGGAAACTAGCGGTGGATTATTTTCCTTATTCAAATCCTCTGCCTGTTCGAAAGCTAAGGTGCTCTGTGATTCATAGCTTTGGAAAAGATGTAAAAAGAGCCCAGGTTCATGTTCTGATTTCTCCTCATGCACCCTTGAAGTGCAGCTTATAGTGCATTAAAACTAGGTTTTCCTATGAGCATTACTACATAAAAAGGTCTTGCCACAGCTACTTAGATTTGCTGCTGAGGTAAAATTTAGAAGTGTATGTAATTGTTTATGCTGCAAATCACAGTACAAAGGAATCATCATAAGTTTCAAGAAGGATGGCATAGAAAAAGATATTGCAAATTATATTGATATTTGATGTTTAGGTCTCTTGCTGAAAGTTGTTTTAATAATCTCATAAGAACAAGGGAAAAGGCAAGAGTGTTCAATGCAGATTTCATATTCCTACTTGATTTAGACCCAATCCTGATTTATTGCAAGCACATGAGCAATTCCACTGACATCAATAATTTAAATCAATTTGTAGGATAGACTTGCAGGCCAGTAGCTAAATAATATTTGTGCTTGTTTGATGTCTTTCTGTTGTAAAAGAAAGTATCAACTTGTTTCTTTTTAACTTAGAAAACATTTTTATGGTGGACTGGACATCTTGCAGGATTTGTTGGTCTAAAATGAGTTGGCTTTATGAAGACAAATGTAATTCTATCTATTCTGTGTTCTTAGTGTGTAAATTCCAAGGATGTAGCAGATGAGCTGCTGGGACACTTCTAGTTGCACTGATGTAAGGCTCAGTGGTTTTCATTCCCACTCTTTTGGCTTCCTGTAGTTAAGTGATTTGACCACTTCTGTTCACAGCATCTGTTTGCAAGGTCAGAGAAAACCTGGTTTATTCTAATACCATATAATGGACTTTGAACCAAAACAGCTTGAATTCAACATATGTCCACTCTGCTGCCTGATAGTGACTTGTAAAGAAGGCCAGGATGGACAATTTGTCAAATACAAATAAAATGGGGAATGTCTTCTACAACTTTCCTAGAAGGACCTGTGAACATGACTTATAAATTGGAAGGGTTGTGCCCACTGTGGTTTCAAACCTTGCCTGTGGGTAAAACATTTTAGAGGGACCCAGTCCTTTAGAAGAATGTACCCAAGCCTACTGTTCCTGCTCAGAGTCCCTTCTCTGGCACCCTGCTCAGTCATCTTTTGATCAGTTCTTGCATTAGTCATACTCCCTGGCAAATAAGGTTTTTGTGTGAGGACAGACAGCAGTTGTAGGCAGCCTGATTTAGTGTTGAATTTAGACTGACAAAGAGGACAATATATGTTCTTGGTGCCAAGTGTTGGGCACACCTGGGTTTTCAGACTTTTTCTAGAAAAAGCAATTCAGATACAGCACAGACAAAGCAAGTAATATTCTTATCTCAAGGAAGTCTAAATATTGTAGGTGATGTCTAAATTCTAGTAGCACACCTAATAGAACTAGCAGAAAACGAGAGGGAAAGATGAACAGAGTGAAGCAGCATCTTTTGCTTGAACATCTGGATTATCAATAAACAACATTATTTTAACTTGTCCTTTACTGGCTGCTAACTAGAATGGTTTTAATACTTTCTACACACAAGTTGCTTCAGATGTATCAGTAGAAAAGAGTAAGATCTGCTTGTACTCTGTCTGATTTCCAGAGTTGTACAAGGTAAATTTTACCCGCTTGGCACTGAAACCTCAGAAAACGCAAACACAAACAGTTGTTAAAATAAACCATTATCTGAGATGTGTAAGACCTCTAAAATTTTCTGCAGTTCTTGAAGAAATACAGTGGACACCATGGACTGATCTCTTTTGATTAAGGAAACACAGAGGTGGGAGATACTATCAGGAAATACAAATACTTGATTTTTCATAATTTAAAAAACTATTTAACATAAATCCTTTTTAAAAATAATGACAGAAATTTAATTTCTTCTCAGCCTAGGAAGATTGCTATAACAATTAATGACAGGATCTTTCAGTGATCTTTGCAAAAATTTGCATTAGCAGGTGGTGCATGTGAACCATGGAAGAATATGCCTCTTTCAGTGCTAACATTTAAAGTTGCACCTAGACTTTAACAAATGAACATATTTTATTCTTCCTTTAAAACTGGTGGAATTTCAGCCTGGTAAAGATCAGTTAATTGACACATACAGGGAAATTAAAAATGAGACTCACATATTTATTGTCCATCTTTAATGGTTTTTCTTCTCTGAACCCAGACTCCAGGCCAGCCTCCTATCCAAGTTTTCCTTCATGCCTTATTGTCTATTCTGTTCAGCTATTTAAAAAATGTTGAATATCAACAATGGCTTTCAGTAGTGTATTGTCAACTTTTGTATGAAGCAATCTTGGTTGAATGAGAAGATCCCAGAGCTTATAGTTCTATCTACTGTGCTGCACTGGGTTTCTGCTTGAATGTGTGTGACTGATAACAGGACAAATTTCTACCTTCGTTATTACATTTCAGCTACATAATTCATTTGCCAAAATCTTTTAGGAAGTATCTTTATAGCACACTGCACAAGACATCAGGTAAGTGCTGGTAACATAAAAATAAGTAAAGATCCAGCAACTGACTTGTCAGATTTGTTTGTTAATTGTAGATCTGCTTCTGCTAGGTTGTTTTGCAGACTTTTACAATTCTGGGGGTAGCTGTGTGCCCTGAAACATCTCTAGCAGAACAGCTTTGCTCACATAAAGAAATGCATACTGGATCTGCATTGCCTTGAAAGTCTAAATGTCTAAAGTCTAATATTTTTAGAAATATCTGGGGGAAATGTTGCAAATGTGCACACAGCTCATAGATTTTCAAGTAATAGATGTTGCCAATGTTATTGTCAATATGCAAGCTTGCTTCTGTCTAGTATTTTTATTGCTGAAACTGTTTTAAGAATATTTTTAACTGGTTGTTTGCCTTCATGGACTGTTACAGTTTTATTTTGCACATGGGATAATTATAATTTAACTTATATAAATTCAGCCACTGATGTATCTTTAAGTGGAAGCTAATTTTCTAGACACTGTTTTCAGGAAATCCAAGGATTCCTCAACAGTATTCAGTTTAATCATTCATTTTAGTTAACAAGTGGCAAAACAAGTAAAACACAAGCAGCTGATTTCCTTTCTTTCTCCATTCAATTTGTTGGCAGTTAATGTCACTTTGAAAAGAATTAATCTGAGAGACCTTTTCTGTAAAAGACTTGGTTGCTACAGTGACATAAAAGGATAGCACTGTATAATACTTGATCCTGCTGGAGAAACTGAAGCAGGATTTCTATTTATCCTGGTTTGAACCAGGTTTGCAACCTGCATTTTGCCTAGATTAGGAGAGAAAGATCTGGCCCATCGTCTTATCTAAAAAATTAATTAATACCTTCACCATGTATAACATTTAATAATATTTACTGAAGTATTTTAGTTTTTTCATAGTAAAAGGTAAAGACAAAATTGCAAAGGTAACAAATATCAATAAGGACCCAAATAGCACTGATTCTGACCTGAGAAGCAGCAGTCCTGGAACAGATTGACACTATTGAGCATGAGAGAAGATTTTACATCTCAGGTTCTGGAGAATGTGTGCTGCAGTAAGACTGGCATTAAGTACCAAACAACACAGAACTTACATGGGCACTTGGGAAATATCCTCTGGGTAGAATGTCCGGGTATTGAACAGTGTCCTGTTTGACACTGTTATCAGTTTCCCATTAATTCATCTGCTTGTCTCTTTGTCCCAAATCCTGGACTCTTTTCAGTGCCTGTGTTTGCTTTGTCTTTGTACTGTCTGCAGAAAAACAGTGACCATTACATACCTTCCAGTGTACACGTGTGTATATGTGCATAAGCAAAAAAGCAGTGTACAGTGAATTGTTTAATAGATTGCAGCCCCTTTGGTAGATATGCAATGTATTCCTTATTGAGGTATTTACACAATTATATGCCTGTCAAATACATGAAAGATTTCTGTGTTTTAAAAGGTGTATCAAAAACATCCTAAAGGGAAATTAATGTCAGTGGAAATTGTAACTTTATAAATGAAAATTGTCATTTTTAGACCTCTATTCTGATGCTGAACAGCTGCAAATAAATTGTTTGAAACAGAACACTGATAATGAAGATCTGCTTTCTACATTGCTCATTGGCACCTGATATATTTATAGCTTTAATAGTTTTGAAACATTATGCAGGTGCTAATTCATGCCATAGTTATACTGATGAATACAACAGTTCCTGTCAAAGTAAGAGGATTTAATTAAAAACTTAATAATAAAATGTTACTTTTCCCTGAAGGGGTTAAGGATTTTTGTACAGACAATATTACACAGCTGGCACAAGTCATCAGTTAGGGTAAAATGTAGGACTATTTTGCATCATACATTAAAAATCAATGTCATGCAGTGTTTATGGAAGAAAATAATTTAGCTTTAATGTGTCTTTTGAATGACTTGAACACAGCTTTCTTTAAAAATAAATGAAACAACAATCCCATTTGATCTTAAAAACAGACTTTCTTTATGTTTCAGTCATCTTTAATGAAAAGGAGATTCAAGATAGAAATCCTAAGAGAAAAACTTCATTAACATCTTGAGGAAGATGTGAAAGCAGCAGCAAACGCAAAGGTACAATGCCCAGTACAGCTGTCATGTTTTTCATACACAATATATAAAATACTCAGTCTTTCCAGAAGTGTCCATATGACAAGTCAATTGCTAAACTTATTGGAAAACTGCCTTTCTGGATTTAATTAAGAAATTGACTAGTTACTGAGTGGGTATCTCAGCATTTCCTTACCACTTTGGGATATCTCTTGTAAAATACAGGTATCTGATAGGTGTCATAATGATGACTGTGGTAAAAAAAAACCAACAAAACAACCAACCCCATCATTCCAACACTAGTTGTGACAAAATTTTGAGGTTTTAAGAATTTATGACTTTTCCATGGTGAAAAATAGGCTCTGCAATAATCTTTTCATTTCAGTGGATGCTAGAACTTGTAGAACTTTCTCATGAGGGTAAGATGGGTGTTTCTTTGTTGAACCTGCTTTACACTCTACAATGTAAACTTTCTCTCTCTTTCTTCTGAATTCTGCACCCTTTGAAATAAATCAGGCACACCATGTGCTTTCACCCCATGAGGTGGGGCAAGCAGGACAACCTGCTCCCCATAGTGTCCTTCCAAAGTAGCTGGTCAAGGTTAGTATTTTGCTGTTCTGACACATTATCAATTATCCTGCCAACAGACTGATACCTGACCTGTAGTTTTCTTATAAAATAAAAAACTCAGTTTAATTAAATCATCAGTAACTTGGACCTAATTATTTCAGACAGTACTTAATTAATGTTTCATGGATACCTAGTGTAATTAGGATTCCTTTAATAAGACCTTCTATGACATTAAAATATATGACCTTTATCTTTCTTATCATCCATAGCCTGACAACTCAGATTTGTCATTTTCACTATAGGTATAGTTTGATTAAATAGAACAGAGCGTAAAATTAATCTAGCAAATTATAGTTGTTTGTTTCCTTTTTTTGCTACTTAAAGACTAATAAGTTAAGTCTTTTAATTAGCAGTGTAGGTACAAATGTTCATGCTAGCGTTTTACCTTTGTATTTTTTTCAGACTGTTTCTTTTGTATATCATTTTTTTTATGACAAAAGTAGATAACAACCAGACTTTATTAATCACGGTGAAGGGTTCAATCTTTTAGATATGAAAAATAAGGAGCTACTCTTTATAGTAACAATTACTTGTAATTTTTTTTTTTTTAATTTAAGACAATTCTGCAAAGGACTTAACTTTTCTGGTCACAAACTTCCCAAACAAAACCAGAGTTTTAACGTGAATTAATATAAGTGAGATTACTAGGCTGGCCCATGCTTGCTTTTTAGGAGCTACTGGTTCTCTCTACTTTACTGCTGTTTCAGGGTAGTTACTCAAGATCAGTGAAAGAGCATTTGTCCTACACAAAATGTAGAGAGAGAGAATGCAGTTAAAGGGATATTATAAGCTTTCTTAGAAAAACACTCATCTGATCTTTTTTCTTCACTCCCCAAAGAGCTTTTCTGTCTCACCTTCAAAAGTAAGCTGTTCCACTGACTTCAGTCATGTTTGATTAAGTTTCAGTCACTGAGTTAGGGCTTACTAATATATGTAAAATTTAGAAGAGTTTTGCTAAGTCATAGCACTGACATTCATAATCCTGTTACTTTAATTCAGGAGCAGGACAGCTGTCTCAAGGTTTAAGATGAAGACATTAGAAATTAAGCAAGCAGAATGCAGTCTGGGTGTTTAATCCACAGTATGGATGCTTCTTCCACAACAAAAATATAGATAGAAAGTACAGAAGTCTACAGATGGAATAGTTGCCATTTACTTCTACTCATGTTTTGGTTTTTGAATGGTGGATCTTTGGAGTGTGGATAATTTCCACCAACTCTGTGTCTAGTAAAAATAAATCCACAAATTAGAACTCTTTTTTTATTATTATTTTCTTCAGATGTTAAACAAAAGGTTTAGAAAAATTTGTAGTGAGAAAAACAACACAAATCTAAAAAGATATCAGTAAGTGTAGAGCTGCTTTTTCTTTTTTTTCCTCATTATGTTAAGAAGAAACTGAAGAGTGATTTTCTAGAGAAGAGAAAAAAATTGTTTTCTCTTCCACCACTCAATACAAACTAGGACAAAGGAAGCTCTTGGCTCAGAACCAGTGCAGATGTTGAGGTGGAATAGCTTTGCTTTGCTTCCAGGAGAGAATGTAGAGAAGGGAGTAGTTTACTGACTTATGCTTTTACTGCTTCATAAGAGTTTTAACACCAGAGATGTTGCCTGGAGAAAGAACGTGTTAAACAAGCTGATGAGCACCACAGACATGACCTTTGAGGAAAAGGGGAGTTTTCCCCTGCTCCATTCCAGAAAAGGGCAGAAATTCATGCTGAATTTTCAGGCTGTGAAGAATCCCATTTGAATCTGTGAAGGTATTCCTACACTTCACATTAAATGTGAGCTGAAGGAGTTTGTTTCATAAGCAAGGAGCAGGCTTAGTGAGCTATCTGCTCTGCACAGGGTCTGTTGAGGTAATAAGGAAGAATGAGCAATGAGCTGTAGTAGTTGGGGTAATTCAGGGTGGAAAAACAGTCTGAGTAGCCTAAAGGAATAAAATGCCAAGTAAACACTAGGTACCATGTTCGCTTTGTTTCATTCCAATATTCTAACACAGCTGCCTGGAGTAGCAGTTTAATATGTGCATAACCCAAAATTTACTATGAGGGTTATACAGCAGTATCACCTGATAATGCATCTTAATTTCCCTCTGCAGCTTTCAGCCTTTTCATACTAACATAACTAGGCACTGTTTCAGACCTATGAACATCTCTAAGCATGAACTGTAACCTTGTAGTAAGTCCTGGTCACTATGGAACTGTGAAGTAGTAGCAGGGCCTTTAACCTATGGAAATATATGATGTTCAAGAAAAAGTACAAATATATAAAAAACCAGCAGATACCAGAGGGAAACAATAGCTTTAAAAAGTGTTAGCAGCAGCTTCTCAGGGAAAAGTAGAGAAATTCTTGTATAGAGTCCATTATCTTCTTCCTGTTTAAATTGAAACAGTTACATTCAGCACACAGCAAGCCCTGAGTTTATACATTAAACAAAATTGTCATGTTAATTTAATAAGTCTTAATTAGTACCTATATGTTGTTTGCTGATTGCAGACTGTGATTAATGTTGAGAATACAGTCACTAACCAGTACTAACAGTATTCAATTAAGCTTTAAAAATGTTATGAAGTCAGTGACCATGATTCATCCCACTTGCATAAATTCCCAGTAGGGGAAGAGGATGTGAAGGGGTTAAGCCCAGGAAATCTATCACTACACAAACAGGCAGCTGCAGATTTCCCTTCCTACTGCTGCGGTGGGTCTATGCTGAGCAAAGCCTCCAACTGAACAGGATTGTGGGGACAGGACAAGAGAAAATAATCTTTCCCCTATCTCTGATAAACCCACCTTATAGTCTTTTGCATTTGATATTGTCCTCTGATCTGCTGATGACCTGATGATTCTCTCCTTGCAGTTAGTTTTTGATAATTTACATCACACATCTTTACAATCACCACAGTTACAATTCACCATTTGCTTCATTAACATGATGAAAAAACTGAACTATAGTGAGCCTCTGTCTGAATAGAAAACACCTAATCTATCCGTGGATATTCAAGAAAGATATGATTAATACAGAGAAATCTTCTGGATAAAAAAATCTTGATCCAAGCATGTAAAAATAAATTGATCTGATTACACAGATTACTGAAAAGTGGTCACCTTGGCTACATTAGGTTCTTTAAAAGCAAACACAAATGAGTGAATCATTTTAATCAAATTTAATTTAGATTATACACTTTCACATAAAATCTAATTTACTTGGAATTATTCGGTCATGACTTGTCTGCTCCCCACAGGACAAGGTTAAAGAGATTACATTTGGGTTCATGTCAGCAGCATCTGCTAGTTAGCCCTCTGAATGCTGATTTAATGAGAGAGGTTATGCTTAGTCTCTTGGAAAGACTTCTGGTTTAGGCAGGTGCTTGAGAGATGTTATTAATTTAGGATGATACAAGAAGTGATGTTATCGTACTTGGAAAACTCTTGTATCGTGATTTTCATGTGTATAAAATAACCTGCTGGGTTTGTTTACATCTAGCCAGAAGCTTTTAAGGGTTTTTCTCCAAACTGTCTTTAATACACTGTTTTAGAGAGAGAGAAGACTCCTCTTTAAGGAAGAACAGCTTTTTTTAATATGAACAGTCATCTTGGTGCTTGTCCTCATGCAAAGGAGCATTAATCTACAATATGAATTTACAGAGATCTGGCAGGTACCAACTCTACATGTAAGCAATTCCTTTTTATCTCTCACCTATGGAAAATGTACACCTACAGTCAGATCATTCACAGAAGGAGCCTGGCATGTTAGCCCACAGACTTTATATTCTGTACATTCAGCTACCAGAGCCAGATTCTATCCCACTTTGATATGTAGCACTGAGTTGTTATGTTGAAATGAATAGGATGTGTTGCAGTTAGTTACTAATTGACAAAAAAGAAAAAGAAAGTCTAAATGAGTTTAGCCTTTGGTGTTCAATATAATGAGGGGAAACTCCATTCTGATGGAGCAGCTATTTCACAGTAAAAACAGAGGCAGTGGTCACCATTTCTGCCTCTTCAGTTCTGTTGCAGTAGATGAGGTCAAAATAGTTCTGAAAACCTGTTGCTCAGTACCTCACTCTGACCCAGAAAATTTATTATGGCATCATGAATTGCCGGGGTTGCCAAAGATCTGTCCATGATTGTCAAGACAGAAACAAGTGCACAGGCACAAAATGCAGAGTGCATAAGACACTCAGGTACCTACTCCTCCTCTGACCTTGCTGCTGGTTGTGCAGAAATTAGACACAAAGAGGCTAACTCCAGAAATTCTTCCTGGATGGAATTTCCACAAAGAAAGAACTGACTGAGAAACTCTGGGCATATGTAACCCTAACTGGTTCCCTCACCCAGTAAATAAACAGTGGACTTATATGGACTTAAATGTTATGAAGTATGTCCCTGCTTGTACAGGAGTTTTTCATCCCAAAATGGCTTTCTCCCACGTATAGAAAAGATGAGCCAGGAGCTCATTTGGGGTAAATTAGCACCATTTCACTCAAATTAATAAGAGCTGAATGAATTTTAGATATACTGCATGTTTTATGCTGGATTTTTTTAAGAATTATTTATAGTTCTCCAGAAGAAAAAAGTACTGGAACTATTAATTCTCAATGTTCTGATAAAGAATTTTAAATAACAATGGAAATTCATTACAAAATTTTACTATTTTGATGCATAATTTCCCTGGTGGAGGGGCTTAAAACTCTCTCTGTAATTACCATAACAACATAAGGGTCGAGCCATTAAAATAATCTCTGGCAATTCTGTGTGAATCATGTTATTTATGAAGAATACTGCAGACACAATGTTCTTTGCTACACTGTCTGTTTTCCTTATGTCTCTCTACCCTTTCTCTTCCTCTGTGTATAAATGGTCAATTCTTATATAGGTACTAGAAGAATGTACATCTCCAAAATTAGTAAGTCCACTCTGAAGAAATACCATTTATATAAGACATCCATAATAATATCAAAGAAAACTGGGCAAAATTGAGAAAAATGGGGACATACCTTATTACAATTACCTTCTATTCTAGTGTATTTTTCTTATTAGAAGTGCAGACAAAAGGCAGCCCCTCTTATTTTATTTGAAATGAGTCTGATAGAAGTATCTCATCCACTTCATTTTCATATAAAATTGCACTGTGGAGACTGATCCTCCTGCCTTTACTCAGGCAAAGTGGCCACTGCTGTCCCTGGAAACAATATCCATGTGAAGATTAGAGGGTTCAGACCTGGTGTTTACACTCTTGCCCTGGCTAACCACTGCTATTCACTCTGTTGCATGTGGCATTACCAAATAATCTTTTGAAGAGGGGAACATGCAAATAAGGTATTGAACTTGATCAGCTTTTAAAAAGAACAAATATAAGCACCTGGTGATTTAATTTAGAAATGGCTTGGTTCTGCAGCAGTTGTCACAAGGGAAAGACATGTTAAGCTTGTAATGTATTTCTTAAGACGGTACTAGTGTTGAAATTCCAAATATTTTTGCATCCAAATTACCTATTTGAGTTTACAGAAGTTTTACATCCACAAAATGCAGAAGAGGAGATACTGGAGGTCTCTGCCAGTGTCCTGCAGATAGGCAGGCAAACCCTTGTTTTTTTAAAATCTGTGAAGCAGCAGCAAGGACATAGAAACGTGTTGTTTCACTTAGCTCATAGGTATGACCAGAGAAAAAAAAGAGAATAAGAAATCCTGATTCTGATGAAATTAGGGGAATCTGAATGTGAAGAAGCATTCACAAATACACTACACAAAGCTTGATAGCTAACACTGCTATCTAGCTGATTATCTGTACGGAAACAAATTCCAAACTTGGTTATGTCTGTGTCATTCTGATACAAATGTACCTAATTTACAGCATGTCCCTGCTGTCCTAAAATGTGCTTCTATCCTCAGAATTTACCCAAATAAAATTCAAAGAGACAAAAAAAAGAAATAAAGTGAAACATTGTCAAACTATTCAATTCTAACTTACCTAACTTATACATTGAAAATAGATTTTGATGCATCCTATATTTGAGCCATAATGTTTTAGCAGTATGAAGAAAGGAATGCAATAACAAATAAAACCCAAAATACTGACTGCAACAGTTCCAAAAATCAACGGAGTTCATACTGAGTTCTGAACTTCCTGGTTTGAACTTCCTTCTATTAAGTTATCACAGTAAACACAGAGTTTAATCCAAATTACAGTACAGACACCCACACAAAAAAACCCTGCTTTGCTCATGAAGGACAGATAACCAGCATTGCCACTCACAAAAACTGAGATTTTAATAAAACTGGAAAAAAAGTCCTGAGTTTAATTACCCCTTTTAATTAGCTCACTAGATGACTATTCAATTCCTGTGATTACAGAAGAACAAGCAGAGCCTTTTGTGTGCTGTTGCTGTCAGAATTCTTCAGATGTAAAAAAGAATTTTCCCTGCTATTGCAATGATTTTTATTTTTAGACCATTTCTAATGCAAATATTGGCCTAAAATCAAGTGCTAAGGAAGCTGACTGACTAGGCAATGGAGATAGAGTAGGAATGTAAAGGATTAGAGTGCTTAATGTACTGGAAAGAAGTTTATCAATACTGACAATTCTCACAGTGCTTAATCAAACATTTAAGACAAGTGGAGAAGCAGACAGTAAAGACTTTGGTGCTTTTGAACAATAAAAGCAAACAAACTGTCTTGTTAGAACATGTCAGTTTATGGTGGAATAAAGAAACGCCTATATTTTAGTTACTCTTTTCATATAGCTAACCAGTGGCTTTAGGTAGCTAGCTGAAGTGTACTGACTTTAAAATGACTGTAAGTAATTCCTCAGGAAAATGAAGTATAACTTTTGTCCTTTCTTTAATCAAATGTGACTGTTAAGCTTCATTTAAAGCTTAATGACTGTAAAGGAGGGTTATGATTATTTTTTTTTTCCTTAAAGGAATATTTATTATTGGATTTTTAAAAATCAACACATAATAACAGACAGAAGGGTCTGAGCCTTCAGTAGCAAATCTTGTGTTTACCTTACCAGAAATTGAATCTGTGCTAGAGACAAGGGCACAAGTGCTGCTCCATATGTCTCTATAAGGAAAGAGCCTCATAGGTGTGAGTTGCCAGGGCTGGATTTTCTCAAATAGTCTTCTTCTCAAATAACGTTCTCAAAGTCTGCAGATTCCCTACAGGAAATTTTGCCATTGATTCAGGATATCTAGAATCCTCTCTAGAAGTCCTGACTTAATTCCTACTGTAGTTCTGAGTAATTGTCTCACGGAAAATCTGGATCAAATTCCAAGGGAAATAGATTTCAATGTCTGGCTGGATCTGAGTGGTACTGAGAAAAAAGTAAGGTAACTCACCAAGAGTCATACTGTATAATTAGATTTACACTCACGTCAGAATCCTCTTAATGTGGTACCTGGTATTCTGATATCAGAATTAAATTTCAGTAAATATTTAATTTTTTTTAAGAAAACAAGTGCTGTAAAACCAGGAATGTTGAATTCCCATATGACAGTGGGAAAGGAATATACCACAGCCTATGTGAACAGAGAAAAGGGGAAGTTACTTCCTTGAAATAATCTCATTGGCCAGCTAAATAATAAAAATAGAGATGAATCCTTATCAGACTACTTGTAATATGACATCTACTACAATAACGTATTTATCATCCAGCAACTTAGTTAAATTTAACTCTCAAAAGAAGAGTAGAGCAGGACTGAGCTGTGCTAGCTAAAAAACTGAAAATGCCATAAAATATGTTCAGTTCCAGACTGAAATTAATTAGGAAGCAGTAAGCAATTGAAAAGCAGCAAGGATTCACGATATCATTTTTATTGATTTTTTCAGTACCAAGTGAGTATAATTCAAATTATACTGAGTTCTTTATATAGTCTGCTGCTCCAAGAAAATATCCTGTGCTTACTGCCCCGCCCCCCCCC
>NW_009953098.1:1894103-1903871 GCF_000747805.2 Chaetura pelagica | reverse complement strand
CCCCCCACCCCCCAACACTTCTCAAAGTTCATGGAATCTGTGGGATAAATGCTCCCAAAACACTTCTGGTATTTTAAATTTGTTTGTATCTATCAGTCTTCAACAACCTAATAGATGCAAGTACTACGAGGTTTCAGATTAGTTACTGTTTGCTACTTGATCTCAATCAGCACTAGGAAATCTTTGTCAAGAGGCTACACTCCTGTTCAGGTTTTGCACAAAACTGCCTCATGCTATTCCAAACATAATTATTTTGCTGCAATTGATGTTGACTACATGAGAAATGTCCTAAAATACCATCTTGTTTTTCTCAAAGAGCAGCAATAACCACAAAAGACAATTTACCTAACAAATAGGATTAAAATCTTCATCTAGGCAGAATGCATATTTGAACTTCCCTGATACTGCTATCAAACTTTGCAGATGTACATCATCCCCCGTTTGTTCATCAATGTATGTAATGAGGCAGTAAGATACAGCCTGACTACAACACAAAAAAAAATCTACTATGAATTTTGGCAACCTAGTTACAGTTGCGTTTACATTCTTCCAGTGATTGAATGTTACTTTGGGCATGTTACTGTTGAACATCGAACTCAAAACTGAAAACTGCCCAGGCTACATAATGAATATGCAGATGTGTGCTTGATTTGTGTGTCTGTTTACCATTATCACACATGTAAATAGAGAATTACTTTGTTGACCATTCACACCTGCTAATACCCCTTATGCACACACACCCATGGCAGCTTCACATGCAGATCATATGCACTGTTGCCTACTAAAATGGTTTTACCTTATTATATGTAACCCTGTTCTTATTCAGCCATTTACATGTTTTCTACTAATTTCTCTGGTTTCCTTTTACATCAGCACAGCTAGTTTTTTAGAAGATATTGCACAAAATATTGCAGCTATTGCACTAGTCTAATAGCTGGAGTAACATCACTAAACACATTCCTATCATACAGAATTCATACCAAGCTACTGAAAATATCCTATGTGCAATATGGGCTTTTTTTTTTCTTGGTTTTGCTGTTGTTGTTTGGTTGATTGGTTGGTTTTGGTTGGTTGGTATGTTTTCTACTTTTCATGTAATGGAGACCTGTTCTTCATAAGGAATATGCAGTTGGAGACACCTATCCATTTAGCAAGTTTCAAGCAGACATTTGAAGCCACTTGTAAAAATGTACCATCAATGTTAACCTCAGTGAATTAAATTATCATTCCTCTACCCATTTTGCAAAGATGGAATAAAGGGACTACTTACCTGTTTTCTAAAAAAAAACACAAAAAAAACCAAAAAAAAACAAAACAAAAAAAAAACCAGTAGGTTGTATTTCCTTATGCTGTGAATTGCAGCATTTTAAAATTTACAATAATAGATAATTTCTCCTGAAGACCCTATACCTTACCATCTATAATTTTGGTCATGTTTGTGTTTAACTGTCCTATCAAACACCACAAAAGAACCAGCAGAGAGTATTTCAAAACAGTTTTCTCTGACTTTTCCTGCTCCTATGCCTCAGACTTTAGAAATTATCATGCAAACATACTTGTTTGCAGAATAAATTTCTGGGAAAGACTGATAATTTTATATAATATTACCTTAACTCTAGGTGAAAAGAGTAACAGAAAAAATTAAAAATAATTAATAACCATTAATATGTATGGGGCTATGCTGTATGGTGCCTACCCTGCACCTTCACTATTATTTAAGAGGGAATTCTGATCCAGCCTCAGACAACGACTGCATAACCAAAGTAGAAAGAGATTTTTTCAGTTTTGTCTTGTTCTTGCTTTAAGTTGCTCAGTGATTGAAATTGCTAATGGATGTGTTTGTGTGCATGTGTCTATCTGTCCTACCTGTAACATTATTATCAGTCTGTAAACACTAGAATTTTGGGGTCATAACAGGCATAACATGAAAAACTAAACAGTGTGTTTGAAGTATCTGTTATCATATCCTTTAGATATTACAAGATCTTGAGATATATGAGCTGTCACAAGCCAATATTGGGGAAGAAAAGAACAGTTTCCACAACCTCTCATTTTGCAAGCTTGTAGCTGGCAAAAATGGCAGATACGTGATTAGTGTCATTAGTAACCGTTTCAACTCTAGGCAATAAACCCAGGGTCAAGTCTATAAACATATAATTCATGTTTCTAGTTGTCTAATTAGCCCAATATAAAAGAGTTCCTTTTTGTTCCTCCAAAGAGATGGAAAGCAAAGGTTGAAAAGACACACGGTGGTAGCAGGGCCAGAAGCTGACAAATTACCAGGAAAAATTGAATACTACTTTATATTGTAGCAGATTTTTTTTCCGGCATAATTCTAAATGTGGAAATGTTGCTTTTTTTATGTGAGTGATGTTAACACAGGAACAGGGAGAAATGCCTGATCAGCCTTTTTGGTTTTTTGGTTTGTTTTTTTTTTAATTCCAAGGTCCTCTATTTCATTGCAAAGATATTGATATGAAAGAAATAAGACCTGTTTGTCCATATTTTCCTGGCAATTTAACTTGGAGGGCTCTTGATGAGCTGGAGTGCTATGTACAGTCCTCTTACCACAGTTTGTAATGACTGAGTTATAATTGCAAGTTATTGAGGAGTTAATTATACAAAAATGAATACAAGGAAGGAGAACCAAGGATTTCCAGCTCAGCATAAATATACCAGCAACACTTACCAGATAGTAGTTGTTTTCTTTTGTAACTCTCTGAGATCAGACCCAAACACTTAGTGATAAAGGGTCTTCATTTGACCAGTTCATGTCCTCTGTGCCATCTTGTCCTTTTTGAGCAGGAATTTAGCAAACGGTGGAACTTGACTTTGCTCTTAATGTTCAAACAAAGGGGTTTTTTAAAGTAAACTGTAACAGCATAAGTATCAATCCTGTGTAAATCCATCAGGTCTCACACCAGCCTTCACTCTGGAAGCATGCATGTTTCCCTGGCATAAGGCAGTAATTAAAAGTTCAAAATGTGTAGTTGGTTCAAGCTCACCTCTTTACTTGATTAATCTGTAGACCTATTAATGGAAACTGATTAGTCTGGGGACTTTGATTGTTGCTTAATTCTTATTGTGTATTTTCGTGCTGTACAACAGCACTGACTTATTTCTTCAGACTCTTAAAATCAAGGAAATCCAAAAGAATAATAACACTGTACATTTAAATATGTTCTATGGCTTGTGATTAATTTTGAGTAGGAAAAATAATAGCACTTTTACCTTACATGAAGGTGTTCTGCCTGTTCATCCTGTGGCAGCACGAGAGTGCTGCAGGAAGGGCAAAGTGTCTTTGTCTGGATTAAGGAATCAGCCTCTTAACAAGGCAACAATGGAGCCATAGGACTTTTGCTGAAGAGGGATGTGTGATAATTATTCCCATTTACACTGCTACATGAAAGTGTAGGTTTCTGTGTCTTAGTTGACATCCCAGCTGTGAACCAAGACCTTCTGTCTTGACTGTGTCTTGCATGAACTTGGAAAAAATGTTTTTTCAGACTAATTCTTACTCTTCAGAAAGTTTTATCATTTTTTTGCTACAACTACTGTAATCAAATATTCACCATGCCACTCCAGTCACTTCCCAGCTCATTTAAAACATATTCTTTCCATATTATTTAACTGAGTTACAAATATGCAAAGCTTGAGGTGGGTTTGATAACATTTTCTCCATTCTCTGCATCTCCTGCTCGTGTTCCTGATACTTCTAGAGAATGGAACCTAGTGGAATCAAAAGGACCTTGTAAGCAAGGAAAACAGGGTTTTGATCAGGTTCTTTGGATGGGAAAGGTGATGGATACACCAGCAGCAAAATCCACCGTGTCCTTATAGATGCACGTTGTGTGACTAGTCCACCTGTTTCAAAAATGGCCTTGAAATACTTATGTCACAAGTGCTTAACTTCTGTATCATTGCGTAAGTGCCAACCATACTTCTCTAGCAGGAGAAGAGGTGTTATCTACAGAGTCAATGAAGAGCTAACCAAGACAGATAATAGGAACCTTGAGCATATGCTGCATTGTTGATAGCCCTAAGCAGTCATTACACCTCTAAGTAAGCAGTAATAGAGTTCTGGTGGTGGTTAGTCATGATTCTTTGCACTGTTCAGCAAGACTGGGAATATTTCAGTTCTTGGGAGATATCTTCAATATCAAGTAATTGATTTGAGCTATTATTGAAATGGAGGAAAAAAGCTGAATATTAATTTAAATGGTGTCATTATTTCTGACTCACGTTGAGCTCAGAAATGTGTTTGTGCCATGAAAAAGTCCATACAATAACTGAGAACTTGGTGAGTTCCATTTCTGTTATTTTATACCTATTGTATATGTGTATGTGTACATTTGTTTTACAGAAGGCTGTGGAGCACCTATTGCCATCATTTATCCATATATGTTAGGAAAAAATAGAGCCCAAAGGATCTTCAGATCTAGTGAGTTGCTCTTTTGGCCAACCATATCATCTCCATGATGGACTGGGAAGGCTGAAGGAATTGAAACCTCTCCCTGCTAACACTGAACTTCTATTGATGTCCTTTAGATCTGATCACGTCCAACCCCCCCCAACACAGCCCTACTCACAAATTGTTCACTCTGGTTTCCCAAGCTTTCTAGGTTTTCTACTTCTCTATTCTTAGCAGAACTTTTCTCAAAAACCTTGTTGCTCTGATACTTCAACAATTTCAGTTGAGATTTCCAGATTTTGAGAGCCAGGGTCAGTTTAGATACACTTACTCTCCTGCAGACGGTTCTTTGCCCTCCACTTGTTTGCAGGGACTGAAGATGCTATCAGAAGGAAAATCTGGAGTTGTGAGGTCTGGACTGAGAATTGCAGCATCACTACTGGGTTTGCACAAGTTCTTCAGCTCCTCACTGACACAGATCTTTTTGCAGGTTTTGTATTGTGAATTGCAGAAAAATCAATGAAGCCTGAGCTGCCTGTTTGCAAGGAGGGAGGTTTTTTCCCACTAGCTAGTATGGGTAATTTTCTCAAACAAGCTAATTTAAAATAACATACAGTTTTAATTAAGATCTTACAAAACAAACGGAAGTTTTGCCCCAGTAGAAAGTGAGGCAGAGTTGGATTCATTTTAATCTTCTAGCTACTCTCAAGCAGGAAGAGTACTTCAAATACTGATATTAGTGACTCCCAGTTTTAAGCTAGGAGACCATTCTTAACAGATTAAACTGTTTCTTACTTTTTATTCCTATATATCACAAGGCCAAAGCAGGACTGAAGAGGGACACAGTCTGAATAAAAAGCTGACATTCATATTTCATATTAAAATAACTTCTAGGTAGAAAGCACATGTGACTTAGTTTTCTGAGCAAATAAAGTAATTTTAATTGAACACTTTCTTGTTTGAGGGTGAAAAGGATCATTATGACATCTTATCACAGGAAAAAACAATTCATATAGATTTGATCACCCTTTTGAATTAGATGTGTAGCCTTATTTGTAAATAAGGACAATAGGGAGAGAGAGAAATCAAAAAATAAAGATAATGGAAAAGGAAAACAGAGAATTGGAAAGGGAGAGAGGGAAAAAAAGAGGGAAAAAAAAAGGAGAGAGAAAGGAAAAAGAATAAAAGAAATGTAAATAAATAGATAAATAGAAAAAAAAAATAAAATAAAGGAGGGGGGGCAATCTCTCTGATTTTCTGTTATTTGTTAAAGAGATCTCCAGCTGAGTCAATATAAGAACAGAACTTGTTTGTGAGAAAACTGTGTGACGACTGAATGTTCAAATCATCACTGAAGGATTATTTCAATGGCAGTATATTGCATGGCTAATAACAAATTATCATCTCCTTGCTACACCTCATTATAAAAGTATGGCTAGAGAGAAATGGTGGGGGAGGAAAGGTGTTCTTTTATGATTCTGTCTTAGATTCGTAAGAAAACTTGCATTAGTTTTATGCTCAGGAGAAATAACAGTGTTAAAAAATAGTATTCAAATGAAATAATTGGAAGGAGAACACATATTTTAAAGTTATTACACAATAAATTAATTTTACGTTTCAAAAGTAAGAGTATGATATCTGAAATAACCAAGATGTATGAGTTCAAAGTCATGTGGGGAGAACACATCTGAAATAATCTCTCAGTCCTGAGTATAAGGAAAGGACATTCACTTCAATTCAGAGGAATTTTGTTTTCCTCAAGTTCTTCAGTTCTGTTTTGTTTCCTCTGAAAATCATGCACAGGGGAATGAGATGTGGGTGCAAAATATATTATCCAACTACCAAACTGAAAGTTTCTGACATTTCATTAGTTCCTTTACTGAATATAGTCCTTCTTGACTGCTTGATTGTCCTAGAGAATGCCATACTGGATGCCCTTGGTATTCTAAAATATATATTGCTAGTTTCCTGATTATAATAAAAACAAAGGAAAATGGGAAGACTGCCTGCCTGCCCTGTCTTGGGCTTTTTTGGTGCAACAGAGTTTATACTGCTCCCGTGTTTTTCCACTTTCCTTATATGAAATGAACAGCTGTAATTGAAAAGCAAGAAGCTCCATGGTTTATAGAAATAGGTGTTGTTAAGAGCCTTAGCCATCTAATTTTCTTCCTATTGCAGGGCAGGCTTCCTATTGTCTGTCCTTTAGAGCTAATTTCTTTTCTGATCAAAAGACCCACATCATTGAAAAGGTAGTAATGACTATTCATTTGGTTGAAACCTCCATTCTGCAGCCTGCAAAGCTTTATTTAGAAACCGCTATTTCTTTCTAAAAGGAAAACCTCATTTGTGTCCTCTATAATGTCAATTAAAGTAGAATATATTTTAATTATTTATCCTGGAGAGAAACCTTTCAGGATCTCAATTTGTTGTGACAGTGATCCAGGCTGGACTTGGAAACAATACGTGCCTTCCAAATTCTGTGTCAGAGAGTAGGAATAAGGTGTCTTTTGGTTTTAATGTGCCACTAATCGTTTATTTGCAGCTAATTAGCAAGTTAGGGTTTTACAATTAATGTCTGATTTATAATCTAACTCAGAAACAGAAGCCTAGTTATCATTGCCGGCAAAGAAGGTGGGTTACTGGGTCTGTATGGAAAACACTGTAGGAAGATTGACGAAGTTTTAAATGGGCAAAACAGAGACGATTTGGTTTGGGGTTTTTTTCTGAAGACGCGACGTCTCAGTTGTCACCAGCGCCGGGGACAGAGTCATTAAAGCCCCGCAACGGGTAAGCGGGGGCGGGGGCCACAGGCGGGTTCCCGGCCCGGGGAGGCCCCTCGCCCCCCGGTAGCTGCTGCGGGGAAAGGACCCTTGGGCAGCCTCGCTGCCTTCCGCTCCCGCGGATTTCGCGCGCAGGCGGTGCCCGCCGGGTCTCCCCAGTCAGAGCATGTTGGGGACAGGGCTGCCCCCACGCGTGTCCCTGCTCCGCGCTTCGGCGTGGGGGGCTCTTCTCATCCCAGCGCCCTCCCGCACAGCGCTGCGATCCCGCAGCCGCGGCGGCAGAAGGGGCAGCGGAACCGCAGGGCGCGGAAAGCTGCTCCTGGCAGCCCGGGGGGGCGGGGGGTCCTGCTGCCACCCCCGGCAGCTCGGGGGGTCCGGGAAACCCCAGGTGCGGGGTTTGCCGCTGCGCGAGGTGGGGGGCGCGGGAATAAACCGTGCGGGAGCCGAGATGTTGGAATAACAGAATTACCCTTAAGAACATCGAGTCCAGCTGTGAACCCGACGCTGCCCAGTCCACCACTAAGCCATGTTCCCATGCGCCGCGTCTACACGGCGGTTAAACACCTCCCGGGAGGGCGGCTGAACCTGCTCCCTGGGCAGCCCGTCCCAGTGCCGGGCAGCCCTCTCGGGAGCGCTGTACCGCTGGGGCCGTAACAGCGGGGGGAAGGTTCAGAAAGTTCCGATCACTGTCTCGTGTCTTAGGAAAGAGATTCCTGGGGGGCTGGGCACAGGCTCCCCTGCAGCAGCCGGCATCACTTTCGCATCACTTTGCGTGCTCGTTTTTACCTCGGTGTGCCCTCGTGAAAACATACAAGCTAAGGCTGTCCTTTCCTGGGGGCTCTGCAGCCAGCCCTGGCGAGTTTTAATTTGCTGGTGGTCCCGTCTATAATTCTGTTAATTGGTAACCTGGAGATGGAGAGCGTCCTTCTTAGCAATGCCCTCCCCAGCCACCCCCCGGCCCCGCATCCCTCCGCTCCCGCTGAACCCAACCCCATGAGGCGCTGCTGTTTGTCAAAGGCTAATAAACAAATTCCTCGCGAACACCTGAATGAACGAGGGCCAGGAACAACCCAATTAAGTAACGGAGCTACTGGTTGTTTTTTTGTGGCGGTGGAAACAATCCAGGCTCGAAAAGGGTCTATTCAGCGGGCGCTCCGAGAGGTCTGTTTGCAGCTCGCTATTGTTGTCAGAAGCCAAATAAAAGTTCAGCTGGGGGAAGGGGGAAAAAAGGGGATGGGAAGTGATTAAAACCAACATTCGCCACTGCCTCCTGAATGCACTGGGAGGCTCAGTTCAAAGGAAATTATCTGTACCTAAATGACGCCTCTCGCGTTTTACCCGTGCACTTAAGATTTTTGTTCTTAAATGTTGCTATTTTTAATGATGTCATCAAAAGTATCCCTTGCTTTCCCTTATGTGTGAGCGGTAGAGACAACTGTGTAATCCCTGTAGTCTCTAGTGCAGCATCGTTATGAGATACTGGGGAAGTCTCAGGAAGGAGCTGGAACTCGTTTGTCGAAACTAATGATTCCTCGCTGGGCTGAAAGGTCGGTCCAGCAACGCCTGGATGTTTGTGGGGTTTGTTTTTGTTTTGGTTTGGGTTTGATTTTGGTTTTTGACGTGACTTTGTTAGATAGAGGGGGAAAAATTGCCTAACGACCTGGGCTGCAGAACCAGAGTAAAAGGATCCGTTTAGCAGCCACATTGCCATGCTGGAAACTTCTTGGGGAGGACGTGGATTCGGGCTTTAAACAGGGATAAAACAGAACAGCAAGTGACCTTTAGTGATCTTAAGCATCACTAAAAACCTGGGTCACCCCAGCCAGGGTCAGCAGAGACCAAACTAAAGGGGCACTCAGGTCCCTTGTCTGGACAAGTTTTGAGGACAAGCCCTCGCTGATCTTGGTCGGGAGTTAGGCTGGGGACCAGAGGGTTGTATTAGTAATAGGATTAAACAGGGCCGGTTGGGTGCATAAAGTTATTCTTTAAAAGCCAGCGATCCTCCCTGACACGGTTCCAAGATTCCTCCAAGCTCTGCTGGCGCTTCAATTAACATATATTAATGGCTGTTGCTTATTAAGCGCTGATTGTGTAAGAAGCAGACGGTCCCTTTCAATGTGCCTTTTCAACTGTGGGTTTCTCTTGCGTTCAAGTTGGATTGTGCTGTAAACTCCTGATTTCGCCTCACTCTCGTTTGTCACCAAAAAAAAAAAAAAAAAAAAAAAAAAGGAAAAAAAAATTTAAAAAGTGGGGTTTTCTTCCTTTGACATCTTTATTTACACGACTCCAAATGTTACCCGACCCCCACAAGACACACGAGTCTCCCTGAACGGCTTCTCTCCTGGTCCCGGCCGTCGCTGGGGAGTGAATTTAGGAATATGGCTCCAGGCATAAGGCTCCCCTCGCCCTCACCGCGTTTATTGTGCTGGCCGAGCCCTCTCCTGCCTTCTGGCCCTTCCCTACTTCACAGCGGCTCCACAGGCTCCGTCCTCTTTCCCGGGACATGGGACGGGCAAGACTGAGGAGCAGGAGAAGGTCTGAATGTGGCTGCCAAAGCGGTGGTGAGATGGGACCCTT
>NW_009953098.1:1892524-1893986 GCF_000747805.2 Chaetura pelagica | reverse complement strand
CTCAGCCCCTGCCTGGGACAGGGTGGGGGGGGCTCAGCCTCCGGGCGGGGAAACAAGGCTCCGAGGTGAACCTGCGGGACGAGCGCGGGGCTCTGCCGGAGCCTCGGGTGCTGAAACCGCTCAAGAAATCCTAGTGAGTTTCCTGTGCGCACCCATCACTCCTGACGAGGCAAAGGAGTTGGAGCAGTGGGTCTCTGCTCACCCCTTCTGGAAGTGGGAATCAGCCAAATCTTTCAATATTTCTCTGAATACTTGCGGCACGGAAACCAGAGTGAAGCGGGAGCGTCACAGGGACCTTTGAAGGGTGGAAAATACGAAACTATACTTACTTTTTTATTCAGTCAGGTTTAATTCATCTATGAGGAGACTAGCTATGTTTCAAGAGGGATGTTGCCTTGCCTTGAAAGAAAATGGATCTTAAAAGTGTTAAATAGCTTGGCCTTTGGGAAAAAAAAATCTAATTGGAGTCTCGGGCGACGCAAAGTCAAAGATTCTGAAACTTAACTTTGTAATATTTATTTAAGCATAGAAGGAAACACAGTTCACGGGGTATTTAGCATGTCCTCTTATTCCGTATCCCTACTCATCTTTGTTCCATACAAAAGCTTGTCGAGTCCCTTCAACAATCGTTTCTATAAAATAAATTCAAATAATTGTCATTATATATATATATATATCAGCCCGCTTTCCAGCTCAACCTGGCACGTCTTCAATCTCGACTGGAGCGGTACAAATATTTTGAGGGGGTTGAGGTTACATACAGCTGTTTAAAGTTTTTCCAATGTGTTGCAAAAGTTATGCAAGTGAACTATGCCCGAGGTGTCCCTGCTAATGGGATACCGGCTGAAACAGCACCTTCTGCTGTCACCCTGTCCTCTCGGGCTGCAAAATGTTGAGTTCACCCAAGAAAACCCCGAGGCTAGCTGAAAAAAAAAAACACCAGATATAACGCTGTCTGCACCATAGAGGGATTTATTTCCCCTCCGACTCAACAGATAATTTTGTTTTGTTTTTTAAATCAAAACAAAGCAACAAACAAAAACCCAACAAAAACACCAAACGTATAAAACGATTGACACCTTAAACTGTTAATTCACACGAATGCTCACAACCACACAAGTAACAATCCCGCCACGACACAGTGCTGTTTCCAGAAAACCACTAGTGCCGTTCTAAGCCGGCTTGTCTGGCTCCCCCGACTGCGGGAAGCCCCGAGCGGGGCTGCGCGGTGCCGGGCGGTCCCATCCCCTCCCCGGAGCCCTTTCCCCGGCCTTCTCAGCACGGCGGGCTCAAGCCTGCTTGGGCTGTGCCTGCTGGTCCACTCGGCAGCCCTGCCCCGGAGGTGTCCTCTTCCCCGGTACCGATGACGGTCGCTATCGTCCCAGTCTTCTCTTTGGGGCAACTCAATGGCTGCCAACCCGGGGGAAGCAGCGGCAGCAGCATCCCTCCCCGCCAAGCTTCC
>NW_009953098.1:1891526-1891962 GCF_000747805.2 Chaetura pelagica | reverse complement strand
AGGCTGGGTAGCTGTGCCCGCGGTGATTTCAAGCAGCTGCCAGCCCTGTCTACGCAGGTGCGAGCGTCCGTGCCTCTGGGGAAAGGAGGAAGGGAGGAAAGATGGAAGGGGAGGGAAGGGACGGAAAGGGAAGCCCATGATTGACAGCTCCAGCGAGCTCCGCTCCACTCATACGCTACTCTCCTCCTAAGTTTTCTTTCACACCGAGGGAACTTTGCTGTTGCCATGAAACTTGGGAGTTTTGCAAGCGCCGTCCCCTCCCCCACACTCTCTTGGGGGCAGCAGAGTGGAAAAACTCAAGTGGCAACGGGCTGGGCATAGGTGGGGATGGCCGGGAGCGCCCTGCCGGAGCCAGCCCGGCTCCCTTCGCGTCCAACGGGCTGCAGCGGGGCAGCCAGTTTTCCACCAGGACGAAGCGGGGGCCGGGGGCCGCGGG
>NW_009953098.1:1866954-1890951 GCF_000747805.2 Chaetura pelagica | reverse complement strand
GGGCGCGGCAGCAGCAACATCACCTCGGGGAGCGGCGTCTCCGGCTGCCAGGCAGAAAAGCTTCCTCCTTCCGCACCAGCTGTCCACACAGGTTCTTGTTTGTTTTGTTTGTTTTTTGTTCAATATCTTCTCCACGACCTGGTGCCCGTCTGCCCGCCACCCTGGCGCACCTTTTGCCGGCTCCGGCCATGTACAGCATGCTGGAGACTGAGATCAAGACGCCGCAGCCCACGCCGGGCAGCGCCGGGGGCAACCCCGCTCCGGGGAGCAACGGTAAGGGCGGCGGAGGCGGCGGGGCCAGCAACGGAGCGGGGTCCGGCTCGGACCAGGACCGCGTGAAGCGCCCCATGAACGCTTTCATGGTGTGGTCGCGGGGCCAGCGGCGAAAGATGGCCCAAGAGAACCCCAAAATGCACAACTCGGAGATCAGCAAGCGGCTCGGGGCCGACTGGAAGCTGCTGAGCGACGCCGAGAAGCGGCCCTTCATCGACGAGGCCAAGCGGCTGCGGGCCGTGCACATGAAGGAGTATCCGGATTACAAATACCGGCCCCGAAGGAAGACCAAGACCCTGCTGAAGAAGGACAAATACTCGCTGCCCGGTAATCTGCTGGCCCCGGGAGGGGGCAACGCGGTGAGTAGCCCTGTCGGGGTGGGGCAGAGGATTGACACTTACGCCCACATGAACGGCTGGACCAACGGGGCTTACTCACTGATGCAAGACCAGCTGGGCTACAGCCAGCACCCGGGCATGAACAGCCCGCAGCTGCAGCAGATGCACCGGTACGACATGACGGGCCTGCAGTACAGCCCCATGATGTCCACGGCCCAGACCTACATGAACGCCGCCTCCACCTACAGCATGTCCCCCGCTGCCTACGGCCAGCAGCCCTCCTCGGCCATGAGCCTGGGCTCCATGGGCTCGGTGGTGAAATCCGAGCCCAGCTCGCCGCCTCCTGCCATCACTTCCCACTCGCAGAGGGCCTGCCTTGGAGACCTGCGGGATATGATCAGCATGTACCTGCCCCCGGGGGGGGATGCCACAGACCCTTCCGCCCTGCAGGGCAGCAGGTTACACAGCGTCCACCAGCACTACCAGAGTGCCGGGACTGGCGTGAATGGTACCGTACCACTAACTCACATATAAACTTGGCTGCTCCGGACGGCTCCCCGTCTTTAATCCCTAACCCCACCGCCGCTCCTTGACTACAGCGGGACGTACGGCAGTTGTTGTTCGGTTTAGCAGGCTTAATACTAACTTTGGAGAAATTATGAAAGGAAATCCGTTAGTTGTATTTTCTTTTTTTTTGTTACAAAATATTTGAGCAAGCTGTTATTTTAATAGATCACAACTCCTGCCTCCTAGAAGCCGCCGTGAAGTTTTTTAAACCGCGGCAACTTCTTTCCTGTTTTCTGCTAGGTTTTATTCGCTTAAAAATTGTTTTTAAAAGGTTTTTGCATTTTTCAGTTTGATTTCTAGCGTTGCAATGACACAAAACCACCCAAAACGGTGGGATTTTGTTTTTAAACTCAGTTGTTCACGTTATCGTTGTGGTTTCTTAAGCGTTTTGTTCATCCCACCTTAACTGAGCCTCACTCGGTTTCTATCCACAATCTGGCTTTCACGACTTTTTAACCTTAGGGTTTTATTCCTTAAAAAAAAGGGGAGGTGGGAGAGAGCTGTGCGGGTCGCAAAAGCATTTCTTCTATTTATAGTAAGTTGTGTGTCTTGTTTTTTCTTAAACTGTAAACTTATGTAAATTGGTTTGTGAATTTTCCTGTGAACCATGTCTGACATATCAGATGAAGAAACGTTTTAGTTTTGTTTACCGGATTTCTTAAAAAAAAAAAAAAATGATCCTGTTCTTAGTCCTCGTTTACTTCTTCCAAACGAAGAGATCTCAATAAATTTTATACTGGGCACGTCGTCAAGTCTCCCGGCGGTGCGAGGGGTCGGGTGAGCAGCAGGTCCCCCGGCGCTGGCGGGGAACGCGCTGGGTCCCCGGACTTCCCGCAGCGGCCCCGGG
Organism: Chaetura pelagica; assembly: GCF_000747805.2. Taxonomy (NCBI): domain Eukaryota; kingdom Metazoa; phylum Chordata; class Aves; order Apodiformes; family Apodidae; genus Chaetura; species Chaetura pelagica. The sequence goes on along the minus strand of NW_009953098.1, from coordinate 1,888,926 downwards.
CCCGCCGCCCGGACCGGGATCGCGAGCGGTGCTTGCCTCTCCTCCCGGCTTGGTTCTCTCTGTCGCCGGGGACGGAAGGGGGGGGGGCTAGACTAGTTTTTGCGCTAAAGGATTTGCCTAGAAACCCGACCTCATCTGAAATATTTACAAAAGTAAACCCCGTTGGGGAACTCTTAATTAGACTCTATTAAAAATGAATGGTTACAGGAGTCCCCAGAGGAAATAAATAATTCAATCTTTTCAGTATGTTTGACGTGTCTGTTTTTGGTCTAGACAACTTTTTGTTGTTGTTGTTGGTTGGTTGTTTCCCCCTTTATTTTAGGTTCTGCGTTATCCCTGCGCAGCAGCCCCGAGCTGCGGAGCCGCCGGCCGAGGCGGGCACCGCTCACCCCTCCCCGCGCTCGGCAACAAAAGTTGCGTCCGGGCCGGCTCCGAACGTGCCCCCGGCTCCCTGGGGCTCGCCGGGCCAGGCGGCCCCTCCCCAGCACCTTTGCAGGGGGTCGGTGCATTTCGTAGGGCGACCCCTTCTCGAGCATCTGCCGTTCGTTCGCCTCGAATAACCTTTTCTCTGTTTGCCTTGGTACAGAAAGAAAGAGGAGGGGAGGGGGCTTTTGTTTGCTTGGTTTTGGCTAAAGGGGTCTGCTCTGCTCGTCCCTTCTGGCCAGCAGCTTTGGGGAGACTTGGCGCCCCTCTCCTGTGCTCTTGCGGCTGTCGAGGTCGGCCGGGGGCGGTGGGACCCGCTGACCTTTCTCCGCTGTTCACCTCCCTGTGCGGCCGCTTCCCACCCTGGCCGGCCGGGCCCGGGGCCCCGCGCTGCTCCCCGGTGTCAGAGCGCGGATGCCCCGGCTGTGCCTGCCTTGTTTTCCCCTGGGATGTACGTCCAGGCTCCGCCAGGGCCTTCCTCTGGTTCTTCCTAGAGGAAAATCCCATGTTCTGCAAACCAAGAGAGTATCCTTCTACGGTGTGGGACACTTGGCTCCTGGCCACCCGGGGAAGGGGGAGTGCTGGGAACACCTGCTGCAGGTCCTCAATGGGGGAAGAGACCCCGGGACCACGCAGGCTGCCCTCTGCACTGGCACATCCCTGCAGCCAGCTGGCCTCACCTCGGTCCCGCAGGGGCACATCCCTGCAGCCAGCTGGCCTCACCTCTGTCCCGCAGGGGCACATCCCTGCAGCCAGCTGGCCTCACCTCGGTGCGGGAACCCCAGCACCGCATGGGCTCTCCTCTGCTCAGGAACAGGTGCAGGAATTGGGGGCAATCACCTTACAAATGAGAACCCAATGTGTTTAAACTACCCTCAGCTCAACTTCTGGTGAAATCTGGCAAACCAATGGCACTGCTTTTTCCTCTTGGTGCTACTACCCTTCCAGGTAGGAGTGTGCCTATCATTAGGTCTATGAGGAGAAGCAGCCCCATAGCCCGGAGATCTGAGACAAGGAGGTGTTGGTATAGTTCATGGACATATGCAGGGGTGCAGCTCAAACTGCTCCCCAGTGCTCCAGAACAAGCAGTGCCAGGACGTGTTGCTTTGGCAGGGGAAGCATGATGATCCTGTTCCCTGAAACAGTTCTCCCTCAGCCTTCCCAGACAGGCCTGCAGTGCAAGGCTGGCAAAAGTGAGAGGCTCCTAAGCAGATCAGCTGCTGCCAGGACTGGAATCACATTTGATCTCAAAGTTGAATTGCAGCTACATCACTATTTAGTAGTTGCTCTCTCCATCTGAGCTCTCTGGAAGTAGATTCTCTTCCGTGGAAGGAAAAAAACCTCTTCTTCAAAGGTTTGCAGTATTTAAATTCAAGTAATTTTTTTTTTTGCCTGAAGTCAGGGCCCAAGGAGAGTTTGTGGATACATCCCTGAGGGCTCACAGGGAGGTGCCACTGTTCTCTCTGAAGTCTCACCTCAGTGGTTTGGCTTGCGGATGCTTTTCCAGAGCTATGGCTTTTGAGATGCTCAGACAAAAATCTTCACACAGTTTTCAGTCTCCTGGGGCTGAATTTTATCCTGAAGTTTGTAAGCTGTCGGTGGCACTTGTGGAAATAGTTGTAAACAGTCACACACCACTGGATGAGGGAGAGACCCATTGCAAGTCAAAAGCAATGGGCCCAGCTTTCTATGTAAGTACAAGTACAGACACAGCCTCTTTTCCCCTGAACATTAATATTTTTCCATCAGATAGGCAACAGCACAAAGGAAGGAGTTGCCTGAAAGACAATTTTTTTTTTCAGTTACATCCTTTACATCTTTCTCAAAGTTACATCGTGTTACATCCTTTGTTTGGACTCAAGAAATTTCCCTCAATAACAAAGGCAGAAATAAGTTTCCTTTAGAATTAACAAAGGTAACTTTTATTTGTGCTGAACTTATTTTTTAATTTCTCAGTTTCTTCTGAAAGTAGACATACCTCCTGCATACATTTAAACTAAATGCCTCTTGAGTAATGCCCTTGTGGGATTTCATGCTCCTGCTTGTGTGGGAGGGATCACAATCAATCCATTAACATTCTCAGGGAGAGCAGATGAAGTTACAAACAGTTATGTAGGAGACAGGTTGGCTCTGTGGATGATGCACCTGCACAGGATCTTTCTCTACAGAAATCCACAGCACTTTGCAAGACAGGGCTGTAAGTGAAACACTGAGCAGTTGCATGTGAGAAACAATCAGCAGCTATTTGCACAGTCAAAAAAATAGAACTACAGCCCGATTCTAGAACACCTAGAACAGATGCAAGTGCATTCATTATCCTTAGAAAGGCTGAACATCAGCTGTGGAGAGGTTAATAATGTTAGCATTTCAGTGTAATGGCTTTTGCCTTAACACTTGTTTGAAAGGAAAAGTGGAAGATCACGCTTTGTGCTACTGTTAGCCTGTCAAAAATCAGACTATTGGCCAACATTTACTTGGTTCCTTCCTATCCCAAAGAGCTGCAGAGCTTATTTGTTTCAACAACAATTGGTAAGTGAAAATATATTCCATTAAATTTTCATGACCATCTGGTTGGGGAGTAAATTCTAATCCTCAGCAGAGGAATCTGATCATGGATATTTTAAGAATATTTTAAAATCGCATTTTAGTATTTATAATTTTTCACTAAAAGAAGAGATGAATACTAAATTCAGTAAAAGGCATATTATTAATATAAACACTTTACAAAAGCATTTCAAAATCTGTGCTTTCCTATATCAAACATGAGACTAGGAAAGATGCTTTTCAGGAACATTAGAAAGATAGGAACTTGTCTAACTATCTTCTGATGATACTGGAAAGAAATATTTCATAGGAATGAATACAGGAGAAGAGGTGAAGTTAGGTGATATTCAGGATTGGAATGTTGCTACTGTTACCAGTGCCTGCAAAAGTTAGAAGTTTTATATGGCTTATTTTCCACTTATATAAACCTTGATCCTAAATTTATTTCAGTCAAGTCTGGTTAATTTACATGATGCAGATTCAGTTTATTTCAGTGGTAAACCTGAAGTGACAAAGAGAAAGAGATAAAATTTGAATCAATTTCTTTTGAGACTTCTCAAGGAAGTAGTGGAGAGCTGTTATTGCAGATGTTTGAATGGGGTAATTTGGTGGTTAATGAAGATCAAGTTTTCCAGAATAGTTCCCCATATACTTTTCTACTGTGACTTTAAACTGATGCCACTGGATGTAACAATAATTACAACACAATGACTTATTTCACACCAGAATATCCTGAGAATGAAGAATTAATTGTTCTTTGCTGTGAATGTGATTCACAGGCAGCTTCTTTGTGCTGCTAGTGAAGTAAACAGGATTTCAGATTTTCCTTCTTCAAAAATACCCTCAGGAGCTCTTTATCCATTTTTTACTTCAGTTTTCCAGTTTCTAAAATGAGATCTATGCCTACTTAGTGCAACAGGTGAGGGTGCATGCAAGTGTGTGTGTGTGACAGAGAGCAAGAGAAGGGGCGGGGGGGTTATCACAGTAAATCCATAAAAAGATGTATTTATATCTCCTATGTGATTAAAAAAGCATATGCACCACTCAAATGTCGTTTAAGTCAGTGTTATGCTCAGGTTGCTCGTCTTTATTGTCACTAAGTTCAATTATGCCCTATTTATGCCAGGTTATTCTGTAATAATCAAATGAGGCAAAATTAATCTGAACTTCATTTGGTCTGGCTTAAAAATGCTTGTGCTAACATAACTGAAGCCTCCAATTCATGACCACGTGAGGAGCACTTGTGGGGTTTTAACATGTTACTGCCCCAGAGCTGTTTGCTCTGTTGGTCTTCTGGAAATCACTGCACCTTTTTTCTGTGCTTTGGCCATCACAGTTGACAGGCTGGTGGATTGGTGCAAACTTACCTCGGTTGATGGGGTGAAGTGTGAAACACTTCTGCATAAGCTGTGCTGGTTCCAAAGAAATGCAAAGTCAACCAGGTTCCCAGAGCCTCAAATTGCTGTGTGTATATTCCACGTGCACAGCAGCTCAGGGCTGGAAAGGAGTCAAGCATAAGTGGGGAAGGGCCCAGGAATAAGAGGGAAATTAAACAATGTTAAAGGCTTGTGAGCTTCTGTCATTTATCTTTTCTGGGGCTTCTGATTGAGACTTCTGGCCTTGGGGAGCTTTTTCCTTTGTCTCCATGAAGAATATTATGCATCTTTTCTATACAGGCCATAGGTAATAGTATAGCAGTGATTGCACCAAGGCTTCAGGATTTCCCCTTTGTACTAGACTCAGCTTATTCATTTCATGCATCATCATTCACAGCTTGCTGTGCTGATTTCAAAAATTCTATATATCTACTTGACAAAAAAGGGAGAGACAGAACATAGTGCTGGATGTGCCTTAGGTGCATGTAAGGGCTGCTCTCAAATGCCATTTGCAAGGGAAGAAATCTTGAAAGTCAATGGGAGCTTTGCCCATTCAGAGTTCAGGATAAGGCACTTGGCATTGATTTCATTTTCATTGTACTGTGCTGCCAAGTCAGAAAAGCTTCTTTTGCATGAACTTAAGAAAAGAGATTTTGATGCAGATTTATTTTTTTTTTTTGGCCCACCTCCTTTATTTTTTTTCCTTCAAGGTTCACTGGGCAGTTTTCATTTTACAGCCTGTAAACAGCAAATGTCATAGTAGGATTTCATTTTTAAAAGTAAGTTACACTTTCATTATTGAGTGAAAAGTTCCTTTATTTTAAATTCCTGTCTGTTAAACACTTGAACATTGGTGAAACAGGTGTGAATTTTTTATGAGCATGCCAGAGCTGGGCTAGTAACTGAATTGTCATGCCCTTAAAGTAAAAGGAAGTGAAAGAGCTGAATATAAAAACCGGCAAACATATCCATCAAGGTAATTCTGTGTAGTTTTCCAGGCATTCAGCAGGTCTGCATGAGTTGCTGCAGTAAGGATTAGCCCTGTGCTCTCTCAGGAAGTGTACTAAGAGCAGTTGAAGTTTTCCTGATTTGGCTGCTTTTGTGCAGGACATGCAATGTTATAACAAAAAGGGTTTTTAACTATTCTCAAAGTAAGGAAACTAGATTCTTGAAAGCATTCTTCCTCGTTTTTTTTCTGTACCTCTTCACTCTTCTTCTCTCTGTAGGTTGTAATCTGTACTTGTGTCAAAGGGGAATAATTCTAGCCAAGAACAAGATTTTTTGATTTGAAAGTCCTGTGTTAGATGGTACTAATAATTTTGGATTAATTGTTACATGAAATAAGAATATTTTTTCCTTGATATTTTGTTTACAAGCAAAAAAAAGATTATTCAATAATTCAGACTGTGGTGGCACTGAAAGATCTACTGAAGATGCTGAACTTCCAACCCCTAATAGTCTGTGATTCTGAGTAAGAAGTACAATTTTTTTGGCCTCTAGCAGAATACTTGTGATCTACCTGGAGAAATAAGCATGGCATTGCCAACAGCTGGTAGATCATTTGTATTTCCAGTTACATGAAACTCCTCCCATCGTAATTTTCTCTTCAATTATTCGAGAGAACCTGAGTTTAGGCCAGTCTACACAGATTTAAATAGCACTGAACAAGCATCAGATGAGATTTTGCAGTCCTGTGCCTGATTCCTGTGCTCTGGTTCTGCTTGGTTCCATCTCCATCTTCAATCCTGTCAAGATTCAGAACCTGAGTATGTACATAGACTCCACATCCAGAGGAGTACTGACCATACAGTTCTTGTCTTTTTTGGGCAAATGTATTTTCACTGGACTGTCAGAATATCTGTTCAGGACACTGCTTCAATATACACAATCTTGAGAAAGATCACTTCTCCCTACACAGAGGTTTCATTATTGGAAAATCCCTCCTTTCCTAACAGAACTATTCATCTCTAGTTTTCATGAAATTATAGTTTCCAAACAGCTTCACACCAGAAGCTTGCTGGGAACCCCTAGCCAGTTGTTGACAAGACATGTAGATATTGTTGAATTTGGGTGCTGAGCACCTCTGTACCTGGTTCAGTATAGGACTTCAAGAGCAGAAAGCAGAACTAGAAAACACTGCCCAGGAGTGGTGTTGGGAAAGCACCAGCATTTGGTGCTTGATTGGTATCATCTTCAGGGCAAAGTATGTAGAGGACTAGCAAATGTCCTTTCATCTCTGCTCCTTATGGGCAAGCCAGTCTGGGTTGAAACCATTGCAAAGTGAAGCTGGAGTCTAGCAGGATGGAAGCCAGAAGAAGAAGGAAAACGTGATGCTGAAGTAAAGGCATATTAACTTTCCCTGGAAGTGCTTCATTGTTAATGCACTAGATTGGATTTGTGACAGGGAAGTAGGTGAATGTTGGTTTTGAAGGAGAAGCACTCCATAGGGTGAGTTTCACCTTGGTGAATTTCAAAACTGTGATGGCTGAGATTGTTACCATGAGAAAATTTCTTGAATGATTCCTAATAAGAAATGCTGCCAGTTGGAGGTTTTGAGATTTCTGCCTTGGCTTGTCCATAGAAGCCCTGGGGGGAGAAGAAGCAAGTGGAACATCAGGGTTACAGGCACAGAGCCAAGCAGCTCAGGTGGGAGGGAGAGGATTTGGCTTTACCTTGCCTACTTGGTGAGAAGCAAGAACACTTCCAAAAGGGGAGCAGGTGACTTTAATAAAGTCAATCACAATTTTTGTTGCAAAATTAACCCTCTTGAGCACTTTTTAACTTACTTTAGGCTGTGGCGTAATATTTCTCCTATTTAGAGGAACAGGATTTGTTTGCCCCAACTTCCAAAGCATTAGGTGTGATTTTGGTGATCACACTCATTCATATATTTATGCAGGTTTAATCACCATCTTAATTCCAGCTCCAAAGACTGGCAGCCCAAAGGGAAGTGTGGGAAAGCAAATAGTAACCCCACAGCATGGGAGGTAAGTGAAAGCTGTGGCTCAGTGAAATGCATTGTTCCAGCTAAACTGAGACCCTTTCCTTTTCTTTGAAGCCTTGTAAGGCAGCATTCGTGATCTGCAGTGGTGCATGTGGAAGAGAGGACTAGAGGCAGAGTGCCAATTTAAAAGTAGGCTTTTATGATTTAATCACAAATATCATTCTCTTGCTGCAGACATGAGAAGGGCGCATATGGAAAATGGCATTGTGAGAAGCAGTAGCAAGAGTTTTGTTTTTTGGTGGGTTTGGTTTTTTTCTGAGTCCATTTAGTGGAGGCTGGGCAGGAGGTTAGATGTAAAAAAAAGGAGAATGATACAACTAATGGAGATGGAAGGAGAAGCTCCAAAGATAATGGGATGAAAGGAGTTTATCACCTTGAAACATGGATGTTTCACTTCTGAGGATTATAGAAAACTGGGAAGAAAACAATACACTCTTCTTTTGTATTTAAAATACATCTGTATTTTCTGTGTCTCATAGTTACTTTTTCAATATGCAAAATGTGACCAGAACCTAGCTTACCCTTACCTTGAAGTTTGAGCACAACAGAAAATCAGTTATAGCTAATGAATGCACAGGAACAATAGAGAACTACTGGCATCTGTCCCTAAAAATCTCTGTGTGAAGGGAAGGACAGAGAAGCTTTGGGAGGGAACTAGCCCAGATCTGCTGAATTTCAATGAGGATTTCTCAAGTTTGTCTCCCATTCTGATTGGCTGCATGATTATTTATTTCATCACTCAAATTGTGTTAGGTGCTGCTTGCCTTACAGTATGAATAACAAGCTGCTGGGCTCAGTAGAGTTCACTTATGCAGCAGGAGAGAATAATTCTCTCCTCTGCGGGAACTTCTGAGTAAAATTTAATAGTCTCCGTTGTGCCCCAGGGGTTAGGGTAAAGGATCATAATGGTCCCTTCTGACCTTAAAATACATACGTATACAACAATATGTAAGTACATACCAGGATTGTATCCTGGCCACAGTACAGTCAACGAATTCCCCCTACAGTGTCCTCTCTAAACATGGAGCAGCCTAAGAGCTTAAGAAAGACACAGCATGGAGCAGCATGACCTCAACAGACTATGTAAGAGAATAGGGAAACTACAAAAAGGCAATCCTGTGGTTGCTTGAGGGTGTCATATGGCACACATGTGTGAACATGCACCCTTTGGCACAGGGAGTAGCAGTAGATTATGCATAAAATGCAAATGTTTGTGTACACTCCCTTGTATCCCTGCAATAACTGTTGTTGAAGTACAGGACATAAAAATTACTAAAATAACTGTTGGATCAAGTAACACAGAAAGCAAACATAGATTATCAAGTCCTGAGGTTATCCCACAAACAGTGCTGCCATATTCCCACTTCCTTATTTGATACTATCATTCATATTTATGGTTAAACTTGACCTGAAGCCTGATACAAGTAAGAGTTCTCTGATAAAATTTTACTAATCACAAACTGCAAATAACAACTCTTGGTCCACTGCACTGGAACAAGGGAATCTTCAGAGTGGAATATTTGTCGATACATCAGCTGTTAAGTGTTTGACAACATTTCTTTTTCAGTGCCCTCAACATTTACAGCCTCCTGAGGTAAGAGGGAGAGGCAAGATAACACCTAGCTAGTGCTAATGATTCTGATGGCTGAATACTGAAGAACTAGTTAGGACTGCATTGCCAATCTGTTTATAGAGCCAATAGGCTACAAAGCTATTTTTATTATTAAAATTGTTATAATGTAGAAATTGCCATGCATATTAGAGATCCTTGGGACCTGTGGATTTATGTCCTTACTGGTGGGTAGAGAAGATGACAGATACCATAAACCAGTAATGATCTGTCATTTGTTCTTAGGGAATCTCTCAAATGTCACAGCTGTGATAGAGGCACCGTACATACAGACAGGAAGAGCCTTCAATTGAAGAAAACTAAATCAGGTAATGAGAAGGTGACTGGGATGTTGATACAGTCTTCCCACATGTCAGTACCTAGGGTGTGGCAAGCATGTCTGCACCACATTGTCAGTCACACAGAGCAGCTGGAGTTTGAGACTGGAGTTTGGGACTTGCCCCAAAAAATACTTTGGGGAAAGACCCCTTGAAGACATTCTCAGGAAAGATATAAAGAAGTCAATATATGTGGGACTAAGTGATGGTTAATAAAGGGGTAAGATGTCTGCACAACACATGTAGGATGCAAAAAAGAACGCCTGATGTCTGCACAACACATGTAGGATGCAAAAAATAACCCCTATTTTTGCTAGGTGATGCCCTGTGACACAACTAGGAAAAATGGATTAGATTTAAGAAGGACTATATTGAAGGAATACTAGGAAAATAAAAGTCAGACATACAAAGTTCTCTCCAGGAGAATGATTCAAATGTTAAAGCAGAACTGGATAAAATATCTGTGAACTGCAGGAATAATCTTGTGTTGGAACAGTGGGAGATCAGTGTTTTATGGCAGTTCCCTGCATGTAATTTCTATGAGTCAGCACTGGCAGTTAACATAGGCTGGTCAGTTTGACTTGTGTTTCCAGCAAGTTTCTGTGTATTGTTCTGCATGAACTCAGCTTGTGACTGAGCCTGAGCACTCAGTCATTTGTAAAAGAATTTATTTGCTCTGATTGAAACATACATGATCACGTGTGTGCTTGAATGTCATGGAAGCCTGGGAGTGATACACTAGGATAGAACTTGTGGTTTGATAATAATTCCTTATTGTGGCATTGTTTTCCTTGTTACATCTCAAGGCACTTTGTGAAGGAAATCAGTGCAGCTCAGTTGCATAAGGAAAATGGTTCAGGGACACCCAGTAAGGCAATGGCAGAGCCAGTATTTTTCCTGGTCTCAAACTGCTGCTCTGCCCACTGCTTGGAAGAGACATTTCAGACCTGGGCTTTTTATTGTCCTGTCTGCAGCATCTCCTTATGTTGATGATGGCTCCAGAAGACCTCGAGCAGCCCTAAGAAGGAATTGCTTCCAATTTTCTCCTTACACTTCTCTGCTAATGGTTACTGACCTTGCAAAGGGAAGTGTATATATACATGCACACTAGTTCAAATTAATGATGTTTTCAGATACACTGGACAACTTATGATAGAGGGCTCATAATCTTGGTGTGTCACATGGCCTTTGTCACCTTGATAGAGGGAGAATAAATAGTTATGTAGTTTTAACCTATTTTTCCCCAGTGTGGACTTCGACAGCCTGTCTAGGGACAGCTTCACTAGTAGTGTGTGAGGATGGCTCAGCCACCCAGCACTATGTGAGCCTCCTTAGAGGCTTTGGGAGGTGGCTTAGGAGATCTGAAAGATTTGCATGCCCTCGCTTGTGCTGACAAGGCCCTACTTGCATTTGTATTTTGCAGGAGGTGCTTTGTGGTACAATCCGAGTGGAACTTCGGAAGTCAGTTAATACAAATTAAGTTGTTTTTTTTTAATTTAAAGGTACCCTTCCTATTCCCAATTAACAACCACACTTAAATGTTGGGCTTAATTTAATGAAAGATAAGATCTTGAAGTGCACATCATGCTTTTCATTAAAAACAAAAGGCATTTTTATGTGTTTTGCAGTAAAGCAAACAAATGAATCCAAACAACAAGGAGAGATAATGGGATTTAATGTTTATCAGTGATCTCTTGTGAAATTTCTAAATTATGTGGATTTGAGGGAAGTTTATTTTGTTTCAAATCAATTCTGTGGCCGGGTAACTTGTAGCTGAGTTTGCTGCTGGATTGCTGCATCTGTTGAATCTACTAGCAGCTGCAAAATTCCAGGAGCCTGGCCTTTTCATGAGTCAGTGACCATGTAATTGGCCATGGGATTTATTCAGCCTTTTCATTCTACATGACCCTTCCGTACAGCACCCTCCCAAAATGTCCCAGTTAAATTCTGTGCCTTCATGTTGTGCATCCGGAATGAACAGTTCACAGTTTGGAATCCATTTTCCTCCCATAGGCAACCAGATATAATATGATATGGCTGCCTGCTTGTTTGTGTCATGGTTAAAGCTTAAATGATACAACCTGACTTTCAAACATAGTGAACTGAGCCTTTGTGAGCAAAGGGCATTGGATTTGTTCTCTGTGTCTGCTTTGGCTACTGCCTGGAGTCAAGTGCCATTATACACTTCTGCAAGCCAGTTTCTAAATGGACCATCAGGAATAGACACAAGTCAAGCACATACTCCTTCAAAAGTCTTAAAATACTGTGACTTAGCAATTTAACAACAGTATTTGAGCAGTTTCAGATAGAACTACTCTTGGGAACCATGTTCCTTGCCTTTATCCGCCCTCTGGCTGGGAGCTCTGGGTGTGGGAGGAATGCAGGATTGGGTGCTTATCTCTTCATTTCTCTGCTATGTTTTAAGTTGCTAACTTGAGTGGTGATGTGTCTGGAAAAGACTGGCTGGGAGAGGTCAGCTACTGCACTGATAGTGCACTGGAATGGAGATAGAATATATCTGGGGAATATAGTTGTATTTTGGTCCAGATTTTTTATTCTAAAACCACATAGTGTAATTGAAATTCCCCACTTCCACATGGGTGATGTACATCTGTAGGAAGACAGCTTTATATCTAACCAGTGGGTCACAACTGGGAGTCTACCCAGAGGTTATCACCTGTATGAGAGTTGCTCCTTCTAGCACTAATGGTCAAGATTTCTATCTCTGTTATATGCTTTAGTGTGGAACAACTTGTTTTACAAAGGTGTGGCTGAAATAAAAATTTACTGTAGGTTTCACTTCCAAGGCCTGTAGTATGACAGGATTACAACTGCAATATCATCCAGGAGAGCTCTGTAAAACCACCGAAAGTGCCTTTACTATGTAAGTTGTAGGTTGTTTCAGGAAAGACAGGAGAAAAAATCATCTTGAAATGCTGGTGTTATTATAAATAGAAATAAAGTATTGTAGAAGTGAGGTATCATTTCTTAAACTAAGAGCAGTAAAGCTCATCCTATACCAGTTGTTGCTTGCTTACTTTGGAGCAACTGAAAGGTGATGATACCAGTTACTGAACTAAAGAAACTTTATTAGTGTCTCAGTGAGCAATGACTGCTCCATGGCATGTGAATGGAAAGTGGTGAGGAAGAACTTTGCTCAGGTCTCCAGGAGCAGGGCAGTTGAACAGGACTGTAAGTACCCTGGCAGCCAACAGGACTGGCAGGAAAAGTATTGTGAGGGTGTTTGCCACATGTTACTCCTTTGAGTTTATCGTATTTGTAGCCAGTGTTAGTGGATCAAAAAATCTGTGAAAAGAACACTTCTACCCCTTCAGGATCAACTTGAAACCTCCATGGTGGACTGCTCACTATTGTTTGGCAGGTCTGCTGTCTTTGAGTGTTTGAGTGCAAGGCTTCCTGAGTGCTGCTACACAGCACCACACCTCCTTCCTTGTCTTCTGATCCCACGGGCTAGGAAAAGCTCAATGATCCTTCAACCAAATGGAGAACTGGAAAACCTAAAAATGGGGGATGGTTAGTTGTAACTGTAAGGGGAAAAGTAACTGTCCAGGGCTAACAGTCCTGTGAATATCTTAAGTTAAAGGGGACTCTGAGAACACTGCTTTAAAGTTACTCTTTTCTAATACTTTTTCAATTCTAGAACAGTTGTTGGTCAGCCTGCTTCCTGGTACAGCATTGAAAAGCACAGCTGCAGCATGAGGTAGGCTCCTAACTGAACTCAGGAGTTTGCTGTTTTGCACCCTTAGATGAATTGTCAACATTTCTGAGTTAAAATGGCAGATCACACAAGGTGATAGCAAACACCAGTGTTCTAATTGTCACTGGGTCAGCCTCAGGGATGCCAGAGTGCCTCATCAGTCCCAGTAATGAGTGAACCATCCAGGGGTTGGAAGTTGTTGAATAGCATCCTGCATCTGCATTCATATCTTAACAGATTTTGGGTTCCCACATCACATTCCACCCAGGAATTACCTCAAATCACTGCGCAGATTTCAGTGAGTTCAGCCAAAAGTACCTGGACTCCCTGGTGCCCAGGATCTTAGAAGTCTTACAACATCTCTGGATAATAAGAGATGCCTAGAGATTAGAAATATGTAGTTTTGCATAAGTTTGCAGATGATAAACCCAAAATGTTAGAGCCTGAATGCAGAAAGAGAGGCTGTGTTCAAGCCACAGAAGATAGCTCAGTTTAAGGTTATACCTTTAGCTGAAGTAGTACAGCTTTTGATAAAATACATCTTATTAATCTTCTTTAATAGATTAAAAAATCTGCTTTTTTCCACTAAAAATAGTAACTTTTTATCTCTTCTTGAGAGCTGGGCAACTGATGGAGGCACCCCTGAACTGATGTGTATCATATTATAGCTCATCTTCAAAAATCTGTTACCTTGAACCACAGGGCTCAATTAGAACAGTTATTTATTACCTTCCAGACTCAGCACCCAGAACATCTTTCCTCTTTATTTCCAAGCTGAATATATTTAATCTTTAGCTTTCTAGGTGTCTGAATGATGCCAAACTTTTTCCCACCAATCTTCTATTTTCTTGGCTCAAAGATAAAATCCATATTCTCTCAGGCTCTAAACATTCTCTGGTAAATTCCTCTTTTCCTTCTGGGAAAAAAAAAGGGATTTGTTTTCCAAGCCCACTATGGCAGGTGTAAGAGTAATGAAATTAATATATTGGGAGGTTTTTCGACATATCAGAAAAGATACAATTGCAATACTGGGACCAACATTTATGTTGAAGAATACAAGAAGTGGCAAACTTATTAGATACCAGTAACTGATACATGCTATAGACTTAAGTGTTAGCGAAGGTGATAGGAAGGATGTTGTAAAATAAATAAAACCCATTTGGCTTAGAAAAAAAAAACCAATAAATTGATTATGTTTCTTCTTTACATCCTCCAAACAATGTCAATTTGTGGAAAGTTAATTTTAAGTATTGCCATGAAAAATATGAAGGCAATATTATGCTGTGACAGCTTAAGTGATGAATAATTGCAGTTAATTTAACAAAAAATTGACTATCCATGATTATTCTTTGTGATGCCAAGAAATAGGCAAAACATATAAGCTTCACTGGTACCTAAGAAGCTCAGCCTAAGTGCACTGAGAGGCATGCATGCTTTGGGAACATGCATTGGGAACAACCTCTACTGCAGTTTGGTGAAATGCTGAACTTTCAGCTGCCTTTCCAGTTCCTCTGCCTGAGATTACCTGAGATCACAGCCTGAACTACAGCAGGATGTACTCCTGAACTGCTGCAATTCACAGTTTGCTTATCAGCATAAACCACTGTTAGTCCTGCTTTGTTTTCCACCGACCAGAATATTTACACAGCATTTGAAGAGAGCATCTCTGTAGCTTCCAGTGCTGAATCCAGTGGAAATTGTGCATCAGAGCCCCAGGGATTTACAGCACCTTTTCCAGTCCCTAAATGAACAGCACAGAATGTATCTTTTTAGAGTTCGCAGCAGACAGAGCATGTGAATATTAGTGAAATCATTGAGGAGAGCTGGGTGTGGATCTGATTTATCCAAAACCTGACTTTGAACTGCTCCACACAGCGCAGTGCAGCCAGTTCCCGCTGCTTGCTGCAGACGTGAGAACGTTAAATTATCATCTTGTGGGCTACTGGACACAAATTTGACCCTGTTAAGCTCTGGAGCTTGTACAGTGCTTTTCAAGGAATGCTGTGGAGGCGGTTAGTTTTGTAATTCCGATTTTATGCACCAGGAAACTTGAGTCAGAGGAGCCCAAGGTGCTTCTGAAAATTCTTGTGGAGAGTGAAGGCCGGCAGAATTGGTGCCCTGGGCCTCACATCCAGGTCACCGGGCACCCCCCGGGCAGACCCAGCAGAAAACTTTCCGGGCTGTGGCTCCTGTGCCGGGTGTGCTGCTGAGGGCCATGGGGGAAGCTGCTCAAATCTCACTCTTCTAGGTGCAAGTGAATCAGGCTTAGTCACAATCTGGATTTGTATGTTCCAGCTCGGAAGGATTCGCAGGCAGGATTGGAAAGAATGGAGGGCAGCGTGTGTTGACGACTGTTTAAGTGAAGGGATTGACAAGGGGATTCACAGCTGCAGGCAGTGGACCAGTTTACCACTCCCAGCCCTCCACCCCACCCATATTACCCAGGCAGCTCAGCAGCTCCAGAACGGGTTGCTGAGCTCCTCTGCTCAGTAGAGTGGCATTTCAGTGGGAAATGGACTGATTTTAGCTTGTCCTGAAATGTGCAGCGCTGGAGCTCAGCAGCTGCCTTGCTCATGGCTGTGCCACGGGTGCTGGGGTAGTCTTGGCTGCCCCACACTGTGCCATCCCCACTGCCCAGCCAGCGCCCTGAGCATGGCAAGATTTGCACTAGCAAACAGGCAGTGCCATTCCAGGGACTTCTAGTAAGCAAGCAGATAATTAGTGCTGGTTTAGCAACGTTGCCTGCCATGGAAAAACGTGTTTCGGAAAACTCGGAGGAATTGAGAATGTTTTCACATGAATTTCACATTTAAAAGCAGCCCTGGTTGCTCCAGAAGGAGTCAAGTTTTCCACCAAGCCCATGGACTGGACACCAGACCATCTGTGGTTCTGCCCCACTGATTAGGCACAGGGGACACTGCCAGCCTGGATGAGGTGTCAAACCTGTGGCCTCTGAGTGTGATGAACCCATCATTGAGCTCTAAAACAATCTACTTACATGTACTTGGCGTTACTGTTATCTGTCGTGATCAGAAGGTGGGGAAGGGGGATACCCTGAGCTGTGAAGTCCCTATGAAAGGTGCTGGCCAGGGAGGAGGTGGAGGCCCATCCTGGCCGGGCTGCTGGGAGGGAACTGCATTCCTCTGCTCCCTTCCACCCAGGGGTGGGGCACAGTCGGAAGCAGCGTGTTTACTTTCATCTGTCCTGTTGATAAGCAGACAATATCCAGGTAACCCTTGAACATCTTTCCTCTGGCCCTTCTCTGGAAAAGAAACACTCATATTAATTCTCTACCCAGGGTTAATCAAGATTTGATGGTATATATTGAAAATTAAATAAATAAACTGCTAAGGGTTGGATTAGGGCTGGTCAGGGCTGATTAACTTTGTCCTCAGCTGTATCAGAAGGGACTTCTTATGATAGCCCAGAATTTGATAAAATGCTGCTCAGCAGTGGCTCCCCACACTGGCCTCACCTGCACTTCCTTGCAGAGAGGACTGTTTTCATCATAGTGATGCCTCCTGTTGTACTCGAATTTAAAAATTAAATTTCACAGAGGCATAAGAAGAACAAACCAAACACACTCAAAAATTGTATGATTGCCAAAATTGGCAAAATCATGAGATTTATACAAACTGTAAAAAATAGGAAGGAGCAAGAATTGTAAAACTTATGTAGAGAAGGATAATAGGATTGTCTAGAAGCAAAGGCTGGCAAGCCTGGCTGGGCAGGTGAGCAAGGGACTTAGTGTATTGCAAGTAGTATTAAAGGTAGTAAAGAGCTGCCTTTTAAGAGTAACTAAAAGTGTTAACCTGGAAAAACGTGGGATTGACTTTTTTATTGGTGTGATTGTCCAGATTGATACACAGCAGTATGTGCAGGATTTTTCCCGAGAGGATAGTTACAAGTTCCTTTACCCATTTCTAGAGGATCAGCAATTACTCCCTGCTATACAAGTGATGTGGCTTCCCCTTCCCCCTCGGCACGTTTATGTCGTAGTTGCCTGATCTTTGGCATTCTGGAGCAATGCTAACCTCTATAAACTGTTTATGGGTTGAAAGCACCCAGGAAAGTGTAGGTGATAGGCATTACTTCAGCAAAGAAGTAAGTCATTGAGCACAATCAGGAGCTGCAGATCTAGCCCTCTGCTTTTAGCAGGTATTTTGACTCTGTGCAGGTTTACTTCCAGTCAGACAGCTTAATAACATCAGCACTTTTAGCTCCCAATTAGATTTTTAACTTAACCCTTCATTAGGGTGATGGGAGGTGATAGAGACACATTTCGTTGTAATGAATATAAATTAGGGGTGTATTCTGCACCTCCCCTTGTTCTGAATGTCAGGCTGCAGACAGCCTTCTCCAGGGACTTGGAAAATAACTTCTTTGAGAGGTTAGATTTTTAAAGGATCTGTAGTCATACTTAGAATCTCTTTTATCCCAGTCATACACACACGAACATACTTAGAGAGTGATGCTTGAGATTGCTTGAGCAGGGGCATATGGGAAAGACAGAGATGCTTTGTAGAGGATTTAGCAGGGCTAGCATTGCAATATTTGTAGCAGCTTAGTTTTCATGGTCACTTTGGGCAGAGTTTTCACTTGTCTCTGCCAAGGATCAAGATTTTCCTACAACTTTGGATGCACATACTGAATTGCTATTTTTGCAATGAAGGGCACTTACTTGTGTGTATATTTATTAATTTATTTTCTAGGTGATAGTAAAATCTATTTAAAGAAGTTTTTGTTTGTTTTTTTTTCCCCGAGGTCCTACGCAGAGTTGTGTGTAAATTGACCTAAAATATACTACACCTACTTAAAGTGGAGATCATTGCATATGTTGGGCAGTAGGAGTCCAAGCATGAAGGAATGATATCTTCTTGCCAAACACCCTCAAGTGGGTGCTGGACTAGCATTTTGTTAATATATGCTATTTTATTGACTTAACGTTAATACGACGGCAGTGCTCAGCAGTAGGGCTTGGAGGCTTTAAGATACAGTTTCATGCTGAAGTCTGACCTTCACCTAAAGGTGCTGCCTCTTGTTTTGTGTCAGGGCTTATGTTCTTACTGTCTCCTCGGATCAAGGAGCTGATGCTGCTGTAAACTAATATTTTTCTTCCGGAATTATTTTTCAACTGGTTTAACTCTTCCAAGTTACTGTGCAAAAGGAGGGTAGTTGTGAGCAAGGAAAGTGGTGTGAACTGCTTAAGTGCAGCACGGATTTAAAGCAATGAAATAATGCCCATAGGTGTGGTTGGGGAAGCTGTGATGTTCTCTGCTTCAGAGGCACAAGTATTAGTCAGAATTGTGTGTTTAATTGTGTGTTAAGGTTAAAAATATATCAATGTCTGTGTTTGGCCAGATTTTCAAGATAAGAAAAGAGTATAATTTATTCAGTTTTTCATTGCCTGTGCCTTTTCCTGTTTGTTTTGGGGGTTTTTCTTGGAATATGAGTTTTCTTAGCAGCAAAAGTGGGCATATGCATAAGGCTTTTCAGGATCGGGGTTAGGTATAGTCCTTGCTCCAAAAGAAGTCTGTCTTGGCTGTTTGAGCTAACATTGTTATTTTTCTTTATCAGGATGTTAAAGCACTTTAAAAAAAATTTATATATATATATATATTTAGCAGACTTCTGTTATCAAAGTCTTTTTGGGTTTGTATCACTTTAAAAGAAGAAACTTTATTTATTTGTCAAGTCCTTCCTTTTGCCAAAGTAAAAAGCACTTTCATTTTTCCTTCAAATAAAACGTTTCTTCTTCCTGTGTTGAACACACTGAAAAGTAACGAGTTGCTGCTGTATTCATAACAGCAAGGTTTGACATTTTTCACTGAAAACATTATTTATGATGGCAATATAGGATTCTGCTCTTGCAGTTGTTTTCATTCAACTATGCACTTTCATGCAAAAGTGTGTGTTGATTCCCAAAGAGAGTCTCAGGAAAACATGGAGATGGCCAGCTCCTAATTATTGTGTGAGCTGAAAACTGTTGCTTCTTTCCTGTTCCAAAGATTGCAGGTAATGGCTGCAATCTCTAAAGCAGAAGAAAGGCCCAAGAGGGTAAGTGTCAGAGACTACAGAAAGAGACAGCAAATACCCGCCAAGTTGCACAGTGCTTTCACTCAATAGCTGAGAGCACTTCACAAACAATAAGTAAGGAGAGCACCTCGACTGGCCAGAGCCTGGGGCAGGAATAAGACTTGAGTACCTTGGTCTCAGATGCTTTAGTGGCCCAATACTTACACAATGCAGGGGACCCATCGGTTTTTTTTCTTATTTAAAAAAAAAACCCAAACATCAACAAACAAACAACAAACCAACACAAAACCCAACGCTTTCCTGTGTGTCTTACTCTATAAGCTGTGTTCAAGAACACACTTGTTTCTTGGTGTAACAACTTCCTCTCATTTCCTGGAAATTATATTATTCATTTCCTGAATTATATTAGTTGAGTGAGCTCTTAACAGTCCCATTTTGTAGCTTCCAAATGCCTATATTCTCTCTTCCTGAGCATGCCAGCATCTACTGGGTAGAACATTTTCACTGTGCTATTTGATTTTTGCAAACTGCTGCCAACCCATCAGAGTGGAGGGAACCTTCAGTGGGTCTCCAGATAAGTAAACTGACAAAGCACATTTCTGTCAATGGGGGACGTACACGGCCTGTTTGGGCTCTTTGTATCTGGATTTGCTCTCAATGTATCAGAAAATAGCAGAAAGAGAACTCCTAAATGTAATTTCTCTGCTGTGATTAACTCAGCTTGCTCTTTGATAATTTCAAAATCATAAAAAGATTTTCTTCAGAATTTTTTTACTATTAACTTTTTGTGAGTGTGTGTGCAAACCACACCAGGAGAAATGTCAGCCTGCAGAGCCTAGATAAGTCACCAAAGCTAGGTGTAAGAATAAAGGTCAATCATTTCTGACTTCACAGTATTGCTACCAAGGTACTTTAACACAGCATTTGACTGCAATAACAGAAAATCTATTTGAAAGACAGTTAAATCTTGAAATACTTTAAGAGTTCTTCTCATAGTGACAATGCTGGTGTAGTATTTTTCTAAACAAGGTGGGGAAGTTAGGAAGTTCCTTTAGCAAGTCACTCTGTTTCCTGGATTTTACTCACGGTAGTGATAATATTCTAGCTGGGAACTTTTTCTGAAGCACACTGGATTGCTTCCATGGGTGTCTTAAGGCAATGGGACTTTGTAGACTAGTTATCCATGGTTGCTTTAGGGTTAAAAGTAGCCAGGCCCTGAAAATTGTGTGTTACCGATCATTTTAGAGCTATAATCTATATAATTCCAGATAAATTATTGTTTGGGGAAAACTAGCTGGAAATGAGACATCATCTTGCACATGTTTAGCTCTAGTAATTTATTTTATGAAATGAGAGAATGGTGAGGTTGCATTATCAGCTTCATGGATTCCATATTGTGTCATTTATTGATTAGTTGCCATTGCTAATTCATCATTTTTTTCATAATTTTGTCCTAAAGCATCACCGTTAGCCAAGTTTGTTGACTGGGCTCATGTGACCAGACATGCTGTCAGCTCAGACATTTAGGAACAGAGTTGATGCACAGAATAAAGGTGTAATCATTGTTAGAATACACATTGCATTTTTCCACAGGGGAGAAAGGAAGTCTTACTGAGAAGACATCTGAGCCATTTCAAAAACCTCCTTTTAAAATGACAATCACGTATTACCAATACCATATAAATGATACAAATCAAAATCTATTTCTGGACCAAGGACAATTTCTAAGCACTCAAACCCCTTCTGTATTCTGTGCTATATGGGAGATACTGTATGTGTGGAGGTGAGAACTGTGAAAAAGTTGCTGTTTCTGTTTGTGTCACCTAGGTTCATTTTGTGATACTACAGTGATTCCAGCAACAGCAGCTATCCAGGAACAGTCATGCCTTCATTTAGTCTGTTTCCTGAAAAACTCATTCCCAAAGAATAAAGTACCTCTAAACCTTCCTTGCTTTATATCCTCAGTGTTGTAACGTGTTACCACCTCTACCACCTCTTTTGTGCAGAGGTCCCTCTAAGGGGCTGCTGAGCTTGTTGAGGGCTCTAGCAGGGCAACTCAAGCAGGTAATTACTGAGATGGAAGGTTTCTTCCACAAACATCAATGGAAGGTTCAAGAGAAGGCTTTTAGAAATTTTCTCTATAAGCAGAACAATGCTGTTCTTTAACAACCAACATGCAAATACTGCAATGACAGGAGGCTTGGAGAGCTTTAGCAGAGCTCTATCTTGTGCCACTTGCAGAAGATGTAAAGGTCTGTGTGCTGCCTACTCATCTTGCCCACGAGGTGTCCTTAATTTTTGTCTACTCACCTGCCAGTGGGATCTTTTATTCAGAGGTGCTGCTTCCCAGTAGCTGATGAGTTCTGGCAGGGGATTGGCACGATTTAGCAAATTCTGCCCCTGCTGTAAACATTTCTTCCACGGAGGCAGCAATGTCAAATGGCTGCCACTGCCTCTTCACACTTGGTGACACCTGTGGACACTTACATACATTGACAGCTGAACGAATGCCTTTCTTCTAGCTTCTTCCCTTCCACTTGTTATTACAGAGCATGCTGAAAATGGGAGACATTAGCATCTACTTGGCAGAGCTAGTTACAAATCTGTATTTGGTGCTTGAGAAAACCGCTTGTTGACATTCCTAACAGGCACTTAGTGACAAGGCTGAGCTTGAATGAATGTCCTGTCTGGTACAATGGAGACATGGAATCATATAATACCACCCTGTACAGATTTTCTCACCATTTTTCTTGAGCATCTGCTTGAGCAACATGCACAGAGTAAGGAAGACCAATGAGGACTTCCCTTGAGTACAAAGAACAAACCTACACTGCATAACTTGAGCTGTGCTGATAACTCTGCAGTTGGTTAACAACTGATGGCTTCATGGAGCTGGATTGTAGCAAATCCAGGAAGCTCTTTCC
>NW_009953098.1:1827070-1866240 GCF_000747805.2 Chaetura pelagica | reverse complement strand
CTTTCCCTATTGCTGCAGAAAACTTTCCTTTGTTGACTGAGAAATAGCAGTCTGGGATGAGAAATAAATCGAAGTTCTCCGTTTTTCAAGGTCTTAATCCACTGTAATGAACTCTGCTGCCTCTGAGGGGTAGTGTTGTGGTGTAAGGTTGACAGACATATCCTCTCTTGTTGCTGCTTTTTCTCTCCATCCCACCTGAGCGCGCTCTGGGGGTGTTCCACAGTTTCTGCTACTGTTTGATTCTAATAATCAAAATCCAAAGATCCACAGTGTTTATCAGCCTACCGTAATTTCAGGGTCTCTGTGACAGCAAATATGGACTGTGACCCACAGGAAAACTCCATTATATTCTTGCAGAATTAGTTAGCATGCTAATAACATTTTCTAGAGAGCAAGTAGCTCCTGCTGAGGGCTCTAGAGAAAACTGCTGGCTCTTGGAGAGCATCCATGTAAAAATTGTACTTAGTGGAGAACACTGAATGGGAGTTGTGACAGCAGGAAAATCTGCAGAGAAGGCACCAAATAAACCATGCAGAGGCTTGACTGTAGGAGGAAGCTGATAAAATAGAATCTTCTTTTAGAATAATTGCATGAGTGTAGATTCACTGTTCCAAAGTGGATTCAAACCAAAACAGAAGTGTTCACACTTTATTCCCAGAAGTGGCTGTAGAATAATTATTGAACTTTCAATTCCTAATCGTTCCTCATTCCAGAACAATGTCCCTGTGGCCATGTATTAACATGTGGCAAGAAAATGTGTTTCATGAAGTGGGATTCAGAATCAGGCTCTAGGTAAACCTGCTCCAGGCAGAGTTGTGCCAGGGAATCCCACACTGCTCACCCAGGTTGCTCTGCCAGAGGCTATGGGACTCTCTGGCCTGCCCATGGCAGCATCCTTGGTGTACCCAAACTTCTTTCAGTTTAATAACCTGGCTGGATTAGAGGCTGTGTGTTTCAAAAACTAAAACTCACCTCACTCACTGGGGCTGAAGTAGAAGTGCCTGTACAACCTCCTGCTGGCAGTTGTCAGCTGCCAGGAAAAAGCCATACAGCTATTACACAGCTAGCAATATATAACTAGGTCTAACTGGGCTGGAGGCAAGAACCTCTTCAAGTGGTTTCTGAGGATCTGAGACGAGACACATGTTCAGACCTTCTGTACTCTGCTTCTGCCATGTCAATGTAATTGTCTTCTGCCTGGTAGCATCACCTACTGGTGTTGTTCCTTCCCTTCCTGATGGTTTATTGTTAGTTTGCATAACACCAGCCTCTGAGGATGGTGAGGAAGCTGCTATAGTGAATAGATCATTACTGGTAATAATCAGCAATTTAGAAATTTGCCTCTATGGAAAATGTTTGGCAGTCTTATCTGTTAGGGAAAAAAAGACAAAGTGATAATTTCTGTAGCAGGAAATCTATCTCTCTTCATTCAGAGTGAGGGCACTTTCACATTGAAATCATCACAATATAATTCTCATAGCATCTTGTTAATTTGTTATGGTTTTAATTGCTGTTTAGATGAAACATTGCAGAGCAGAAATCAAGCCCAGATTTTTTTTTTCCTTTTCTTTTTATTTTTTTAAACTAGACACAGTAAAATGAATATAGAAAATACTGAATGAATAGGAAACTTTGAAGTAAACATGCTGAGATGGAACTTAATGCAAGGCAGCAAACAGTCAACAGTAATAAATTATTATGTTAGGACTATTAAATCTTAATTTAGTATTCGTACAGCCCCATTGGCAAACCTCATTTTTTTTGGCATCTAATTGGACAGTGTTCTGTGACTGCGGGGCAAAAATGATGATCCAAACTCATAGCTGTTCTGATAAATGGAGATATCATTAGCAATATGAAGTAGCTGATCACGACTTCTCTCTTTTTCATAAATTACACTAAATAACCATAATGCTGCAATTTAGCGGTCCAAAGTTCATCCTATTCAGCAGGCCATCCATAGTCAACAGTTTAAAGAAAGGGGACCTGCTGAGAAAATGGTGGTCTAATCAGATGCCATAAAATCTGGCTGATCAGATGAGCCCCATTTTCTTTTTTTGTGAGGAGATCCTAATGAAGCAGTGCATTGAGGGGATTCACAACTTTTGTTCCTCTCTTTGATTATTCAGGTTGGCTGCACCAAGTCCTAAACTAAGCAAGCGGAGTCTAATCCTCTGGACTGTTTGCATACATGCTGTGTTTTACAGGAGACTTATTAAATCCCACTTTGCCAGCTACCAAATTGTGTGGGTCTTATTTTCAGTCCAAATGATATAAACACTAAAAGATGCATCAAATCAAATCCAGTCATCAAATAGGAATCTACTATTATTGTCTACTCCCTGCTTCCTGGCTAATTTACCAGGCACAGCCAAAATGAAAAGTACTTCACGCTGGATGCTTCATGAATATCTAAACTGGTGCAAAGCAGCTGGGGTGCTGTGTGCATGCTTAGCCAAAGGTTAAATGTGCAAACTTTGGGGCTGTTAGAACTGAATATTGTAGTGATATTTGAAGCAGTAAAAGTCTCTAAAAGTAGACCCATTCCTGTCCAGTTGTGGACAAGACAGTTTTGATTTGGCTACTTAAAACAGGCATACTCTTTCTTTAGAAAAGGATTTAATACATTTATTTTACTTACACTTGCACTTCTATAAGATGGTGCTTCCCTTCAGACAAGTTTTCAGTTTCCTCTTCTCTTCAACTACTGTCTTATAATTCTCAGTATCTTCACATCTTCCTCTTTGTGCTGCCCACTGGGACTGCTGCACACAGCTGGGCATTGCTCCCCCACAGAACATATGTAGATGACAGCATCAGATTGAAAGCCCATTGGAGTCACTACTGTTTAGGCATGAGCCTGCTAGGTCTGCCTCTGTAAGGTGATGAGCTCCTGTGCTCCCTTAGGAATTGGAACTGAAGCATCTAACCCTCACTTACTATGCCAGAGAATCAGCAAATGGGAAAATTGCTGAAAGAAACCTCCCAAAATAACAAACAATTTGATTCCTCATCCTCTTTTCAGAGCATTGCAGCAAGGAGCAGTGAGTCTTTCACAGAACTATTCATCAAAAGTCATGAAGACAAACAACCACTTATTTTGTTTTGCAAATGGTGTAAATGGTGCATCAATGTAAGGAGCCAAATATGCTTATGGGAGGTATCTCCTATACTGAGTGTTTTCTCTTACCACAGGTGCAGTGAGTTTCCTTTGCAGCCATAGAAATGAAGGGACATTTGCTCTCATCTTTCAGGAACACGAAGTCTAGTGCTGTGCTAAACAAAAAGATAGCACACTGCCTTATCTTGTGCCCCAAATAAATCCTCACAGTGATGATAACTGTCTAGCAGAAGTTGAAGCTGCTATTCTAGATGTTCCCTTTATGGTGGCAAGAGCTTTGATTTGGTTTCTATCATCAAGCAAATTTCTTTCTGTGTGGGAATATTATAGATGTCTTCCATTAGAGAGTCCAGAACAAAACTTCTCTGCACTTTTTGCTGTCTCTTATAAGTACCTTAGCATAAATATTATAAAGGATATCAATATTATAATATAGATATAATATATAAAATATAGATATTAGAAAACTGAGCTCGCTGTATCAAACATTGGCATGTCCTTCACAAGACTACAGTAGCTATTAGGTTTTTTATTTTCTTCAGCGTTTCTTGTCATTTCAAGCTCTCAGCTCTCAAAACAAACATGTCTTGTTTGATTTGCTGCATTGATTATTAGGAAGTCAAAATTATTGTGGTAACTTTGCCTTCTTTAACCACTGTTCTAATTACTTTCATCATAGCCCTTTCCATATCCTCCCATGTAAGCAGTTGACCCCCTACCTTTAATCACCTTCTGTAAATTCAGTTTATCCCAATGATCTTTTGTCTTTCAGGCAAGTGCTTAGGTATGCAATGCCCTCCTCATGCCAAGCTGTGAACCATCTCTGTGGTTACCTTCCTTACAGCCACTTGTCTGAGTCTGCTGGCTCTAAAGTTGCTAGCAGAAAATGGTCTGAGAGAGGAACAATAGGGATTGTTGATATTTATCCTCCTCATTAGTATCTTGGTTTTCAATTCATCCAGCCACAAACCACCTGGCTCTGTAGATATGTGCTTGTGTCTCAGGGAAACCTTCCCATAGGTTTCTGTGGCTTTAATTAGGGTTCAAATGTGTGTGTCTCTCACCAGGTTCATCTGTACTGGTATGATATGGTACTAAATGTTTAAAACTTTCCAGTGGTTCCACTACTCAGATTCACTAGCAAAAGCTATTTACAAGAGCACTTTCAGGTTACCTTTAGGTTAAGGAAACCTGAATCTGTTTAAACTATTCAAGTTAACCTGGCTTGTTCTGGCTGAAACATCTTTGGAAGCAAAATGAGTAGTGCTGCTAGGGCTGGGGAGGTGATGACCTTTGGCAGATGGTGTTGCAGAGATGCTTGGGGGCAGACTGATGAGCAGAAAAACCTTTTTCATACAGTTGTCTGTAGAGTGCTTGTTTGTGTCATTTTACTAGCATGATTTCCTGTGTGGATATGATTACACCAAAACAAGAATACATTTTTTTTTTTTCTTTTTTTCCTTTCTTTTCCAGTTTAGTTTGCCACTGCTTCATAAGTGAGTGTATCTGCACTACCTAAATCAGTATCATTCAAATGGCTAAATTCTACTTTTAAAATTCCCTCTGCAAAAGAAACCAGAGATTAGTAGGCTCTTGAGATAGAAGTTAATTCCTACTCTGAATACCGACTAGATCAGTCAACAGAAGTTATTCTGAAGGCTATAGATATTGATGTAATAAAAATGGTTAATAATGTTGGCTAATCAACTATCTAACTGTGCAGGGTACAACTATCTTCAGCAATAAATATCCCTTAAAAAGCACTTAAGAGTTAAATTGTGTGTGTATGACAGAAAGATACATTCTTAATTCTCTAATTTTCAGTAGTGTGATTTTTCTGGGGGATGGAGGAAAGTGAAAGGGAAATTATCAACAACTGTGTTTTGAGGGCAAAAGAGCTTTCATCTGTACTGTTCAGTTTTTCAGATCTCTAACATACCTGGCATGTGTTAACTCACACAGAATTTGGTTGAAATGCACTCAGCAAAATACTTTGTGTGTGTCTGATTTCCAAAGCCCTGAGATTGATAACCTGCTAATCCCAGTAACACCACCCCTACACCAGTTACAAGTGGTTCTGAAGTATTTGTGACCATTTATCATATTAAAAATAATGAAATGGATTGTTTGCAAAAAACTGAGTTGCTGCTCTTTCTCCTCTCTCAGGTTATACTCACAGAAAGGTGATGTTTGAGGTGATTTTAACTGTATTTCTCTGCAATGGTTGTAGTCACTTGAAACACTTTTAAATATCAGATCAGAAATGGTTTTATTTGTGATCAGGATCTCTAGGGTACAGAGATTTGTCAGCCACTTGGATTATCTTAGTCAAACACAGGTGTTTAATGATATTAAAATATTCCCAAGTTTTATCAAGTCAGATTGCACATGCTGTGATGGAAAAGCCTGTATCATCCTCTGTTTGTTCAACACTGTTCCCCTTGAACAAATAAAATATCCTAACAGTTTCCAGTGTCAAATGAACTGCTGATTAATGACTTTCAGTCCCTAGTTGCACTGGAGAGCACTAGATTGTCTGATTTCACTCCCACTTACTTCTGCTTTATGCATGTTAAGCCCTTTAACATAAGTATGTTGGCTAATTTGGATCAAACCAAAGACAGAGCTGTGAGAGAGGGAGATCAGGGCTTCCCCAGGCTGATCACCAGAAGCTGATAACGTGAAGGTGAGTCTGTCTCAGAGCTGGCAGTGTTAAATATTCCCCAGGCTCCCGATTCCCCTTTTGTCAGACCTAAAGTGTTTTAAACTAAGAAACTGAACTGACATGCAGCTTCCTGCCTGCAGTCCGGGGTAACATAACAAGTCATTGAGAGAGTAAGAGATATCGTAATTTTATTTTATTTTTATTTTATTTTCTCTCTTATCTTTTTTTCTCTCTCTCTCTCTCTCCCCCCCCCCTTTTTTTTTTTTTTTTTTTTTTTTTTTTTTTCATCATCTAAAATAACTAGGAATAACTATTTACTTTACAAAAATTAATAGTGAGTGTTGATCCTAACCAAGGCTGTGTCTTATCTACATCAACTGGTGGTCCCCAGATCAGTGGTGGTTTGCTTCTGAAAGAAGAAATGACACTTCAGAATACATGGGAGACCCAGGAGTTTGAGGCTTTTGATGCTCATCAGTGAAAAGACCTTGCTTCTAGGTGTACTGTATAGAGGGCTTTGACAAACACGTATGAAGATTTAGCCGGGGAACAAAACCCACAGCAATCTCCAAAAAGCAGTAGTGTTCAGGGGACAAAGTTTAATCCTCATTAGGTGGTGTAACGTTGAACATGATTTGTGGCACTGCAGCTTTGTTAGTCAGCTAACAGCTTGATTTTACAATTGTGCTTACACATAGTTCACCTTTTTATTTAAGAAATCCTGATAAAGGTAATATGCCTTGTGCTGTACCTGTGGCTTGAAAAATAACTGAGTTAAAGCTTACTTTCTTTATATGACACTTTAAGAGTATTCTGTGTGGGGCTTCCCCCCCCCCCCCCTTTTTTTTTTTTTTTCCCTTTTTCCCCTTTTCTCTTTTTTTTCTCTTTTTCTCTTTTTTTCTTTTTCTATCTCGGGCATCCAGGCAGAAACAGGCCAGTTTGTAAAACTGCCTAAAAGACCTTCATTGTGGGTTCTGCTGTTGACAAGTTGGCAGGAGCAGCTGAAGCCTGAAGAGTATCTTTCCAAGGTAAATTGTTTACCCTGCTCCGATGCTACAGACTCGTTTTCTTTTCTTTTTTTTTCTTCTTTCTTTTAAAAACGAACCCCACCAAAACACGCACACACATGCTCAGACTTCTGCAGGTTTAGACTGATGTTTTACTTGAAATAACACTTTCTTGATGTTTGGGATCCCCCGATTTCCAAGGAAGAAAAGCAGATTATCTTCGGAGGCAGTTTTATACAGAACAGCAGACCCCCCCCAGCCTTCCGCTCCAGACTGGATCAATGCAGAGAAGTGCTCTTTGATGGACTTTCAGGCCCTGTGATCTCCCAGCCCTGGGGGTTTAAAGGATGAGCATATCAATCCAGGACCACTGAACTGCATTTCCATTGCATGAGGGCTCCTCCTCCTGGCTTTGTCCGGACAATCTCAGCTCCTCCTACTTTTGTCACTATTCTTTCATGCTTTGTTTAGCAAACACAAAAAAAGCTTTGTTTGTTGCTGGGTCTTTTTTAAGCTTTGCATAAAACAGTTTAAAGTGCCTTAATGCTGTGTACCTGTGATCACCTTCAGGGTCAAAATCAGTTTACAACAGATTAACCTATTTATCTTCCCCCCTCGCTTTCCCCTCCAGTTTAATAATTGCACAAATACAAATCGTTGTTCTGATGAGCAGACTCTTCCTACTTTATTCTGAAATCTCACTTCGCAGGAATCGCTATATCCATGAATTTCCCTGGGAAAAAATCTCCTAGAGGACAGCACATGTGCGTTTGCCTTTCTTTGCTGCTGTTGTCCTGCTGGGTTTCAGCACAGTGAGCAAGAAGAAAACTGGCCACATGTAATTTGTTGAAGTTTTGGTAACACTGGTGCAATTAATCTGTTTGCCCTAATAGTTGGCTTGAAAAGTGTGTGTGTTTAGGTTTAAACTTTTATTTCAGCTCTAAAGCTTATTACACTGAGGCTGTTGCAGACCTATTTATTTCTGGTATCATCTCCCCACAAAACAAACAAAACCAGTCCCAGTCTGATATTTCCCCTTCTGCCCCACTGCTTTGGGGTAGATCACACCTAAGTTTTGAACTCAGAAATGCTGATCAAGTTTTGTGTATCTTTAATTGTGCAGATCAATGAAATAACTCACCCAGCAATAGTAATAGACTCTTCATTATCTGCATTCTGTAAAGCCATCACCCATGCAAAAGTTCTGAGACCACAGGAGAATAAATTTGTAGTTATTAGTTTTAAACTGGAAATAGTAGTATAGGCAATATTGTCCACAGCCTTCCCCAAAAACCAGGGTGTGCAAACACCTTATAAATCCATGAATTGCAAGACTCCTCTAAACCCCAAGGAAGCCTGGCCCTCAGGGAAGGGCATTGTCTGCTGCTGTATTGCCACATCACACCAGAGATGCTTCTGAAAGTTACCTTAGATGAAATGGGGGAGTAATCCATCACCTTGGGGAACTCTGGCATTTGTGCCAATTATGATTTCCTACAGGGCTCCTTTCTAAGGTGTTAATACGTTTCCCATCGGTGAGCCTTCAAAATCTTATTGTGACTGGGCATATCATAGCTGAGGTCCTTATGTGCTGGACCCAAATCACTCCTTTTCCGTTCCCAGTGGGAGGGAGTAGGGGAGGGGGGGAAGTCGCCTCCTCTACTCCAGAAACCCCCTAAGTACTTCCTTAATTACTACTGCCCTACTACAAAGGGCAGAAGAACTACAGCTCTGTGCTGATCTTTTAATGTTCATGGGTTATGAAGGACCCTGATCCGAAGGTGCTGCATCCTGGTAGCAAGGACTGAGAAGTAGCTCTCTGAAGAGATGGCCTTGGAAACTTTTGTCAAGAGCTGTCTTTTCTGAACAGGCAGTCAAGAGCTAGAGTGGATGCCACAGTGTGATGTCTCAGCCAAGCCTCAGGCTACAGCCAGGCACAGAAAGCTCTTGTAGCCCTGATGGATGGGCTGATCCTAATGGACTCACTGTAGCACTTGACTATTATTGATCCCTGTCCATGTTTGTCTGTCCTATTTCCCAGAGCTGTACGAGCGTAAAAGAAACATTCTGAAGTGGGTCAGTCCTTGTGTCTTAGAGTGAGCTGGGGAAGCCCCTCAGAACTCAGATGGCTCTGTGGTCACCAGAGCTCCTGACCTGAGCATTGCCAGGGTGCTCAGGCACAGTTTAAACCCTCAGCCCTGCAGTAAGAGGAGGTCCTGATCCTTCTAACCTCCTTCCTTGGTTACAGCACGGCAGTCCTGTAATTTGCTGACCCAGCTGGAGCTGCTTTTGGTAGAAAAGTGATGTGCCAAAAGATACTAGTTTTCTGTCAGTTTAGTGAACTGAATTGGTGTCTAAACATGAAGCATTGTAACAAGCACAGTGACCATGTGTCAGAGAATAGAAAGAGGGATGTGTGGACTACAGTAGCAATTGGTCTGTAGATTGGCTTAGTAATCTTCTGAGACTGTCTTCTGCAAAATCAGACTTCTCTGAAGTGCAAAGGGAGTGGGAGAATTGGTGAAACAAGACAAAGAGGGAGCAAGTAATGAACTAGATCAGTTTTCTTATTCCTCTATGTCGCCCACTGGCAGCATTATTTCTTGGCTGACCTGAAGTTAAATCTAATTTAACAGGGCTGAGGTTGTATTAAGTCAAGACATCCCTCAGTTGCGTTCTTTAAGGAGAGGTAAGTGTTTAGAGTTTAAGGTGGGGAAGCGTGGGACTGGGATAGGACTGTATGCAGCCTTGTGCCCCTTTTGAACTCCTTGCAGCTACAGATGCCTACAACCATGGCAGCAAATTTCCCCTTTCCATCTGCCATAAGAGGTGTCCAATTCAATTGGGCCTGGGTCTGACCAGGATGACCTATGCATTCCTGACCTCCCGACCATTCAGCAAGGCCACACATCCTGAAACTTCAACACAAAAGACAGCTATCAGCTCCCTTTGCTTAGCAACAATCATTACCGTGAGCACATCAGCCTGATGTTCTGCACTGGGGACCGACTCTTTAATGCAAAGTGCAGTTCAAGGTCTCTGCCTTAACTCTCAAAGCCCTTTGTGACACTGGCTTGATCATTCCCTCACTACAGCCCTGTTGCAAAGATGCAGAGGTAAACTGTGAGGTGATAGGAAACCTCTGTGGGGATTTCAGGGCTGTGGATTCAGGACAGGTTGGGCTCTTGTAATTTGTGAATGGGTTTTCCTGAGTTCTGCTTCTTGGGCTCTCTCTTTTGCTCGTGTACATACACACATAATGGAAAAGTCTGCCCCAGATATTCCTTGTGTGAAAGCAAAAAGTGTAACTGATGCCATTGTTTCAGTTTATAGGTGTTTCTAAAGCATGTGAATGCAACAGTGATGTGGCAATAAAAGTACCTAAGGAGATCTCAAGAGAATCCCAAGTTTAAAGATCTGAATCTGCTAGCCTCTGAGTCTGTGAATGAAGTTGCATCCATAAATCAAATTGCTCCAACCAGCCTCTTTGGAAGGAAACTATTCTGTAAAGCAACATTCAAACCTGCAGATCGACAAAGCAATAAATTCAGTCCTCAAGAATCTGCTCTCAGAAGCCCTATTGTACCTACTGTCTTGTGAATGAGTAAGTCTCTAAGTCTCTTAGAAATAACCAGGTAAGAAGAGACTCTCACTTTTAATACAGTATAATTTGACAAGGCTTCTATGTTCATGCAGAAAGCAGGAGTTGAAGATATTCTGAACATGTGGAAGGTAACTGGAATCCTCTTTGCATTCCATGTATTAACAGATAATTGTGCCTTTCAAGAAGAATAATCTATTTAATTTGAATGCAGGAGGTTTCTGTAACACAATTGTGGGGGAAAGAGGGAGACTGGCAAGGGGAGGAAGTCAATCCCTGTACTTATAGAATCAATAGAAGTGGTGCGGTGGAGACCCATCTTCCATTTCCAGCTATTCCAGGTGTAGGTTGTTACCCTCCCTTCTTTACTTAACATGCACCTCTCCACCCCTGCTTAGTGTTTGGTAGCCCTTTTTGCTCAATGCTTGTGTGAGTATTTCTTGGTTTAGTCTAAAGAAGCTGTGTTAGCTTCAGGAACAAAACCAACAGGTTGTTTTGGGTTTTTTTTTGCTAACTGAGTTTTTCATTGAAGTGGCACAAGTGCAGTTGGAAGAGACCACATGACCTCAAAGAGTTCATTCTGACTTCCCATAGCACTGTCTGGAGCAGAAGTCAGCCAACATTGTAATGCAGGAAGCACAGTGGCCCAAACTGATCCCCTGCTCTGTCTCTTACAAATGTATCTGCTACTATGATTCTTCAGTTCTTTGGAGGATTCCTTGCTAAATCAATACTGAGGCCTGACCTGCAGCATCATTCATGCTAGGTGATGGTATCACTTAATACTCCTGCAAGATAAATATTTCTTCAGTAATTATCGCTAATTGACATGTACATCCTAAAACTCCTTCCACATCTACTCTATGTATTGAGTATTTGAATGGAACTTGTCCCTTGTAAATCAAAATAACCCCCCACTCTACTTTTATTTTTATTAAGTCCTCCATCTCTTAAAATTCCATTTGTACAAGTGCTGCAGTTAGGCAGGAACACCTGCTTCCTCCTCAGGAGCCTGGCTAGCAGGGGAGGAGTGTGTTAGGTTACATACCAGACCTGTGGCTGCTCTCAGCTGTCTGTAGAAAGCCTCACCAATTTCCTCTTCCTGATCAGATGACCCATAGTAAACACCCACAACAGTGTCTCCCAGATTAGCCTGTCCCTTAATTCTTACCCCTAAGGTCTTGACTTGCTCTTCATCCACCCCTAGACAGAGCTGATACGTTCCAGTTGCTCTCTCACATAAAGAGCATCTCCAAGTTTCTGGCCTGTCTCTCCTAAAATGTATGTAGCCATCCATGTCAGCATTCCAGTCATTCAAGCTATCCCACCATGTCTCTGGAGTTGCAATGAGATCAGTGCCTTGGGATTTCACACAGATCTCTGGTTCCTCCTGTTTGCTCCCCATGCTGCATGTGTTGGTGTTCAGGCATTTCAGAGAGGTAATTGAGCATGCAAGTTTCCCTGGAGGGGACAAGAGGATCCACCATAGCCATACACACCCTTGAGCTGGTTGGCCTTCTGGTTCTCTTCTTCTGAGGCAGCTAAGGAACGTTTGGCACTGCTGTGGTTGGCCTGGCTTATTCCTCAGTTGGATGCTATGTGATCATTCTCATTTTGGACCCCATCCCTGGTATCCTTCTGCTTAAAGGCCACCTCACCAAGTTGGCCAGTCTGCTGCCAAAGAATCCTTTGCCTCTTCTAGACAGGTGGATTCCATCCCTCTCTATCAGGTTGTAGTCATCAAAGAATATCCTGTTGTCATAAAAGCCAAAACCCTTGCAAGAGGGCACCAGCCACATAGCCAGAAGTTGATGTGCATTATACATCTATTTCTGGCTGCCCCCTTCCTTCCAACTGGTAAAATGGAGGAAAAGATAACTTGGGCACCAATATTTTACAACTGGGAATTAATTCTGAGTTGAAAACTTGTGATAGACTAATTCTAGGTGAAAAAGATAAAGCCAAAACATCAAGGCAGTTCTAGGAGTTCTCACAAAAGGAAAAGTAACATAACCAAAAGAATGAGTTTAACTGCTTGGTGTCACATTTTAGGAAAAAAAAGAGGGTCTGTGATTACTTGTTTCAGTGTTGTTGGCTGGAACAGGAGAAGATATTTCCTATTAATCTAAAATTACTGAAGAATATCAGATATCTATTAGAGAATTACACTGGTGATTTCTGGTTTATAGTAAAAGGCTGTAATAATTAAGATCTCATCTTTCTTTCGCAGATACCATGTTTAAAGTCCTTCGGTCTCATCCTAGTGGCAATTGTTGGCTGCAGCCCCATGATGGCTTTTTACTATTTACTAAAGAAATAGATTACAAAAATTCACCATCTATGATGAGCTGTGAGAACAGAATGAAGAAAGTTTAACAATTGAAATCAAGAGAAAATTTGGTACAGGGTAAAATTCTTTCTCTAAGAAATCTGAAGTAGTTCCTTTTATTTTTGCTAGAGTCACTTCAGATTTATGGCTTATTTGCTAAGATGAGACTCTGTCTGGCTGTGCTTCATTCAGAGGGAATGAATTTTCTTTTCATAATTTCAGAATTTATGGACAATGTCTGATGTGGAACAGCCACCAAAGTTTGGGAGAATTCTCTTGGCTCTTACTCACACTTTCCATTTCTTCCTGTTGTAGCTTTAATATTGCATTTCAGAACAACCACTTTATGTACAGTAACATCTAGAAATGAAAAAAAGTTATAAAGGTCATCAGAGTTATTGACAAAAACAATGCAGACATGGATCAAAGAACTGTACTTTTTCCTTTTCAAGAAAATGTCTTAAAGCCATGTTACCATTTTCCTGTGGTGCTGTCATGATTTTGGCAACTGTGAAGTGCTGCTCTGTGCTATTTATGAAAACTTATTTAAAAATAACTGTCAATAGCTTCCTCAGCCCCCTGACACTGGTGATGGTTAGGACTCCAGATGCACAATTCATGTATGCATTGTGAGGTGAGACCTGCATGAGCAATACTTGTATCTGGCATTCTGAGTAATTAAGGCAATTTGCCTGAACAGGAAAACCAGATTTCATTTTTTAAACACAAGCATAAATACTTGTGTTATCTTATGTCTCAGGGTGTATTACTGTTCTCAGACTTTCATTTGGCAACGAGAAAACCTTTTCTTCCTGACTAAATGTGTATGGAACTATGGATTGCCCTTAGGATTCAGTCTGCTTACTGCCAGGTATCTCCCAACAGAGCCTTTATGTCAGGTCACAGACTGTGATTTGCTTACACAGTTGGGAGCAGGCAGTTAATCTGAGACACCCCAAACTTTCAGCCTGCTTACCCACTGTCTGTTGTCTGGCGCATTATGTAAAGAGGATGGACAGGGAATTGAAGGAGTTTGTAGCAGAAAGGTAAAGCTGACTGGAGCAGGAACAGCAGAGTAGCCAGACTTGTCAGAGCACACTCACGCATGGAGGGTTGGGCATTACAGTAAACAAAGGTTCAGGCCCATTTTAAGCTGGTAGAGTCTAGTGAAAGAAGGAAATAAAGAGGACAGAGGAGTTGACAAGTAATACCTGTAATCACTCTAGTAACCTGATTCCAGTGTTGCACTCTCAGGGAGTAAAGACTGGCAGACAGTACTCGTGGATTGCTCTGTCTACCACAGAAAATGCAGCAATCTCTAGGGAAAAGGGGATATTTAATACAGAGAGCAGCCCATTAGGTCTGGTTTTGGCAGCTATTCAGGAAAACCCTGAGAAATCCTGCCACCAGACTAAAGCTATATTCTTGGGCAATATTATGCCCTTTGGAGAGAAATATCCTTTCTGAGCATTGTGGGTATATCCTGAGCCACAAACACCTCTTTTGAGACCAACTTAATCCTAGTATTGTCCATCAGATCTTACAATATCCTTCACCAGTAAGATAAAAATAAACCTTTGTATGAAGTTATTTTCTTATTCTTCTGGGATTGGATGAGAGAGCAGAAATAAAACTGCATTTCAGTTGCACTGAGATATTATGCTAAGCATTTGTGTGATGGGGAGGTAGGAAATGCCAGCTCAGTGCAGTCATTTGCTCCATCAGTTGAACAGTTGGCCCAAATGACAGCTAATCAGAGATAAAGCAGGCACCAGCAGTGCAGTTTCAGTATTGCAGTTCCAGCAGATTTGCAAGGGAAATTCAGATCATCAGGTGGTCTTTACCTTTGGCAGAAGGTCAAAAGAACATCACAACTTTCTTATCTCCCTGTGTTATCTGCCAAAGGTGGAGGGAACCCGTGAAAATATGAGAGTTTTTGTAACATTAACCCATTATAAATACAGAGATAGACATGCAGAGACTTTCTGATGTTTCTAGAATTTTAAAGATTGCAAAATTAACCTGTTTGGTTTCATTTCCCTACACAACAAAGTTGCAGTTTAGAAGCTTATTCTCCAAAACTCCATGACTAAGCTGATTATCTTTAAAAAACTTGTTGTGGCAGGGTTTTTGACATCTTGTTTTGCAGCAGGAAGAGACTTCTTGAGGTATAACTTTTGTTGATGCTCATCGTCTGCATAATTTTCCCCTGATCCAAGTCCTACAAAAGTGCTTGTTTTAATCAGTAACACTGGTGGTTCAGGTAAAATGATGATTGCTGAATACAACCCTCAATGTCAGGTTACTCTGCAGTGTTATTGGATGCCAAGGTTGGGATTCAGATGCAGATTTGTGACTGGCTGCTTGGAAAAGCTGGGTCCTGGAGTATTAAAGCAGCCCTTTAGCAAGATCCCTGAATCAGATCAGATCAACTATATATTTTTCCAGTCTGAAGGAATCATGCTCAGCTAGCTTTGGTGGTAACATCCAGGTGTTCTTCCTTGGTTATCTATGAGAACAAGAGAAACTTTTGACCCTGCAGACTAGATACAGTTGGTGTTGTTAGACCTTCTATGTTGAAGAATTTACTGAATTTTTACCACTGGTGACAAAATATTAGTGCATGATTCTTCCCAGGGGACAAGTACATCTAGTCACCTGTCTGGTGTTTTTCTGTGCTGGAGACTGTCCCTGAAACAGGTTGGCAGTTGTAGGTACAGAAATCCCCAATTGTTTGGTCTGCCACCTTCTGATATGCAGAGGGAGTTGCATGGGTGATAAAGAGGTTGAAAGGACTCAAGAATAATTTATTTAAAATGTAATCAAAGGGAAAATAATTATATTATTCTCAGCTGATGAGCCAGAACCCTTCTGTATAGGAAACTGTTTTCTGTGTTTGACAATGAGCCACATAACAGAACTAAATAAACACTATAAATGTTCCCTTTCTTTTTATCACTGCAGTTGTGGCTCGTTCATCGCGCTGCTGTGCAGATGGACCACAGGGGCTCAGAAAGTAAATGTGATTAATTAAAAGAGGAGGGGGGGGGAAAGAAGGTCAGGAGAGTCACACTGATGTGAAGGATGGAATAATTTGTACTTTCTCTGGTGCATAACTGTGGTAGGTGTTACAGTTATATTTGTTGTTCGAAAATAGTTATCACAATTGTTTACCAGACTGCACAGCTAACTTGGGCCCTTACCTGGATTTCAGCTAGACCTGCTCCAGGAAAACATCCCTGTGGAACAGAAAAGGGTTTCAGCTCCTACTGCTTTGTTCCTGCACTCTGTGCAGAGTTCCATGCTGGAACTTTTAATATTTCTAGCAAGATGTCAGAACTTGAAGCTGTAATGGGTCTTCATTAAGATACAAGATCATTGTGTACAGACAGTTAATGACCTCTCTGAAGAACTGATCAAGTTGCTTGAATTTAATTGTGGGAGAAATCTAGAACTGCCTAGAACTGCACATGGGATGTATCTGTAGATCCATAGATCTCATAAAGTGAGGTCAGAGCAGGACAAGTGTGATTTTGCTGTAATGATGGTGATGTCATGCTGACTGAGCCTCTCACCCAAGACAGGTGGGCACTGCAGACCAAGGTCTGGCTGTAGCAGAGAATGGATTTTTTTTGAGCTGGGGGTTGAACACCATCCTCTGTGTGCAGGTTTTGGTGGAATTGGTCTCCAGACAAATTGTCAAACCCTTTCCAGTGAAGGATAAAGATTTGTGTGTGATCTTTCTAAATGCAGAGCATCCCTGTGAATTTCAGAGGCCCAACAGCCTTATTCTTCGTTTCGTAGGAGTTTCAGTCTGATTTTAAATCTCTCACCCAGATGGTATTGTTGTTTTCTTGGGAAATTTTTAATAATCTCGGATATCTTTACGTCTATTTTAACAGATAATTCTTCTTTGAAGAGAAATGTGACTTTCAAAAAGCTTTTTAAAAAGGATGGGAAAGTTTATAGTAAGTGATTTCTTAGCTGAAGTGAAACAACTGTGTTTTCTGAGCAGATCTAAAGGTGAAATACGTGAGAAGACAAGATACGTTTGATTTTTAGTTCATCCAGCTGGAGCAGGTAAGTCTTCAGTCCATGTCTCTTGCTCTTTTTTTCTTTTTTTTTTTTTTTTTTCAGGAAACCTAATCAAGGTAATTGGCATTTAACAATCAGGTTTTAAGATCTCGACAGTTCTGCAATGTGGTTTCTGTCACTGGTCTGGGAAAGCAAGACTGAGAAGGAAATGGGAGCTATCATGTCATGTGGATGAGTAACTGGCTCAGACAGAGCTTCCTTTGTATCAAGGCTTGAAGCCACTCTGCTGCCTTATTACAGCCTGTGGCTGTGGCAATAAAAAGCAGGTGCAGAAGAGAAATAGGGGAAATGGGATTTTTTTTTTAAATGGTTGATTTTTATACACTAACATTCATTTTTTAAAGCTAGCTACAAGTCTTGGAATGTATTTGAAGTCTTCAAATCTTAGTACAAAACTGATTAAACTGATTCTGTGTGCAGCATCATTTGCTTTGTCAGCAGTCTCAGCATGAAGTGTTAATCACACACAGGTAAATATTTTGCTCTTAGGAAAGTGATTTGCCTGTTTTGGGTTGTACAAAAATTTTTTGACTAAGCTGTTAGGAAGATGTACTTTGATATTCATGGTCCTAGGTTGTCCTTCCTCAGATAGAAAAACATTTCAGGTATCAGTTCTGAAATGTGCTTATCAGTACAATCTCATTTGCATGTTTGCCTTTCTTGAAACAATAGAAAGATCCCAGTCAAGGAAAAATAAAGTAAGACCCATTTACTTGTGCTTAAACATGTCTGACAATCTTGAAAAAAACTGTATTTGTCTCTTGGTAGGTGTGAGAATTAGAAGTATATTGCCAAGAGGTTAAATTATGGCATGGAGTGAAGATCACTGATTTTAATGTTCATTCTCCAGTGCTGTTTGGGAATAGCTGCTACATATCAATTACACACTGAGTAGGAAGTTTTAAGACAACTGGTACTGCTAGAAATTCTGCCTGTCAAATTTGTCATAGTTTATTTAATTACAAGTATGAAGAAGAAACAACCTACTAGCTTTTCCCAGTCTCTCCCTGCTAGGGCAGATGGGTATTAAAGCCAATTCAATCTGTTTCCTGATTGCTTCAGGCTACAGAAAATTGTTCCCCAGGGAAGAGAAGTAAATCAGTTATGATCTTTAGTCTCTTGGAGGGAGATTAGAGCCACCACACTGGTGAAACAGCAGTAGGCTTCCTCTGTGTAACTGATTTCACCTTTAATCCTACCATTGACTGAATATTGCTAAGAATGCTGACACGCATTTTAAGGTCAAACTGATGATGAACACCCCAGGCAAAGGAAATTATTTACACAAAAAGGTAAAGAGGAGCCTGTAGCTTTACTATTTCAAAAAAGCAGTAAAACATCTACTCAGGGGAGAAAAAAATTTATTCCAATTTCAGCCATCAACCTTTCCCAAGTTTTTGTGAAGCTGTTTATCACAGTGGCATCTGAGCATCTTTCAGGTAATATGGAATAGAAAGGCTTTTGTGGGCTTCATTGAATCTCTCACTCTTCTTTCTTTTCCAGATAAAAGTTCTCCTTGATGTTTCTTTCCTTGATGTCCCCTTTTGTTCTTTATCTATTGATGTTAATTTCCTTCTAGTATTAAATAGAGGTAGGATAAAAAGTAGACCTAAAGTTGCAAGAGATATTTTATGGCAAAAAGTGCTTTTATAGGAAAGGAAAAAAAGGTTTCGAAAACCAGCTACTACTGAATCTCCTCTCTTAGTTTGTCATTTTGCTTTTCATAACACAGCATGGGTTTTTTTTATTAAGGTTTGGGGTTTTTTTTAATCAGTGAAAGAGAATTCTTCTGTCTCTGCTGCACTGGAAAGCCCAAAATTTGCCTGACAGGACACCAGCCTGTATTAAAGCTGTTGAGAATTACTGAATATTGTACTGTGGTAGGCCATGAAAAACATAAGGTCTTGATACAGCTGCAGATAAGGTCTGGCACAAAAATGCTTTCTCTTTATTTTGTGTTGCTGCTTATAAACTGTTCTGGTTATTGAGAGTCTCGTTTGTCTTTTAGTATGGATGCTAACCCCTGGATGGACAATGAGGGTAATTTCTTTTGCCTTGAGTGTTTATATAAAGGCATGTAGAGCCATTTATTTTATACCTTGTATAATAATTGATTAGGTCTGAAGACCTCAGTCTGCTGAGAAACTATAAAACTACCTGGCAAAGATAAATTTCACCTTTTTTCTTACTCTTTCAGGATTTCATATATCCAACTACAACACAATTTATTTCCAAGCTTTCATACCTGAAATGAACCTTCCTGGTTTTCCATCATAGAGGTCTTCCTCTAGAGTGAGGACTTGTATTTAGATTTTGAAATGAAGTGTTCCTGTCTCTGGAATGCAGAAAACCTGATCTGTTGGGTGATGTTTGGGCAAACTCAGCACTCCTGTTTTTCTTCCTAAATGGTATGTGTGCTACTCATACTGAAAGCTGCTGGGGGCAGAAACTTGGAGGCAGCTCTGAAAACGACTTCAAAACATGTAGGAATTATGTTAATAACATGTTAAAGATATTCTAAGACAGAGTGGGACCTAGAGAGACGTGCATCAAGGACAAGAGCAGAGTCTTGCATCTGGGAAAGAACAACTCCATGTACCCGTATAAGTTGGGGATTGACCTGCTGGAGAGCAGTGTAGGGGAAAGGGACCTGATGGTCCTGGTGGACAGAAGGGATGACCAGGAGTCAGCAATGTGCCCTTGTGGCCAAGAAGGCCAATGGCATCCTAGGGTGCATTAGAAAGGGTGTGGTTAGTAGGTCGAGAGAGGTTGTCCTCCCTTTCTACTCTCTGCCCTGGTGAGGCAGATCCTGCTCTGGCAGGGAGGTTGGACTAGATGATCTTTTGAGGTCCCTTCCAGTCCCTAACATTCTTTGATTCTGTGACGTATCTCCAGTGACACTGCTTGATGCCAAATATCCTTTATCTGTAGGATACATTTGTGTTCTTTGTTGTCTCTTAATCCCACCATTGTTACTCATCACATTGTGGGAATCCTGTCAGCTACTTCTGTGTGTGGGAACATGCTTGCATTAGTAGCATCAGAGCCAGTGCTGGTGTGTGCTCAGCTTTGGTAGTTCCTCACTGATGGTTGTCTTGATCAGGGCTTGTGCCTAATCTAGTCAGCAAAGACCCCTTTCTGGCTCTGGTTATACCATGCTGAGTCCTGGCCATGACTATAAACTAGCAGATAACTTGCAGGTCTGGGCTCATTTAGGACCTGCCACCCACACTTGAGCTTTTAGGGAAGAATCTAGAGACGGGGACCAATTGTGTGTGTCCGGAATCAGTGACCAGCAGGCATTCAGGATCTCTCCAATGCCATCAACTTTTCAGAGCAGGTACATCCCAGTCCATGGCAGCAGGTACAGCAATGCCTCTAAAAAGGAATGCAGCAAGGACTTCCATGGATGTCAGTGTTTTTGCTGACCAGTGCAGACCAGAAACTTCTCCCTGGGTTCAGGATCACTTTCTCTTCTGCATAGTTGAAGGGCACCCAAGAGAGCTGGCATTAACTTCAGGGGCTCTGGGTAACAGATAAAGCCTGGGCCCTTTCTCCCCCTCACACACTGGATCGGTTGGATTTGCTGGTTCACTTTGCCTAGTGCAAACCTCAGACCCCTTCCCCCTTCTCCTGCTGCTGGGCTGAGGTTTTATGCCAAGTCCCCTGCTGGCACCTCTAGACTCTGTGAGGGGCAGAGGGAGCAGCTGTAGGTGCCAGGCAGGCAGG
This sequence comes from Chaetura pelagica, assembly GCF_000747805.2. Lineage (NCBI taxonomy): Eukaryota > Metazoa > Chordata > Aves > Apodiformes > Apodidae > Chaetura > Chaetura pelagica. Next base: position 1,845,693 of record NW_009953098.1, on the reverse strand, counting down.
GCTTGTGAGGAGCCTTGCCAAGGAGATGTCTGCAAAGCTTTACAGTGTTACAACATTTTTTACAGCAGCCACTCTGGGGGAAGGTACATGCTCTTCATATTACAGCCTTTTCTTGATATTTTCCTGAGTTTGCACTTGTTCCTATTCCCAAGCATTTCACTAGTTTAGCCACAAGGTGCCATCATTAAACACTTCTCCACCAGTAAGTATCACATGCACTGAGACAGAGTGCTGGGCAAAAAGTCTGTGATGTTACATAGAGAGAAGGGCTAATTCATGAAAGCTGGAAGCAGAAAGTGTTAAAAACATAAGGCAAAACACAGACGAAAGGGTCTTGAACTGTGTGCACCTTGAATGTTTTATGCTGTTGCACTGGCAAACTAAGCAGCTCAGATTTTTTTTTTGAAACTGATTTTAATATTTAGTGACCTCAGTGACACCAAGCAGTGTCCAAGAAGCCTTGTCCCCTATTATGTTTGCTACTGTGAGAGGACAAATCTGAAGGCATGGTCCCTGCCTCTGAGCATTTCCCATCTGAGTGGAATGAGGAAGTGCATCAAGGGGAAATAATTAGAAAAAGGAGAGCAAGAATAAAAGTTAGAGTAGAATTTCTGGTGCATCTTTGTGATTCTGAAAGAGTATTTCCTGTTGACCTTTTGTCTGCCTCTATCAGATGGCTGTTTCACATAGGCAGATCTGGAGGAGAGATCTGACAAAGCAGGTAACAGTGACTTTACAGAACAATCCTGGAAGGAGTCATGCTTGAAGGACAGCAAACAGGAAAGGAGGCCCAGGACACACTTGTCAGACCAGCAGCAGAGCTAGCAGAGACAGGTGTTGTTTACAGAGCAGTACAAGACAGAAGTATTTTGAAGTATGTGATGCATCTGCAGAGTGAGCAGTTATTTTCTTGCAGGATAAACTTAGCAAATCAGGATATAGCTCCTGGAAAGGCTGTTCACACTCACTGGGAAAACAGAGGACACTATTTTCTCAGCAAGCATAATTATACTTTTGCTGTGAGGCAACATGGGTGGTAGGGGCTGATTCCTACTAGCCTGGAAAGGAACAGTCAGGATGCAAGCAGGTGACAGTGCACGTGGAAGTTAGGAGGATAAGGATGATTTTGGAGGAGCTACCATGCATGAAAGCAGAACACCAGAGTTGGAGGAATGATGTAGATGGGAAAGCTTTGGAGGAATGTGGGGCTGTGACTGGAAGTCAGGCATGTCTTGCCTTCTTGGCTGTGAGGAACTTCTTCCTAATTGCATTTCTGACCACCTCTGATATAGCACAGTTTGTCTGCTGAGTTCCCTTTTTGGCTCCTTACAAATTGACTCATTTGCTTTACTTTGTGTGTTTTTAATTTTCCTTTGCAAAAATATCTGCATTTTGGGCTCATTTGGTAAATTAATATTAGTGGTTCAGTAAGGTGGCTACCAGTCTTTATTTTACACTAAATTCTTTTACACTCAAGCCTACAGGTTTTTCTTTTTCCCTCCTCCCCTCTATGACTAATAGATATAATTTCAACAGTTTGACTAACTGCCGTGTTATAGAAAAGGCAGTAATTTATACTGATGTAATGGCTGTGATAAAAATCATTTGTGTGCTGATTTTATAAATTAGGTAGGAAATGTGAGTGCCTCTGAAAAATGAAGTGCTACCACATGAATTCCAGTGTTGTTAATGCTTCATACCTTTCTGCTTCATTAAACCAATTTCACGGGGAGATGAGTTAGAGGAGGAAGCTGTGCTGCTTAAGAGACGCAACAATGGTTTATTGAAAGAAATGGGGATAAGATTAAATTAAGTGCTACTTGAGAAATATGGAAATACAAAAATATTCAAGCTTATAGATGGTGAATTCAAAAATATGATAAGTTAGCTCTTTCATGCCCAAAGAACTGTCTCATCGTAATTGCACAGGCTGAATTCACAGGCTACTAATTAATATTGAAGAGTTTCTTGAACCACTCTTATAAATGAGTCAGAGTGCCCTAGAACTAATTTATAACTATTTCCTTTTGGAAATCAAGACAACTTAAAATTCAGCTTCCAGTACATTCCTATCTCGTCTGCTAAATCCTTTGAAATTCTTTCTGTAATATATTTTAAATTTATTTATTATTTCACATATTTCATTTATCAGCCAAATTTAAAGGGAATAAAAAAGGCAAAAGATTAAGAAGCCTTCAGGTCTGTTAAGACCCTTCTAATTTAGGGTAATGATCCAAAGCAGCCTAAAATAACTTTTCTGACCACTTTTGATCTGAACTCAGCTGCATTAAAACCAGTATGTCTCAGTTACAGTTATATCAGAACTTTTTTCTGATCGAAGCTGTGGAGCACGGAACTTAAGAAAGAGCACATTTGTGTCCATGGAATGCCTTGGAGATCAGGTAAGATGCTAAACTAAGAGGCTAATCAATTTCTTGCCACTTCCATAAAATAGCTGCAACTATTTTTCCCTTTCCCCTCCCTCGAGGACTAGAAGTTTTCATTCTCGAATGACTAAACCCTATTTGTTCTGTGGATGGTGGAACATGTAAATACAAAGGGAGTCATTCATTAAATAAGAGGCTTATGCATACAGAAGTTTTAAAAAATGCATAGTTTCAAAGCAAAACTGAGAGGCTGCCATTTTACCCCTGATTCACAATGAGAACTCTGTGTACAAGTGACCCAAGTACTGGGATTTGGTCCAGCTCTCAGATTAGCACAGAAAACACAGAGACATGGACGTCTCCCATCCCCCTCCCACTATGATAATAGGAGCTCAAAATGTGCTCATCGGGAATGTGTGTAGGATCTTAGTGACAGAAGCACATGCATTGCTGCCTTCTGCTTGGAGAGGCCACATTTCTTGTCATGTAAGTGCATCACCAAACATTAGCACTGTCGTGCCATTGACATTTGGTATCTATACTTTCATTTCACATAAATCACTCTATAAAATAGGATAATGTGCCAGGCAGCTTTAAGGCTGGATCTTGCCAAGTGCTCTCAATTCCCAATGAGAGATAATCAGAGCTGAGGACACTTAGCCCTTCTCTGGATCTGTTCTAGTAACAAGTGTGTAATATTACAATGCAGCTCATTTCAGTACTGGCAAGGATCTCCCTAACAAAGTGCTGGGCACTACCCAGTCCCAGAGCTGCTGGATGACTTTAGCGGGACTTGGCACCTTATGTGATTGGGCTATTGTAGGTAATTAGTGATGCAACTCCTCTGCAAGCCCAGTGCACAGGATTTGTCTTTCTTTCTTTCTTTCTCCCTTTCTTACAAACCTGCATGTTAAGAAAGGAAGGAGGAAATAAACTTGGGTTGAAAAAGCAGTTTCTGCTAGCAGAAAAATTCTGAGAGCCCAAAATGTTTGTCACCATGTATAACAAAAAGTAAAAATCTTGGAACTTGAACTTGGTGAGATTTTCTAAAAACACATCTTTGTTTTCATGTCACAGAAATAACATTTCAAAAATTTCCCAGAAAAAAACAAAAGGAACCTGCACATCCCCACTAGGATTTTTACTACACATGTATTAATTTCCAAGGAAAAAGTATGTTTTGAACCAGCCATAGTTACACAGGACCCAAGTGGTTTAGCCTTGGAATCACTCATTCTGTGATGTTCTCTCTCCTTCAGAATGTTGTTCATTACACTGCAGAGATACCTGGACATTATCTGTTCAATTTGATGAGTTTTCAGAGGTTTGAAAATCAAATTTCTATCTCCATGTTTGTACATGCCCATTTGGCAGACAATCTTTCTTACTCTCTGCTTCTAAGTTCAGAACAGAGTTGAGGCTCACACTGGACTCGGTGTAACTGCTTTCGCATGCTCTTACTGGTGGTGTTTGAACTGGTTGGCACTGGTCACACCAGCCTTTTTGTTACCTCTGGGCTCCTCTTAGTAGCAGTGGGAACTCTGCTTGGTCTCAGGAGAACTCAGTGTGTTACAGGTCTGGGTTTGTTTTTAAGAGCTTTCTGTCTTTGACCATGAATTTTATTTTATCCTCTTTCTCTTTTGAATTGCTTCTTGTTTGGTGTTTTGTTTTGGTGTTTTGTTTCTTCCTCTCTTACTCTTATTCTTTCCTTACTCCTTCACTACTCTATCTTTTATTCTGCATGGTGTCAATGAGTATTGCAGCTTGTTTTGAGTTCAGGAATAGAAATGCTTTCCACTTTCCCTTTGCTCTACTCCAGGCATGTGTAAAGGAGCAGATAAATGTTGACAGCATTTTGCCGTGGTACCTGTTGGGCTTACTGCAAACATTGAGAGCAAATTGCAGAATAAATTCACATGCTGAATGCTGGAGAAAAATTACATCAGAGATATAACAATGGGTAGTGGGAGCTGCCCACAGTTGCTAAAGCATTTAGCTTAATTAGACACTTAGTAAAGGTAAATATACCTATGGCAAAGAACTGTATGGTTTGCCTGCATGGAGTCTTGAATTATATTGTATTTTGTATCAATATGCACGTTGAACCACTCCATTAGGAGAAAATTAAAAGCAGAGTGTGTTTTACAGTGGCCACAAGATTCTGGCATGTTACAAGAGATCTCATCTTTTTAAACTCTGAGTTAGTTGTGCAAGGAAAACAGCCTCACTTCCTAATGTTTTTTTCTACTCTCATTTATATTATTATCCAGGTTGGTTTAATTTGGAGGCCTTTTAGAGTGCAAATTCTTTATGAAAAGATTGCATACCAGCCATTGTTAGAAACTACACATAGGTCTGTAGACCAGCCTTTTAGTGAAATTGAAATTAGTGTATGTTAGAAATAGTTTGGTGTTGCTTCTATATTTTAGATAATGTGTATTCATTTTAGAGATTTAACGGTGGTGCATAACTAGGGTGAGAACAGTGTTGCAAAGAAGACATTCCCAGAATTTTATTCTTTTGGAGTAAAGATGAGACAGTTGTAAATCTCCGTGTATTGACAGAGAAAAGCTGTGGTAACATTGATTGTTAGCCTGCTTTTAAAGACAGACACTGAGAAAATGAGCAAGTTTGGAGTGATATAGGTAAACACACACTGTACAAGTGTTCCAGACTATGCTCAACCTGGCAGCATAACAGTCTTCAGCTGCACAAACTTGGTCAGTGTGCCACAAGTCTTCCTGCTTGCAACCTTGGCTTGGTAGGCAAAGGGACTGGAGCATTCTGTATCTTGCTCTGACCTGGTTCTTCTTCCCCCTTACCAATTGCTCTCAGCTCTGCAAAGTGAAGATGTAAGATCCAAAGTTCCGTTCTCTTACTCCTCCCCAAGCAGGCAGCACCTGACCCCTGGCATATGAATGATTCCCTCTCCTCTAAGCCACGAATGAGGGATTGGTTTGTTTTGCACAGTGAAACTAGGAGGGTTTGGCATGTTCAGGCCATGGAAAATAAGGACACGATACTGGCTTATCTCTAGGTGAGTCTCATGCACATCTCTTGCAGAGTTCCTAAATTAAACTCTCCAGAATGCAAAAGGAAAGTTTGAACAATGACGTGGCACTGCTCACTGGCTGGCAAAAAATCATCTGCTTATTGGAGCTGGGTGCTTCCTGCTGTATGGGGCACTTTCTGGAATGTTTTATTCACTCACTGAGCATTTTGAGCTTTGGAAGTGACTCATGAGCGGTACATTTAGCCTTTTTAGCTTTAGATATTTTGTTTCCAGCACCAAACATTTGTTGGATTTCCTCTCAGAACAGCCATCTCTAAATGGATGGATTCAGTGCCAGTATCAGAACAGACTGGTAAAAAATCCTCCCTCTGCTATCAGAGTGGGGCACATTATTTTATTTTGCTATCCTCCACTAAGATGTAACATCAGACTTTTGAAAGCAGTGTCTAAGGTTTTACACTCTGATTTCACAGGCAAGATGTTGGGCAGAAACTGTTAGTGCAGCTTTTCTCCTTTCATCAAGCTGAGCAGAGCTTGGCCACAATGAGCTTTAGTTCATCACTCACTGCCCTTATGCTCACTAGGCTGATGCTGCTGCTGGTAAAATAGATATAATGTTTACCTCACTAAAGTCCTACCAGATTTCAAGCACTTTTAAACAATACTGACAGTACTTGGTTAGCAGAAATGTCAAACAGTGGGTGGAAGATTCCTGACAAGGAGCTATCACAATACATCAGTAGAAAACAAGGGAAAACACCACCATTTGAAGGCATTAATGTGCCTCCCATTAACACTCATGGCCACGGGCCTGGGTTTCTCCATCCTTTCTTACTGTTGACATCAGTGCTTGTTTTATATTATTGACCTGCAAGATATTAAGAGCTTACAAATTTAAAAATGCTTCTGATATAAACATGTGTGGCTCCAGAAAAGTGAGAGAAGTTAGGCTGAAAACTCAACAGTACAAGTGGGATAGTTTAAATGGGGAGTGAGCAGAACTGGCCTCAATAAATAGACCAGATTAATAAAGTGATGCCTCTTTGCAGGACTTTCTGCAAGAGACTGCTGCTCTTTGGCTGTAGAAGTGACACTTTTTCTGAAGGTGGTGGTCTTAATTTCCCTAAATGTGCCATAGGAGGAAAATGTGACGTGCAACAGTCATGACTTGCTCTGCTTTTATTCCTGTGTTCCCTTTCTGGTAACAGTGTAAGGAGAAATACAGCACTTGAATGTCATGTGAGTTCATGACTAAACAATGTTGGACATCTTTTTGGCACAATCAAATACGTTCTAATGCCAGCAAAAATTTGCATAAAACAATGGATTTTGGATCCCCTGTTGAAACAGTCAGGAAAAGTCTTTTTTTTTTTTTTAACATTCAGCTTACCTGTGTTGTGGAACTATAAATATCTTTCCCTCCCTAAGACTTTCTAAGTCAAGTTATAGCCTATGTAGTCTATTATATAGACCCCATAAATGAGGTGCTTACATTGGAAATAGTGCCAAAATATGACATCAGATAGGGGTTGATTAATTAATGTTTTTGCTGAGAAAGAGAGGAAAGTATTCTTAGGTTTCCTCTTCCTTTTATGGAAAAGAAATATAATAATATATTACCTCATGATAGCATGATTCCAATGCAAATGGCAGAGACTGGTGGCTTATTAATAGGCCTTGCCTGTAGCAAGGCTCCTTTCCCTGCTTCAGTTTGAAATTGATTATTTTAATACAGAATTCCTGAATGAAAGAGGTTCTTGGCCTTTTCCTGGGCTGTTGAATAATGTATGTGGGAGAAAGCAAATAGAAGCAGAGGGTCTCAGCTGCCAGAACAATGGGCTGTGCACAGAGCTGAGGGGGCACATTAGTTTATCATTGCCTTGTCAATCCTCATAGGCTGGGAATCGTGGGATAGCCTGGAAAGAAGCAGCTGCTGAACGTGTGGTAAACTGACCGGGGCACTTCAGAGAGACGACTACATTTACACATCTGAAAACAAGATATTGATTTTCTCTACAAAGCTGGAGAGAAATAGTCATCCTGAAAATATATCTAGATCATGGCTTGTTTGCAAAACCGTGGCATTTTCTGGCTGTTCCGAGAGCTGGGAGCCTCCTTGTGATGGGGCTTGCACATCTGAAAATAGTCTGCCTGAACTTTGTTTTTCCTCTTAGTTGATTGACTGCCTTCTTAATCCTTTTAGTGATTCATTGCAACTAAAATGTAAATGCAAGCAAGCTGGATTTGTAAATGTTAACAAAAATATTTTCCCTAGAGTAGTAGACTTTTAAAGGTAAAAAACGTGTTTAAAGTTACATATTCCCTTTCTGTGGGCCAAATAGATCTTGAAGAAGCACTTGTGTGCACTGGTATCACAGGCTCTGCCCTTTCTAATGGAAGTAGAATTCACTCTGGATGTCAGTTTTGGTTTGTTTTACCTTCTTAGGCAGGAGATTTTCTTTACAGCTTCCAAAAGTGATAAAAAGAAAGTGAAACAGTACTTGACCTGAACAAAATGAGATTATAATTATTATTTTTTTTTAATTATGAAAGATTTAAAGCAGAGATGACCACACATTTCCAGGTGTAGCAATTACTGTGTCTCTGAATTGCTGAGATCTTGTTCTAGGCCAGGTTATTAGGGTGCTGTTCTGTGCCTGTGACCAGAATTTATGGCTGTGATTTTAGCTCTCAGAAATCCTGTTTATGACTCACAGTCTTCTCTGCTGGGTCCATAAAAGACCATGTTCACAATTTAAAGTTCTTGTCAGAAAGGAAATATTCTTATCCATGTACATCTATTTGCAGATCCAGATTCCCCACAGGTGTGAAGGATTGGGGTTTTTTGCCCTCATCTGTGCAACTTCGATGACAGTTACAAACATGATGACACTTGGCTTCATGAACTGCTTTCTTGGTTTTGTCAGTCAAAAACCAGATGCCTCAGCACTTACCAGAAGCTGCAATCGTTGCACCTCAGCAGTAAGTAGATCTTGCAAGGGCTACACTTTGTAAAATAAGCCACTTTATATTTTGTTACTGAATATAATCACCAGTAGTCAAAATCCCCTCCAAAGCCAGGACAAATTTTCAGACTATTGCAGACTGTTGTTTTCCATCTGGATATATGTATAAAATTAGGGTCCTCATGGCTTTCCAGTCTGATGTTGTGATGAGAGCAAAGGGAAAACTAGAACAGCATAAAAAGATTTTGCTGTCTTAGGGAAAGTATAATGACTTAAGTGTGGTTTGATTCCCAAACCAGTGAGATGTACCGCAAGGTATTACAAATTATGATAACTTAAAACCAGGTTTCTAATCTGAATCTGAGAAAATGAATTGATGTTCAGGTTTTCTAATGTTCAGAGAAGCCAGAATCCTGTTGTTCATAATGAGAATTCTGTCTTATTCATTCATATTTGGACTTAGGACTATAGGTACAGACCATTAATGTCTTAATTATTTATTTCAGAATATTGCATCAAGGCAGATATTGCTTTCAAAATGTGATAAAACTTAACCTTATGCAACAAGTTTCCTCTTAGGAATTTTCAGGTTTCACATAGAAAATTAGAGGCTTTTCAAAACACAGGAATTGTGTTATATCATTTCCGGACATCTCTGTACCCTGGTTTAAGCTGGTAATTTTGAATAGTGTCCTCATGAATAACCACATCTGTGAAAATGTTAGGTGAGAGACTTAAATTCTGCAGTTAGAGAAGCCTGACTAAGCAACAAGAAGAAAAAGGCTGAATCACATCAGAGGAAGTTTATCAGTTACTGGAACTTCACATTGTATTTGCTTCAGAGATCTTTTCTGAACAACAAAAAGCTCAGAATAGCTTACCTTGCATTTCCTTCCCTTGTGATTTCAGTAGGAGTTTTGCATGGGATGAGCCAGAAAGGATCCCTTTAAACTGTGTCATGAAATACAGGAAGCGTATTTATTTTTCCTCACAGCTATATATTAAATATTCCTAAAGGATGCAGCTGAATTAATTGCACGGACAGCAAGTACTAATGGAACAAGATGAAACCTTGATCAAAACAATATGTTTTAAGTATCTTCTTTCCCTGTTGAAATAAATCCCAAGAATTTATAAGCAAAGGAAACATTGGTGTAGTTATACTGAACATTTTTAAGACTAGCCATAATCTCTAGACTCATTAAAATTAATGGCCTATGGAAAGATACGGCTGTCAGCTCTACTCAGTTTTCATTCTGGAGACACGTTGTGCCACTTGTCAGTGGGATAATCTTCTAAGCAACATGTCTCAGGTTATATGTTTCTCCCTCTTCCTTAAATTCAAAGCAACAACTATGCCAGAAGAGAATGTAACAAGGGAATGCACCCAAATATAGGCAAGGATGCTCTATCTACAGATACCACGAGAGTTGTAGATCTACTAAGTAACTGAACAATAGGCATAAATTATTGGGCTCTCTTTGAGCAACCAAGTTGTTAGAGTTCTGAGAAGCAGGAATATCTAGGGAGCCCAGTACCATCACTTAGAGGATGATTGTGACTTGTACAGGTAAGATTGCTCCTGTGTAGGAGATACTGCAAAAAATAACTGCATTACAAAGAAAGCACTGATGACAAGGAAGTGATTTCTGGAGGAGATGGTGCATCATGTAAATGCAGTATTTCTACACAAAATATTTCTTATGGTTTAGATGTAGAGTTCACAGGGTAAAGCTCTGATCCTTCAGTTCCTGTTTCTTTTTCACTCTGCAGAAGTGCACTGAAATCACAGTGTGCAGGAGGCAACAAGTGGACCTGGAGCCTGATTGCAGGTCCTGTGCAGTGAATGAGGGGAGAGGGAAGGCAGCTACTTCCCCAGGACCACAAAGCCTTTGCTCGGTGTTGTTACATGTATCTAGGGGTGACTGCTCTGCAGTTCTGCCAGGGCAGAGCAGCTCCACAGGCTTCTCTTGGTAGGGCAAGGAAGGCATTACCAAGCTTTTTGCTGTGGCTCCTCTGTCTGGCAAATGAAAGGTTCCTTGACTTTACGCAATCCCAGACATATCTAGGAAAACCAGTGGAGATGAGTTACAACACTCTCAAACAACAATTGCAGAATGGCTTGTAGCTGCCACCTTACTCTTCTCCTAGCTGGACAAATGCTTCACTCCTCTCCTGCCCTTCCTCACTGACCAGTGCAAAAAGTCTGCTCTTCAGGATGTCCTGATTCACTTCTGCCTTAGAAGAATATCTGACACCTCCTTTCCCCTCTTTACACTGTAGGTGAGAGGCAGGTCAGAGAGCTGCCTGCCTCACAGCCCACTGGGGCTGACCCTGCAGTGCTGAGCTCCAGCAGCATCCCTGGCCCACCACTGTTCCCATGCCAGCACTTTTCTCCATGACCATAATAGCATTTCCTGATTTGGGTTGGCATTTCCATTCCCCCCAGCTTACAAAGCATGCCACAAAGTCAAACAGCAATTCGCCTTCACCTCCCAGCCCCAGTAATGTTCTGCTGTTCTCTGAGTCCTGCCTTAGTAACAAGGACTCTGTTACAAGAAGAACATCAATATTAAAGTAATTTTCTCAAAATATTTCCTTTTGTGCATATGTGGTGGGGGAGAAGCATGAAGTAATACCTGCATGTTCTTTCAGAGTAAATATTGTTTAAATTACTTGTTCTGCAGAGCAGCTAAATGCATTTCATGTTCCACCTAAAATTTCCTGTTAAAATATGGGCTGATATGTATTTTCCTATTTTAAAAGATTTTTTTGGAATATATGGAAAGCTACAGTAAATGATAGTTACAGCCTTAGCTTGTTTCCACATTTAGACATTTTCCCCAACCAATGGTCCTTCACAGAATAGTTTTATAAAACATAATCCCTGTATTTTGTTTTAGAGGACAGAAATAGTAATTACTGAAAACTATCTCTGTAGCATAAAAAACAGTTAAATTTTAACATCAAACAGTGAGAGAATACAGAAAATCCTGTAATGTACTTGTTGTTTTTTTTTTGCCCATGGTATTTTGCATCAGTTGTAGTCTTTCATGTCAATTTTTTGGTATATGTCTGGAGCAAACTGCATGGTCTCTGAGACTGTTGGTGAAAGTGTAAGGCATGGAACATTTGCTTGAGAATCTGAATGGAGCATCTCGTTCTTCTAGTAAAAAGTTTGTCTCAAATCTGTTGCTTCTGTGTTCTTGCTACTATGTTAAGCCAGATAAAGAGAAAACATGACATTTATTTTTGCTCCTCCTACCCATGCAGCCTGTTTTTGGAGTTAGTGCTGTACTTGATCTGGTTCCCACTTATCAGCTAACAGATAAGGCTGAGTGATTTAGTTAGTTAAACACCTCTCTTCCAACTGCTTTATTGTGATTTACTGCCTTGTTATTGTTCAGAGAAAATGTCTGAGCCAGGTGAAATGCCAAAAAGCAGTCACTTGCTACCAGAGCTTCTGTTGGTTTTGTTGTTGTTAACACACTGCATTTTCTTATTAGTCTGCTTCTTTTCTCATCCATTTGTCAAACCTGAGGAGCAGAGCAGAGCAGCACACAGTAGCTGCTCATGAGGCCATGCAGGTCTGATAACACTCCCAGCAGGACCACCAGTAAATAGCATTAAGATGGGATGCAAACCAGCCAGGCCAGAAGCACAGGGAGGGCTTCTGCTAACACACAGTGAGGGTTTCTGCTAACACAGAGAGTAACTAAGCTGTGATGGGAGAAACTTCCTAGTGTATGAAGGTAAGACCTGGGCCTCCCTTTTTAATGTGACATCATTTGGGAGTGATGTCCAGGCCCAGAAGCAGTGATCATAGCTTGTGATATGTTGATCTGAGCTCCACTCCATCTGTCTTCTATGGAGAAATGATTTCTCTCCCTCACCAGCAATTGCAACACACTGGCTATAGAACCAGAACTGTCTTCCCCTCTTGAGAGTGAGGTCACACAGCCAGGGTGAGGTGGTGAATTGGCTGGTGCTGTCCTTCTTGTTTCAGGGTAGTGAATATCTTACTTTTCCTCTGGACTGACAATGAAGCTGCTGAAATGTAATTGTAGTTTAATGTCATTTAATGAAGCAGTATCTGTATTTCTGTGGGATATCTACAGAAGCATCTTGTTGTCATACCTGAGGGCAAGTTTTGAGACTTCATCTCAGCAAAACATTTATCAAAAGTTCACCAGTTCTTTTCATCCAAGATCAGGTATCTCCAGATGCAGCCAAGAATTGTCTACAGATCCTCTCTGCACTGAGACAGGCCCACAGGAAAGTGGCTTCTTGACCTCACCAGTGGCATGGAAATATAAAAAATACAAAACATTTCCAGCAAAACCGTAAAAATCTCTGTTAAATTATTTGAGTCAGGCTGAAATTGAAGTCAATTTAAGCTGAAGATAATCAGGGTAACTTTCTGTCAAGTCTTGCTCTGACACTGATGCATTGTGTGCTTTTCCCTTATAGGCAAAAAAAATTAGTATGATGTATGAGAGAACTTTACATGTGTGTCCATACTAACAATCATATCAGCTTATCTATTTAATTAGATGACATCCCTCACCAAATCAGTGCATACTGCTGCAATGGTTGTGTGTGGAAAAGGTGTCTGTGTTCATTTGTCCAGTGAAAATACTATCAACATAGCTGGCATATATCTGATCTCTCATCTGTCTTCAGATCAAGTCTGGAGATCAGTAGGGCAAGACTCATGCAGGAATATGGTCTTTCTCCATTCTCCAAAGACCCTGAGAAGTTTTTAAGGTTTGTTTGACTTGGCGTATCTTAATGTCATAAAGAAAAATGACTTTTTTTACCCCCACAGGATTAGGAAACTCGGACCCTTCCTGACAAATATGGGCCTAAATTAGAGATTTCATCTGTGTGACTAGTGCTGCTTAGTCTTGGTCATCCTTGGCTTCAGACAGCATTAATCTGGTGCTGATTCCACTTAAAGGTGAGTACCAACTGCAGGAGAGCAGGACATTCAAGGCAGCTCTTTCATATTTATTTTTTTTTTACACAGTTCAGGGGCTGCACAACCCACTTCAGATACCCTTGGAGAGAGCCAGCATCCTGCCCTTGCTCCTCCACATTGGATCTGCTCTGCTATACACTACATGGCAGAACGTCCAGTATGAGAAGTCCAGTCATGAGTTAAACTGATGGGGATCTGCTCTGACCTGGAAGAGTATTTAATGTATCTTCACATTTTCTTGTCAAAAAGTGTAGTCTAATATGGAAGAATAAGAGGAAAGCTAAGGGCAAAACTCTGTCTCCAGTCCTCCATGGAGCAAGGGATTTGTACAAAGATCAGGCAAAGAAAATCCCATCCATACAAATGTTTCACTTTGCTTATTGTTTCATTGATTCCTAAACTACGGAAAGAAAATCCCTAACCATTTTGTTAGATGTTATTTCCTATTTCCCCAGTTAACCTTCAGCTTGCCTAAAATACTACAATTTTCAATTTAATCCATGCAATATATACAAAGTGAAGATATTACAAAAATAATTAAAAAATCAGAGTTTAAAGATATTTTTGGGAAACTCTTACATAAGCTCATCTTATGAAGGATCTCTGAGCAGTCTCTTCACATTTTTTGAATTCACAGCCTAAAGCAGACTTGCTTTTCCCAACACTGCTAGGATTCAAGGTGCATCTTTAATTGGTTTAATGGAGCCACAAGGCATTATATTAGACAGCTTTTTCCTAGTTCACAGAGGTCATATTGACATGTAACTCATGGTATTTCCTTGTTTTCAAGATAAGATACAACAAGGGGAAGTGTTCAGTTCCAGGTGAGTGGGAGAGGGCACAAGAAATGGGAAGAAGATAAGAGTGTTTGATGCTGGTGGGAATTTATCATGCAGTGTCTCTTTGCACTCAGGCTGCAGTTGCTCAGGAGCCTGCCTGCTCACAGCACCTCAGTCTTCCTGTTCCTCCTGAAGAGTGTAAGCAAATAAGAGAGTGGTATAGTGCAGCCACGAGCAGGTGAATCAGACAAGGTCCCCTCTTAAATATCATAAGGCTACAGCAGGTTTCACAGATGGCATAATGCTGGGGTAACTCCCAGTCACCTCTGCTACTAGCAGAAAAAATGCAAGCAAAAGCTGCTAGTGGCAGGTTTTCAATCCTCTCTTCCTAGTAGAGCCAAAGAAATTCTGCAGTAGGAAGGAATCGGTGTTCAATTTTAATAACTGAATGCAACTTCTTTTCACCAAACAGGTTAAAAAATCTTCTCTCTTCTGTGACGTGTCATATACTCCTTGCCTTTTCTACACCAGTGCACAATGCAACCTTGACTAGAAGTGATGGGCAATAGTCCATCAGTATTTACTACTGCCCTAGCTGAGTGCAGCTAATCAATAGTGCAAGGTTCACAAGATTCCCTTGTTCCAGTTTCCCCCTTCCCACTGGAAACAATTGTTCTTGGGCCTTTTGTGCAGCACATGTAGAGGTGAAAATATTCTGTCAGTTTTTTTCTTAGGATTATTTAGCCAGCTCATGGCTGTAAGAGACAAACTGGAGTTCAGAGTCAACAGCATGCACACTAAAGATGGTTCTTAGAGTGGTTTCTAGTGGCTAGATATCTTGAACATGAGCCCTATTTTTTCTTCTAAACTTCAGGTCTAATCTTCAGCTAGTGTCATGGCTTTGAAGGTCAACAAGGATGATTGTGTTCATCTAACTTAACTTCCTGAATAACCTAAGCAGTGGGAGTCCTCTGTGAATCGTTGCTAGAAGGTCAGTACTTGTGCTTCAACTAGAATATCATTGTTGCAGAACCATCCATGCACAGTAAAGGAAAAGTGTACAGATTCTCTGCACTTACTCTGTTTTTCTACCAGCTCAACTTTGGAGTAAAATCTGAACTTTGAAGTTAATGTGAATTTATCAAGTTTCAAAATCCATCCACTGCATCTTCTGTCTAAAACACAGCAGGTCAGATTTCTCTTCCTTTTGTATTATGTAGGGGCTATGACTGAGTCAGATGGTCTATTTTGAAAGGTACTGAATAGATTGAGCTCTTGGAGTCTTTCACCACAAAGGATGCTTTCCTACCTTTTGCTCATTCCTGTGCCTTTTCTCTGGACTCTTGGGTTCTCCAGTGTTGTTTTTGCTTTGCAAATGCCAGAACTGTGCACAGATTTCAGGAACAGTAGTACCAGTACCAGCTAAAAAGGTAATACAGCCTGCTGCTCTTTGAGATTTTGCTGCTTACATACCCCAAGGTTGCACTGGCCCCCTTGGTTACTTTAAGGTGAAGGAGAATAATTTTCATCCACAAGCCCAAAGATTTTTTTCCAAGTTGGAAATTCCCTGGGTAAATTCCTCAGCCTGTTATTGTGGCCTGCATGCTTCATTTCTAGGTTCTTGATTTTTGGTTTGGCTCTAATGAAAGATGTATTTGCTCATTGTGCATGATTTACTAGGCCATCCAGCTGACTTCATATTATTGGTCCAGTCCTCTTTAGTTAACTTTCCCCAGTCTGTATTCTGTATCACTAATGTTTTAATATTATATAGATATCTGTGATTCTGTGATTTATGTTTGTTTTTTTCCCCAAGTAGTTGACAGAAATGGTATGTAGCAGAGAACAGACCCTTAGGGACTGCACGCAAACCAGCTGATAAACACAATTCCTATTTAAAATTACATGTGGAAACCTATTATTTAATCAGCTTTTAATCCTTTTAATGTGCCTAATTTTAGATTTTTACTGGTCTGGTTTATTAATCAAGATGTCATCCATAAAACACCATGAACATGCAAACACTTTGCAGCCACTGCTGGCACACAAACCTTTCATTTTGAGTTAGTCTGACAGCATAAGTTGTAGATAAACTGATGTTGATTAGCTTTGGGTTAATCAGCCCTTCCTTGTTACTACTGCCTGTCTTTGGGAGGTGGTGTGTTGTTTAACTCTCCTGGGCAGATGGCTCTTAGCAAGTAAGAGGTTCAACCTCCCAAAGTTCACAGAAGGGTCCCAAGAGAGAGATGGATGGTATCCATGGCTCACCACGAGCTCAAAGACAAAGTGCATTTCCTTTGTTGAGGTTGCAGTATTTCTTCCTGGTTTGTTTGGACACCACATAGTTTAATATTTCCACACACAACTAATGAAATTCTCAAAATAATATCATTACAACCTGTTCCATTTTCTTTACTGGGGGATTGTTTTTAAATAGATAAAATAGCTAGAATAAAAATTGTACAAAAAACAGTGGACTTTATTGAGATCTAAAAATCATGCAATGAAAGAAAGTAATAATAATGCTGCATGAGATGATAATAGCTAGTATTGAAATGTGTTACTGTCTACAGGTAAGAAAACCAGTATTACTTTAAAATCATGCAATGAAAGAAAGTAATAATAATGTTGCATGAGATGATAATAGCTAATATTGAAATGCGTTACTGTCTACAGGTAAAAAAACCAGTATTACTTTCATGCAGCACAATTATTTCTGTGTTGTTAGATGATATCTAGGTAGATATCTGGATTAGCTGTTGTTAAAAGAAGCAGAAATCTGTGATGATTGCTTTGTGTGTCTCTTTTCCTGCATAAAATAAAAAGCAAATTACTTTCAAAATCTCACAAACAATGTTTCTCCTCAAGAAACCTGTCTCACAGCATCTGTCATCACTGAGTTTAAATAAATGGGAAAAATAGCCATAAGTGGCAATTAATGTGCCCTCCACCTAAATTTTCCATAATCCAATTAATATTTTAATAAAATGTCTCATTTAGGCACCAAAAAATACTATGGTGATATAATGATGACTTGTAAATTGTTACTCTGTGAGTTCTCTGTTGCTTTATTAACAGTGCCTCAATATTTGCAGAGGCATAAGACTATTGCTGATAATTCTTCAACACAGTGGTGTGTGATCTGTGACCTGTATATATGATTTTGCAAACTAGAAGGCTGGACAAATGATACAAAGAAACTCTCTGTTTTAGTTAATTCATGTGACTCTTGATCAAAATATTCTGGATTTACCAAAAATTAATATATTACTGAAAATATTTTTCTAAGGGGTATTAAGTCACTGTCTGGTACATTAATAGCAAGTTAAAAACTCATCAGCATTTTCTTCAGTCTTTTTACTAAATCAGTTCACTTTCTGAAAAGCCACACTTCTTTACACCTTTAAGTCCATGATCACCCTCTGACATGTCACCCTGATGAAATATGTTTGTGGAATTGGACTCTGAGCATGAAGGGTTAAGCTTTTGGAGAAGTGCATTGTTTTAAGTTTCCCAGAGGGTGAGTCATCTTGCAGTGCATTGCATCGAGGTGCATCAGTCATGTAGCTTTATGTCTTGGAGTCATAAAGTCACCTAATCAGATGTGACTGACACTATTTGAGATGACAAGTCACCCAGGAAAGTGCAAGAAAACAAAACCCGTGTTTTTCTGAAAATTCTGGTTAAAGCTGCTGTCCTTCCCCATGTTTTGTTTTCCATTGCACTGAGGAACGTATGTTTTATGGGTAGGGGAAGGGGCATGAAAATGTTTTCTGATGTAGAAAAAATGCAAGCTATTGTCATCTGGGCACAGTAAAACTTATACAAAAAGTGTTCTTGCAGTCTTTTCATTGTGGAAGCCTTTGGAAATATTATTTCTCTTTGGCTATGAGAAGTTCAAGAGGCACAAGACTCTGCACACAAAGCACAAGTGTTCTTGTAATGTAAAGACAAATACACAGGCACACATGTACACAGAGGCTTTTGGTAAGATCCACAAAAGAAATTAGCCACCTATGTCACTTCATATGGCAGCACATCATACATGCTGAAGATTTCTTCTGCTTTCAAGTCCTCACACAGAGCAGTTCTGGTACAAGAGCACTGAAAATTACAAACCCAGAAGTTTCACAGACCTAAGGAAAAAGGTTCCTTTCACAGCAGAGTTATTCTCTTTGATTCTGGTTCAGTATCATGCTCAGAAGATAAAACACAGAATTTTCACAGAGCTTCTAAACTGCTCCTCAGGATGAAATGCAGCCTTTATCTACTGCTTTTTTACCTGAGTATGTATGCACATAGTGTTGCACAAAACCCACTCTGCATTCTTGTAGACATGCTTATACCAAATGCTTTTTGCCGTTCTCCTGAAGTGCTACGTAATTGGAAATGTCCAACAAGTTTTTCCTAAGAAGAATACAGCTTTTTTTTTTTTTTTTTTTTTTTTGCAATGATTTTTTTTTTTTTTTGGTTTTTGATAGTTTTTTTTAAAAATTG
>NW_009953098.1:1778671-1826797 GCF_000747805.2 Chaetura pelagica | reverse complement strand
TTTTTTTTTTTTTTTTTCCAATGTTGTTTTCTTTTTTATGGTATTTGATAGTTTCATTTAAAAACTGACTGGTAAACGTTACATAGTTTTGACATTATGACAGTTGTGTAAGATAAATGCTTGAGAGGGTCTGTAAGAATTCAAACGCCATAAGATATAATAGTAAAATTTATCTGAAGAGTTTAAGCAAGTTATTTTTTCATTATTTTAATGCTTATAGTAGTCAATAATAAAAAAACCTGAAAAGTCTTACAGTAGGAATTTTCAGGTTCCTAAAAAATTATCCCATAACTATATGCTCAGGTTCTAGTGCTTGTTTTTTCTATTTATCCATCTCAATCCCTGTAGCTTTTTCCCAGCATCTAATTTTTTCTCAGTGAAGCTAAGCAGGCAATAGCTTATAGCTAGGAAAACATGAAGATGTAAAGTATAGATATAAGAGTGTAAAAGTTAAGATTTCTACAGCCAGGGAATGAGAAATCAACACTCCAAAAAAAATCAGATTATTGCCTTTTGGTTGCATAAATGTGGATTTAGGAGCTTAATTGTAAGTCCCTGGGTTGATTCTGTATGCCATGCAACAATAAGATTGATGCTGTGATAAAGCAGCTTCTCAAGAAGCAAGAAACTGAGCCAAGCTGTGGTATCAGCTTTCAGGAAGCTGCCTTTTATTTTGCTTTTTCAGTATTTAGCCACTAAGGCTCCTTCAAGCATAGGAAGTGAAGCAGCTGTTTAAAATGAAAGCAGTGCACATGGTAACAAGTAACTGTACCTCCACTAGCAGGAGCATGAGAATATACTAGGGAATAACATTCTTTTAAGGCTGCTTTACTAGGAATGAAAGTTGTTGATGTCCACAAACTTCAGGTTTCTGGATGTTACCTGTTTTCCGGGCAAGACTTCTTGGGTGCCTGTACACAGGCACGTTTCCTAACTCTGTGCCTGGTGAGGAAGTAAACCTGTCAGCTAGGTGGGGAAACAGGGAATAAGCAAAGTTGGCAGCTGCCTGCTTTGCCAATGGATTGTCTTCAGACATTCCTGGGTTTTGGGTAGACATTGGCACAGAGCATTCTGGCTTAGAGGAGTTTCTGTGACATGGGCTTTGTTGCCGCATAGAATGAGACCCTGGAAACCTCCAGGGCTGCCTTGTCCTCAAAAAGACCCTCTGAAGCCTCATCTTGCCCCAGGGACTGGAAACCTGAGACAGAGAGCCTGCAGCTCCCAACGGGAAGAATATCACATTAGCCTGGAATGATGACCTGGCCAGTCATGTTTCCCTTGAGTTGTCCCAGAAAACGTGGTTTCAAACCTGCCATCACCTTCTCACAGCCTGGGTACAGAGTGCCAGCAACAGCCCCTCTGACCCTCCGTGCTTCCACACATCCTCAAACAAAGTTAGTCACTACTCCAATCCATCTTTTTTCCTTTTTTCTTTCACCCTGCCCCTCTTTTATCCTCACAGTACTTCTGTGTCCAGCTGAATCTGTGCATTCTTGAGTTAAATTTGCTATTGCTTGTATTCTATAAACCCCACTGTATTACACTTCCCAATTGATAGTAACCTATCAGTTTTGCATGGTTAAAAGTTGTTTCCTGCAGTTTCCCAAGCCTATTTAAATAGAAAACGTACAAATAAGGCACCTTCAGGTGGAAGTAGAAGAGATTTTAAAGAGGACAGTTGAAACTCATTAGTAAGAATGGGTGTGTTTTCCTTACATTTAAATCACACGGAGATGAAGACTTTATTTTAGACAGGTCTTTTAGGAAGCACTGTAATAGAAAAAAGGAGCCTTTCCAAAGTGCCATGGTTCCATTGCCTCTTACTCTAACAAGAGGTTGCAGAAAACAAGATTAAGCTTCCTGTTACTTTTTCAGTTTCCTAAAGATTCTGGTTTTCAGGTGTTACCTGGTAATTATTATATGTATGAACAAAGGTGTCTTGCAGAAGTACTTCTGAATAGTTTAATCCCAGTTTAATTGAAGCAGCAACCTTTATTCTGAAAAGTATGCAAATAGAATTATTTTTATTATAAAAAAACAACACAGACCTTTCTGAATTAATTTATGTACGTCCCTGTATTTAGAGTGGATTGTTTAATTCCTGTTTACAAGTGTTTGGCTTTTGTTACTTCTGTGTGCTCTAAGTTTCCCCTCCACACACTTATTTCCTTTCTCCCATTAGAAAACCATGCTGTAATCTATTTGTTTAAATAATGACATTTTCTCTCAATAAGTCATAAGACAAGCTATTGGCCTCATAATCTGTACTTAAACCCAAAAATATCCACATGGGTGCACAGCATTTGGCTAATTAATTTCTGATAATTTGCAATGTTAACAGCCAGCTGCCAGGGGCTTGTGTGACTGTTAATCTGCAGAAGAAGCTGTGGTGAAATCATTGGAGATCTGCTCCTGCTGGTTGCCAGATAAATTCTTCTTATGACAATGTCACTAGGTTAATTAATTCAATTAATGACTCCCAGTACAATGTTTTTCTTTGTCTTCTTCATTTGCCACAGGCTGCTGAACAGGTACTCCTGTGGATGCATTCTGAAGTTATGTCACAGATAAGGAGTAATGTACCATTTTTATGTCTAATTCTGAAATGTCTAAAATATTTAATTAAGTTCAGTAGCTGTCAATTCCATTAAAATTAGTTTCTTTTCTGTTGTTTCTAAATGGGAGCCATCAAATACCCATCACTTATTTTCAGAAACATTCATGATTTTAGGTAACTTTCATTTTAGATCTTTTTTTTACATTTCCTTAATGAAAGAAATTTGTTGTGGAACTTTGCTTTTCAGACATCAAGAACTGGATATTTGCTTTTGTCCTTGTAAAGAGGAACTGCCAAGCCAGATCAGACCTCAGGTGTACATGGCTTATCATCCTAGCTTCAATTATAGCTGGCTGATTTTTTTTTTAAAGAAAAACTGTTAGGAAAAATGTTTCAAAAGGGACATGTGGAAAGTATCTGAGACACCCTATGAGGCTCTTGAGAGTCCTCTGCCTTGAATGCCATCTCATCTTTCTGAACAGAATTAGGAGAACTTAGAGACAGTGCTTTTAAAAGCACAGCCATCACTTTTAAAGTTAGCTCATATAAAAATGGAAATAGACCACAGAGCAAAATCAGTTTTTCCTCTTGATCTTCAGCTAAGGAGTAAGCCAGAGGTAGGGCATCAAGATACATCCAAATTATGCTCTTTCTCAATCTGATTTTGCACCACTACCCCTTGGACTTCTTGCAGATCACTCTGGCTTAACATTATACGTTGGTATTTGTACTGGGGTCACCCTACATTTCTCTGTATTCCTTCTGCTCTGTTTCCCATTCATATTCTTAATTTCATCCCTTGCCTATGAGCTGACAACATACTTGAATGTGAATTACAGATTTGGAAATGAACTGAAGTGAATTGTAAATCCAGATCCCACTGATGTTAGAGCTCTGCCCTGGAAGCTGTACTGGGTTAACCATCATCTGGTATGTGATTAAATCAGGTTTAGAATAATTTTAATCATTTGGATGACTGATTAAACCCAGTGAAGACTAAAAGGCTTCCAATGAAAGCTGAATCTTGCTATGGGGCATTATAGCAACCTAATAAACCTGGAGAAATGAAGCGAGGAACAACCTAAACTATTACCAGGAGATTGATTCTGGCTTTCAGTGTCACACAACAAGCTGAGGAGCAGGTGATAGCTGCTGTTACCAGTGCAACAAAGTTGTGCACATGGGAATCTCCCTCTGAACTACCAGTGAGAGCTGCATGTTCATGTGCTCTGCAGAGGAGTGTCTGGCATTTCTACTATATTTTCAAAGACTGTCAACTGACTTCCCAGCAGCTCTTTCTCCTGTGCCACATTAGTTTTGCTGAATTGTGGATGCCAGGGTCAGCATTCTCTTCCCAGGGGAGCCAAGGGTAAGGTCTCCACTGTGTTGCTGGTGAGATGTCAGCTCTTCCTAACCCAGATCCACACACTGGAACAGCCAGTCCAGGGAGGAAGAGGTGATTCTGCAAGCTCACTGCTGCACTCCACATAGCCCTGTGCCCTGACAAAGCCTGCTGTGAAGTTTATGGCATCTTTTGACACTTGTTATCTAATGAAAAGACTATTATCCCTCTAAGGGGGAAATCACCATGTGCTTTTATTTAAATTCAATCCAAACATATACTTTTTAAATAGAAACACGCTGGTGTTTCATGTCAGGGCCCTTTAGCAACAGCAGCTGCCCAGCCAAGCCATACACAAAAGCATATTTTGAGCTGTCACTTTCCTGCAGCAAATGCTTTCCTTTGTCTCTAGGAGCTGAGTGATAGAAATCAGGATATGTAAATTTGGGCAATGGATCTTAATTATGAGCAGCAGGTGTCTGGGCAAGAGTGCTCAGGTGAGGAGGGTAGTACAGCTACTGTGACCTGCTTGTTGTCTGTGTACAAATCTCCAATTAATTATCCACGTTAATGAGCTCAGCGACCCAAGTGAAAGCAGAGTGCCTTGGCTGCTGCTCTGCTTCAGTCTTCTCAGCAGACAGCAGTTTAAAAGCCAGTTATGCAGCTCAGCCTCTGAGGAGCATGAAGAGCCATCACTAAGGCTTAAATTACCATTATAAACCCTGAGAAATCAATTTGTGGGAGTACAGACAACAATGAATAATCCTGTTGGAGAAATTAATTGCCTGATGAGTTTTTTTCTCAAGGTGTATTGACCAAAGAAGCATCTTCCCAGTTTGTTTGTAAGTGTGACCACTTTTGAGGAGACAACACTGTTTACTGGTTTAGGTAGGTAATAATTATTAGGTAAAAAATAAGCAATTATTATGGGTGGTTTGTTGCCTTTTTGTTTTATTTATTTGTTTGATTCATGCCCAAGGTAATATGTAGATTGTTGGTGGACTGGAGTGTCTCTATCTCGTGTCTGGACAGGTGAAGGTAAGGGATGGCAGGAATGGGGCCTCTAGGCCAGGTGCAGTCCACACTTTCCTCAGTCTGATCCCTCATTTGAGTGGGTAATTCAGTTTCTATGCCCATTCAACCATGACTGCTCTACCAAGGGTGGTAATATTGTACCACTTCTTGAAAACTGGAACATTACTGATCTATTTGTGCTGAAGTTCCCAGTCTGCTTTGTAAGCAAATGTGTATAGATGAGTTTACATGTGTGATTTTGGTTGACTTAAAGGTCTTGCTGCAGTGTGAAAGAGTGGGTCTCTGTCCTTGATTGTGTGATTCTGCCTTTGTGCTGGCTCTAACACACATGAGGCTCTTTACTGAGTCAGTTTAACAGACTGACCAACAGAAAGCTAACTCAGAAAAAACAGCAGATGGTTTTCCTTCCTCATCCTTTGGTGTTAGACCATCCCTTTCCCCCCAGCAGAGACATCATGATTCTCTTTTCAGTAGGATAGTTTAAGGAGCAACAGACAGGAGCCCCCATGTGGGCAGTAGGGACCAGTCTGTCACCTGGAGAATATATTTATATCAAGTGGTTATTCCCTTGCAACTTGTTTCCTGTTCCCTGCACAGAGACCTTGAGCCATTCCTGGGATAATCCAATTTTGTTGTTAGATAACTCCTGTGTTTCAGCAGTTTGCAGCCCTGCAGTCAGTCATCTTCCCCACTGTTTTATTTTTTCCTTCCTTTTGCCCTCTCCAACTGTGGCAATATCTAAGTAGACATATGGGCCCTCATTATGCATTGTCCTACACCTTGTGTGGCCAGTGAGGTCGGTGCAAAGTGGGTGTTAAACAGCATCATTCTTATGTGGCAGTGTTTTACACCCCCTTGGTAAATGATTATGTGAGATCCAGAGAAACAAACTGTCATCCTCAATACAGGGAAGTTTTGCTACAAATCTGGGGCACTATAGGTTGAAGAAACCAAAGCCTTTCCTCCCTTGAAAAACAAAACCAAAAGAAAGAAAATCTTTAACAAATATAATTGTGTGAAGGGAGAGGGCACTTGGCCAGGTTATAGCAGATTAACTTAATGGTGACCTCGCATGTCAGCCAGTGTATATAGACAAAGAATTATTAAACAAAACTGGTTTGCTTCTCAATCTTTTATTGCAAAGTAACAGTCCCTGATCTATTTTTCAGTAGAAAACTTGTGGCTATGGGTGCAAGTTTGTAATTGTCGCATCCGATTCATTTGTAAATCTTTCCACAACCAGGACCATTCTTGAATTAGAACTGAAATATCTCTATTTGTTTGGAGGAAATGTTGTTGCACAATGCAGAACAAACCAATCAAGCCACTTTAAACAGGACAAATGAACGAAGGCTTCAAGGTAGGATCAGCTGTTTATTTACATCCATTGTTGCCTTGATTCCCACACAAATATATTCTGTGTTTAAAATTTATAAAGCTGGGCAAGCCCTTCTCACGCTGTTCTCAGTAAAATATTGCTCACTGCATCTCTCTGAGGGGCTACTGACAAATAGGCTCTTGTTGTCTAACTTTCTCTCTGCTGAGGTTAATGATTAAGTGGTTCAGAAGGTTAATTCCTGGAGATAGTGTTGTCTTTGGCTTGAACAGATGTTGGTAGTGCTTTAATGTGGTTATCAAACTCTGCTGCCCTTCATTCTTTGCTCTGTGCAGTCCTGGGTATTGTTCACCAATGCATTCCTGGCCCACTCTATGGAGATCCAGCAGAGCTGAACATACCATCACATCACAGCTTCCCTGAGGTCACTCTGGATAATGCCAACATACAGCACATAAACTGGAAACCACAGTCTTGATCTTTAAAAGATCTGTAAATGTTTGTGCATGTATAAAGCTGCAGAATACCTTTTGAGCCTCTCCTTGAACTATCTGTAAAGCCACTCGCAGCCTTTATGTCGTCAAATCTCTCAATAGCCCCCGTGGAGCAGTGCACCCCTGTGCAAACCCTGCCCCTCCTCCCTTCCGTGCCTCAGATCTTGTTAGATGATCTGAATCTCAAGAGTGTCTGAAGTAATCTGTTAGGTAATCAGTACCTCTAACAGCCTGTTAAAACACTGGGGGTTGGACGTTTACAGCACTTGAAGCTGTGTCATTACAGGCCTTGCTGCATATGTGCAGAAGTCCTTTATTCCCACATCCACTGTGTCATAACCATCCATCAGGATATTGCATTAGGTAGCAGGAAGAGCAGTGTCAGGAATGTATTTACCAGGCAGCCTTGCAAACACCTTCTGCCCTCTTCCTGTATACATCACTAGCAGAAAAGCTTTTGGAGTTCAAAGCATCTAACCTCACTCTGTCTGGATATGAAAATCTCATAATTTTAATTATTGCATTGATTTCATGTATTTTTTAGCTTCACAAGCTCAAATTGTCTGCAAATTCAATGCAATATAAAGCACTGTGTTTTAATTTGAAGAATTACTGTGAACTTGTAGGAGTGAACTGTGGCATATGAAATCAGGGTTTCTTCCAAGAACTTTGTGTTTCTGTAACGTGGACATTTTTTAAAAACAATTCACAGTTGCAAAGAAAAGCTGGGACCAAATTACACCACTAGTATTTTAAAAAGTAGGATGCAAAAAGAAACACAAACTTTATAATGTCTATAATGAGTCTTTGAAAGTATTCATTTTAAGCCAACCTCATGGTGGGATTAACTTTGAATGTTAGTACTGACAGTTCCATGAGTGAATCATCATCTTGGATTTATTTGTGAAACTGTAAATGGAGAAGTACTGTTGCTTTTTGCTTTTTGTTCATTATAAACTGAGATTAAACTTCATGCTGATGATACCTGTGTCCCTACCCAGCAATGCTATATAAGAAACTCCGTCCTGGTGATGTGGATTCC
The DNA here is from genome assembly GCF_000747805.2 of Chaetura pelagica. Taxonomy (NCBI): domain Eukaryota; kingdom Metazoa; phylum Chordata; class Aves; order Apodiformes; family Apodidae; genus Chaetura; species Chaetura pelagica. Next base: position 1,818,991 of record NW_009953098.1, on the reverse strand, counting down.
TGACTTCCCAGTGGCCACCAGTGGCATCATGCCCTGCATTTGGGTTCCCTGGTGCAGTCTGTAGTTATAAACCTGCTGGAAAACAGTGGTGTCATTGCATATGACCATGAGCAATGTCCTCTGGACACAACCTTTACCACAAATGCAATACCTGCTTTTAACTGGTCCTCATCCTGACAGATTTCAAACATAATTGTGCCCCGAGGCTGTTCTAGATAAGACTTTTCTTCAGTGCTTGAACCGAAGCTGTGCCATGGGGCAGAAAGGAATGAAAACTCCCAGGGCCAGAAAAAGAGAAAGAACAAATTACCACAGTAATGAGGGTGCTTCTCTGGGGACAGAGTCCTACAGCCCTATGCCCCGTGACTCTTCCCAAGCAGTTAATCTAACTTTGCGTCAGATTGTCTTTCAGTTGGAATAGCCTTTGTGCTCCCTTATTTTTACTCACAGTCTCCTTAAAAAACAGTGTTGTACCCCAAATCATTTGCCAAGGACTGGAGGCATTTGCAGTTCAGAGGAGTTCCCAGTCTCAGGCATAAACCAGACCAGGCATAAAGCAGCAAGGGCTGCTGGTATGGTATGACTGATTTACTGGGTAAATCAGTCAGACTTCACTGGGCAAAGTCTTTCCAAAGTGCTCCTCCACTTCACCCTGCTGAAGTTGGAGATGTGATTCCCATAGATTTCCACGACAACACAATTAAAAAAACCCCTTCTTTCCCTGTTGGTAACTTGTATTTAAGCCAACGACCCTGGTTAGGCTGTAGCTCTCTGTGCTGCTTTTGTAGGTACTCGAACCAGGGACTTGCACACGTGCACTTGATTTGATATGAAATCCACAGTGATTTTTATGAAACCCTAGTTGAATATCCCCATGATATTTCTCACATCTCCTCAATGTTTCTCGACAGAAGCGTATGTGCCGAATCATGTGACAGCAAGAGGGTGGCACCAGCAAACCAGTGTGCTGAAGGTTAAGAACCCAGCAGTTGATGCAAACACAGCTGGGCTCCGGGCTTGCTCTTCTGCTGCAGGTACAGCAGAGGGAGCACACGGTGCAGCCGGCAAGTTACCTGAGCTCAGCTCTCGGGGGAGAACCTCGGGCCTTAAGGGAAGAGGAAAGAGGACGTACAACATGTAAAATCAGCAAATAATCCAGTTTTTATGTACTTTACAAGATGCCTAACACCTGGAGAGGGATCCAGCTAGAGCTTGCTGCAGTACAACAAAGAGAACAGCTGTGTATCAAGCTTACAGAACATTGCTGGACTGCAGCCTCCAAAACACCCCTGCCTATTTGCACGGCTCTCTTCTCATTGGTGATGTATGGGAAATTATTCTGACACTGTCCGAGGGGTGCTTTGAGTATACATAGGAATATGCTGTAGTGAATGGATTTTAGTATCTCCAGGGCTGTATTTCTTCTGGTGAGCTGCTGTGCACTGAGGTGTGTGCATTGCACCAGGGTATCACTGACCTTCCTAGAGCTCTGCACGTAATGGGAGGGACTCCAGAGCCTGGGAGTGGTTTCATTTGCAGGTGTATGAATGCCAAATTGCCAGTGATATTCTTGTCATAGCTCTCTTGCTACTGGTGTTTGCAGGTGTCTGACAGTGGATGAGGGCCGTGAAACATGGTCACCTCTGAGGATGCCTGGCTTTCCACTGGCCCTCCAGTTGAGACCTCTGCAGATATTCAGCTGTGACTCTTGCAGAAAAGCAACCCCTTGTCCCTGCTCCTGATTTCCAGCTCTTCTCTGGCTGCAGTGTTTGTGAGTCACATCAGCAACTGAGATGGGCTGAAAAGCAACCCCGAAAAAAAATTAAAATAATCATCTTTCAGCTGGATAAATTTCACAGCTTGGCTCATCACAGAACTGCACTGATCCCTGTGCTGTCCTGGCGTGGGCACATACATGAAGAAGGAGTAAAAAATCCAGGATGGAGTGGGGGACAATGGCTGTTAGCACTGGTTTAAATGCATAGCGAGCCCTGGGCTGAGTGCCTTTCAGGAAGCTGGTGCTGAGCAGAACTTGTTCTGAATTAGAATTTATGCTAAAAAAAATGTTATCCTCCCTGGAAATATAAAGTCTGTGCCCAGCAGCTTCCCACAGTGGGGGAGAAATGCAGTTTGGAAATAAATATTTGTTTTTGTTTAGAAGCTTTCCAGAGGAAATTGAGCCCAGACCTCCAGCTCACAGGGCTGGGGGATGTGACTGCTTAGGCAGAGCTGCAGGACCGAGGCCAGATCTCTCACACCACAGGAGCCTGGAAAACCTGGGAGAAAAGTTAATTAACAATTTAGTGGAGAGGAATGATCTTGGTGCTGGGGGGAAAAAAAAAACCAACAACAACAAAAAAAACCCCTGCTAAATACAGGGAGCTGGTCAAGAGGAATTAGCCTTGTCAGTGAAGCAGAGTAGGCAGCTCTGCAGTGGAAAAGCTTTGTGGTCTGAGAGAGGTGCAAAGAAGCAACTGCTTTCTTCAGGTCCTTGTTAAGAGGCAGTGGAGTTTAGTGAAGGTGCTTTAGAAGATGGGACACTCTGCCAATGTCCTGCTGGGTGCCAGAGATGATAGGAAGCAGTCACATTGAGTTAAGGGATTGCCATAAGTGAAAGAAGAAATCGTATTCCTGAAGAACTGTACCAAAGTCAGTGAAAAGGAGAAAGGTACAATAAAGTATTGTATGATTAGGGAAGTCAGTCTGTGTGAGCACAAATAAAACATGGATTTCAAAAATGTGGAAGTATTTCTTGCTAAAGAATATGGGAGCCCTTGGGTCCTGTGAAAGTCCATTTCAGATCACTTGTGATATCAAAGGGCAAGATCAGAGTGATGCCTCTGTTATTGAAATACCTGCTGGTCTCTAGAGGATGAAAATATTTGTGGTGCAAAACGTGTCATGGATCCTCTTTGTCCATGCTCCTGGCTGCAGTATTTTTGCACTTTGAAGCAATGAAAGTTCACAACAGAAATGTTCAATTAACTGTTAAACACTCTCATCAATTCAGGGACCATTTCCAAATTTGATGGATGAGTTCAAAATACTCAATTCATTCAAATCATCAGGCGGAAAAACAGTTGAACTGAAGAGAAAAGAGCAGATAAATGCTGACATGAACTTGGATATCTTCAAGAGGTATGGTGCACCAGAGACACTGAGTTATGGACATGAAAACTTCCCAAGTGTGTACTGTAAGCAGAATAATAATGGCCAAGATCTCAATTTAAGTGCTTTCTTTCTCTGCCTTCATTTTGATCCAAGTTTTCAAGGCATGGCATTTGTGTTTGTGTACAGATGGAGAGAGTCTCACACCAAGCACAATTCAATTGTTCCCCCCGACAGTAAATAATTTTAAAAAAAGGAAAATACTATTAAAAATAGAAGCTTCAAATATTGAAGTCCAAGAGGAAAAACTGAAAGAGGACTTCACAAGTTCTCGGCTAAGTGAGTGACTTTCAGAACTCTCAGAAATAATGTCATTTCTAAGTTGTTTATTTGGATAGTTTGGATTTTTAATCAGTTCTGTTTCTCACAGATACATCCAAGGGTTTCATGCTGCAGAAACTTTTGAGAGAGTTTTGAATCAACACAACTTCTAAGGTACTGAAAGGTGAGTAGAAAGAAATGTGATCTTCTACTTTAAAACAGTCCAATTTTGATTCAGCAATTCAGCAATTTGTTCTTCAATTCACAGACTCTGTATTTTATTAAGAATAGGTTACATACATGAAAAACATTGTGGGATATATTTTACTGAATCACGTTACAGTTTCCTCTAATTCTACATTATGTATCAACAGACTCAGCTCTACTTCTACTAGATTTTTAGACCCTCATTCCATTGGCTTCCACAGTGCCAGGGCAGTGGAGGTTTGAGCATGGAAAAGGGATCCTGGCCTTCATTCCACCATCACTACTCTCCTTGTTCTGGTCTAGTAGGGCTTGGCATGTTTCCAGCACGGCTGCTTGCATTTCACCAGATCAGTGTGATATATCAACAGTGAAATGCAGAGGGGGTTTCTCCTCCCCACTAAGTCCTGTAAAATAAGGAATTTGTGGGTACATGGAAGTAACTGATGTTGGCAGAAAAAGTAATCTATGTGGTAGATAGGTATCAGTTCTATCACTTGTCAGCTCAATGTATATGTGATAAACACAGCAGCAACATTTTGCTTGGTCTTTACAGAATAAAGAGGTTTTGTTACTTACAAAACCTGACTTTTTCATTTCCCTTAATACACTCACCTTTCTTTACTGGCCTGCTTAGTAGTAACCCTTAAATTTTGGGAGATGTTAGTGGTGCTGAAAGCACACAAAATACAATTCCTCTAGCCAGTAATCCTTGTCTTCATGCTACCTCCACAATACAATGCCTCTCTCTTTTATCCATTTTTTAATTTCTCCTTTTCTTTCTCTTTGTGTCCCCTGTGTTTACTGCAATGCAGCCACTCCATGAGGTAATTCCTTTTGTGGCAACCTTGCTGGAAACTAACTCCTATTTACTCTGGCTGCAATTTTCAATTAAAGACAAGAACTTAACTTTACTGGAGGGTCCTATAGAGAAGCCAGTCCAGCATTTGGGACTTAGATTTGCTTTCCCAGCTTGAGACTTTGAAGCTGGGAAGTGTAAGAGAGTGCCTGGCTGAGGTGATAGAGTGTCTTTCAGATAAGAGCTTTAAAGCAGAAAAACTGTTAACCAAAGGGCTCTGAGGTTAGGGAAAAGCAAAAGGTAGGAAAGCAAATCTCATACAGAAATGGTGTATAAGCCTGGTACCCAGAAGGATGATTTAAGGCAAACAAGTTACTGCATTACCCTTTGTACAGTGTAATAATGTCAGTGACATAAAAACTGGATCTCCCTTAATGAACATCTCTAAGGATTCAGTCTAAACCAATTAAGCTTTAAGCAGAAGACTGTGAAATGCCACTTAACATGCTGGTTTTAAGCTTATAAAAAAACCAACTGTAGTGAGAAGGAACTGTAAGCTTTTTGTTTTGCTGAATAAGCAAGCCACACAAGAAATTATAATTGGGCAATGAGAAGAATTTCAGTTTATAAAACTATTTGCTGTACAGTTTCTCATTTAACTCTATGTGTATTGAAATAGTTTAGTAGACTGCAAACTATTTTTATTTATAAAATAACAAGTATACATGTGCCTTTCAATTTGTCTGTACCAGTCACAGTATGTCATAAAAAAGTCAGTCGAGGTTTTCTAGCTACATGCAGGAATACATGTCTTACAATGGCCAGGAAACAAACCTGAGTATTTTTGATCCTGTCAGCCCCATCTCTGATGGAGATGCACAAACATATCTAAACCAATCTTGATTCATTTTTTTCTATCAGATAATCAAACTTAAAAACCCCTACATGTTGCCTGCTAGTAAGAATCAAAACATGTGATAGCCAGTGGATAAAAATATTAGTAGCACACAAATACAATGCTCCACCTGTGTAACCATTTCTGTCATTACTTTGAAGCAAGCAAGAAAAATGAGGTCTGAAGAGACTTACATCTGAATTAGCTTAACTACTTTTGACAAGTTTACATGAGAGACATCGAGACTGTGTGTAATTTAAGTTTCCTCCAGCCAAAGTTAAACCAACCCACCCTTTGCTGATCTCCAACATTAGACATGTCCCCAACATTTTTTTTTTTAACCTTGCTTTCAGACTGACTTTCTCCCAATTGAAATTCAGTCCCTGAATAGTTGGGTTTTTCCTTGCTTCTAAACGTTGATAAAAAAAAGGTTTTTCTTCACTCCCTCAATTTGATGTGACAGGGCCCTGACATGAATAATGGACGTGTTTCTTTCACAGGCAAATCAACTTAATTTAGCATGCTTTTATACTTTCAATAGCAGAGCCACAAGCCTGTAAATTCCATGAGATCCTTTAGGTTTGCAAAAATCTTTAGAATTAGCAGAAAACGTATAAAGTAAACAGCACTTAGTTTGTCAAAATACTTGAATAACTTTTATGCAGGAGTTAGAGATGAATATATCACTTCCTAATCAGATTGTGATTTACATGCAGTTGAGGATGGGCTGCCCATGCTCAGCCAGCTCTTTTGCTAAGGGAGAAAACAGGGGTATGAGGAATAAATAGTCACAAATATTAAATAGAACTAAAATCCCAAACTCTCTTCTGAAGCTGAAGAAGTGGAACTGGAAGGAGGGATTTATCCAATAGAGGCTATGTTAGGAGAACTTCATTCTGTCCCCATTTCCCTGGACAACTGCATGTGGAGAAGCTGCTGCTTTGCCAAGGGTCTTGCTGCCCAAGCAATGAGGAGAGAGAAATTTTAGAATTAGAAAATTTAGAATTTAGAAAGTAATCTGCAAATGTGCAGCCATGAGCACTGACAGGTATTGTTTTAGAGAGGTCAAATTAGTGCCCTGTCTACCTAGGATGTCATGGTTTTAAGGGTAGCAGCTCCATCTCTGTCTACACGATGCTGGAAAAGGTGCATTAATGACATGTTCTAAGATCTGCTTTATGTTAATCAAACAGCAAAACTCCTCTTTGAAGCTTCAGAGAGCAACTTTGAATTCCCCCTTGGTTGCATGCTTTCAGGATGTACCAGAACAGGCTGGTACCTCCTTTTTGACCTACTATAAATCTTACGTGAAGCCAACAACTGCAAGGGTGAGCTCTGCTCTTCTCCCCCACAGGACTCCAAGGAGAGGAAATTAGGATAACTTTCCTAGTTTGCCCTTTTCACCATTAGGACCCATCTCCCAGGACTGCTGCTAGTAGAAAGCAGCCTGGTGACTATCAAAGGAAAATAGAGATTAATTCTATTGTCATTACTTATTACCATGACATCAAGCAGCTGTTACAACTCATTCATTAAAGTATCTTGATCGTGTTGATAATGTATCAGTGAATATAAATAGGTTAGTTTGAGGGGTACAAACTCCAGTGCTAAAAATCCCTCTGCATAACTAACTGTTAAGAAAAATAAAAATCTTTCCCTTCTTTGTATTATTAAGTAAATAAAAGAGATGCTAGTTTAAAAAAAATAATATTCTCAAATGAAGTGCTGCTTGACTCTAAACCATCAGCCTGGGTAGGAGAAAAGCAGCCCTTGCAGATGCTTTGCTAGATGAAATCAAGTTCCGTGGCTAATGGGATCCCACATACCTCCAGGTCTGTCTGTGATAAGTAGTTAATCAGCCAATTAGGGGAACCAACAATTACAAATTGGGAAGAAGGGGAAAAGAAAAGAAGATGGGGGAATGAGTCAAGGTAGGCTGTAATCCCTTTGAAAAGGTTTCTAACGTTAACTCCTAAAGAATTATGTTCTACCATACCTTGACTGATTTGTTTTCCCCCTTACTCCCCCTCCCCTTTTTCCTACTCGTTGGGTCAGTTAATTGGCTGATTAACTAGCAATTACCTCTGGGACCAGCTTTATATAGGGTCTCTTTTAATCTAGAATTTTATTGACAAAAGCACCAGAGCAAATTCATCTCTGCTGTAAGCTTGTTAGAGTGAATGGGCTGAAACTCAGGACAAAGTTGATCCGTAGTATTATTTGCACTGTGTTTTTAAAGCATTTTATTAACGTGGGACTTGCAGTATTACATTCCTTTTTTCTGCAAAATCTGTTCATTTTGGTTAGAGGAGGGAACAAGACCTTGTGAGGGAAGTCAGTCAGATGGCCAGTAACTGGAGCAGCAATATCCTCCAGCCGCTGTGTCTGTGTAATGACACCACAGCCAACAGGGTGGCACCTCCCTTCTCTCCCAGGCTGACACTTTGGCAGTCTTGCTGGCATGGACTTTTCCCTTAGCATTATCTTTAATGATAAATTTGCCTAAATTCTAATTCTTATCCAAGTAGCCCCAGAGGGTAGGAGACATACCTCTGGCCACCAAGCCTGGTATGTATATTTGACTTCCCCAGTTAGGGGCAGGTGTGCCTAACCCTGACTGGTCTCCCAGTACAGTGCAGCTGAGCTGGACCCAGTCCCTTACCTTCTCTCTCCTTGTTCCTGGCACTTTGTTGGTTTTCTGCAGCTCTACGAAGGGTATATTGTGCTGTGGGGATCAAACCCAGTACATGACTGCAATGTTTTAAGCATCAGACAACTGAAATGGGACACTGCAAATAGAAATCCTTTGGTTTTACATATTCCTGTGTTGTCTGGAGGGTGGAGGGACTGACTGCTCCTGCTCCTTCCCCAGCTGCTGTGCTGGGGAAGGAAATGTTAAAGGGGATGGACCTCACACAAGGTTACCAGGCAGTGGGGAGAGCATGATGTGGGAGGGGATGGAGATCCTTTTTTGGGAGAACTCAGGCCAAAGAGCCAAGTTTGAACATTCGAGCCAAAAAGCGGAGGATCAAGTTATTGAGGGATCTGGCAAATTCCCTAGAACACTGGGACCTGGCAGAAACATCCCTCCCTGCATAAAAGGAGCTCTGTATTTTACAGTTTCAAACAGTGCATGAGATAAAAACAGGCTACCCTGGGAAGAGAACATCTTAAAGACGAGTAATACTGTTTATCTGTGGGGGTGGGGAATGGAAGAAACTGTGTTTTTCCCATGGCATGCAAGGACAGAAATGCTGCTGTTGAGTGAAGTTTTCTAGGCAGTCAGATGGAACAGTAACAATTTTAGCAGCTGATGTGTAACTGTCATGCTGTTTGTGGTGCTAGAGTGTCACCATTTCTACCTGGAGGTCACCTCTTCATGGGATTTCACTCTCAGTCCTGTGGTGAGGGCATCACGTGAGCGTTTTATCTCTTAACATGAAATTTTCCAGGCTACACCTCTCTGTCTTGTTAGAAATGTTTAATTTAAGCCAAGTTTTGTCTGGAGCAATCTGAGGGCACTCAGAGAAGCCATCCCACAAATCAAGTGGTAGCTTGTGTTCTGTGGCCACAGCTGCCTGTGGAGTGGACATCTGCCTGGATCTCCAAGGACTGAAAAAAAAAAAATTAATTAAAAAATGAGGCTTCAGTGCAGCATAAGTATGGGTAAAGTTTCTAGAGGACATTTTTAATCATTTGGATTTCATCTTTCTAGCCAAATCAGCAGGGCCTTTCCATAGAGAACTTGGGATCACAGGACTGTCATCTCTCACAGACTGATTGTCTGCGGTTAAAAAGCCACTGGAGAGAGCTGGGCCTGGGAGCTGGTGAGTATGGCCCTGCTGGGTAAATTGGAACTGCTTTGCTTCTGTACAAAACTATTCTGATGAGATGCTTGGGCTGTAAATTTTATGAGTCCCTAAATAATGGAGGCATCTTAGAATAAGCCTAATTCTTTCTCTTTGAAACTTCTGCACTGTGGTATGCTTGAAATGAGAGGGGATTTGGGCTGGAAAAGCAAAGAAAAAGAGGGGAAGATAACTTATTTTTTTCATAATGAAAACATGCTCTTTGGTTCAGGGAGCAGCTGAAAAACATCATTGGGAGAACAGTCTTATCAGAATTGTTCTTCTTGAAAAAGAGAGTTGCTTTGCTGTAAACACTGTTATAGGGGGAAGAAATCTTTTATAGAGTTACCAGGATCCTGAGGTATGTGGGTGGCAAAGGCAGATATTAGCTTTGAGTGTCATTGGGCTAAATTCAATCCCACAAGATATTTTTGAGCCTGAGGAAACACCTGATACTCAGTTTACAAGTTCATTAGAAAGTAATACATCTGCACTATCACAAAAGTGATAAACCATGTTCCTCAGATCTGGAGAAAGCCAGCACAGACTTGTCACTTTGGTGGTCACAATTCTGCTTTCCCTTTAACGCAGCTCTACCCATTTAGCAGTTCTGTGAGGGGCCCTAGTACAGAACTTACCCAGAAACCATCTGAATTGCTAAAAGACATTCCTGCCTTTGCAGCTCTGAAGAGTCCTTAATTCTAAAGGGTCTGGAAGCTCCACATTCCTCAGATCCCAAGATTTACCATAAATGTCACATGAGCCACACTGAGGCAGGAAGCCAGACAAGTTAATCTTTACCACAGAATCACAAACTACTAATTTATAATCATTTAAAAGCAATGTAGATTGATCCCAATTTACAGAGAGAAGTAATAACGTTATTACTGAGCATGAATGGAGAAAAGAAGGAATTTCTACCAAGGAATGCTTAGGATCAACTCAGGTGAGCAATGTTCCTGTCCAAGCTTAAACTTTAGTAGGGACAGGTGGTTCTTCATTCTATCTTTCTCCACTTGTGCTCTTTCCACAAACCATTAGCAGAGGTTTTCAGCCATGACAGAGAGTATGAAGGGAATGAATGGAAGGTCCATTAACATATTCCAGGACCTGTTATAATGGACAGGTTTTCCTATAGGCTAGAAAAGTGGTTTTCATCCTGAGCCTCTTCTGTCCTTGTAAAGAGAAGGAGGGAAACAGAGTTTTTGTGTAAATTTCTTAGTAGAAGACAACCTGAAGAAGGGACTGTTATTCTACTTAGCAAAGAAGAACACAAGTTAAGGATTTTTCAAGTCTAGAAAATTCCATATCATGTTAGAAGTGATAAATAAAAAGCTATTTACTACAGCTTCTGAATTTTTTCTTGTCATAAACTAGATAACTGCAGTCCTAATCTTGGTAAAAAGGTGTGGTTAGTGTGTTTTTAAGGTTTGCTTTAGAAACAAGTGCATGGCTGAAGTGTGTAAAACTAAAAGGAGAATTTCTGTTGATCCTAGTGTCTCTCTTCATGTGCTGTCTTCAACAGGCTCTTGTATGATAGGGAAGGGGAGGAGAGCCTTTAATGGGTGCTAGTCTCCTATACCTGGGTGGCTCAGCAGCTGGTGTGGCCTGTTTTCAAAGGTGTGGAATGGCAGGTTCTCTTTCAGCTCTGGACTAGGACTCAGCTTTTGTTCACTACAAAATATGGATTAGAGGTGTAAAGAGCAACAGTTTAAACAGTCAGCACATCATAATGGAAGTAGAAACATAACAAACCAGGACAATAGGAAAAGAAGTAACTGCTTCCTAGCAAAGCAATCAGTTCACCCTCTGGGCTGTGCACTGTGCCTCTGCCCTGCTCCCCTTCTCACCAGGCTGCTTTCCCCTCCCGCTGATGCCAAAGATGACCACAATAACACACAAGTTCAGAGCAATAATAAACTGCCACCTTTAAAAAAATTAAACACACAAAAATCTAATTCTCCTGTTTTCCTTCTCATGCCCCCATGCATCAATGTACAGGCTCTGGACAGACAAGCCCACTGTTACAATGTTGTCAGGGCCCTGCTAGTTTTCTAGTTCAAATCCTTGTTCATGCTGTTTGCTAAGTACTTGTTCACTGTGACAGCTTTCAGCAAAACAGAACACACTGAATGCTTCTTTCCAAACAGCTCTGTCCTGCTGGGCTTCGACTGAAACAAGCCCTTCAGACTTCATCATGTGAACTTTTCATAAGGAACAATCTCCTTTAGACAATTCCTTTCAGAGATAGTATCCGTGAAACTGGGACTTGGGGATGAGGTGACATCACAGCCTTCTTGCTCTGGCCAGGGTCATGGCCACCAAAGTTGTATTTGTCAGGAGGCCTCCACATGGCATGGTGCATGATTTCCTTAATTACCTCGTGTTTTCCCATTAAGAAAAAAAATCTACAACAACTTTAAACTGTGTTTTAGTACATTTTCTGTTGAAAGAGGAGCAAATGCTTTTGTGCAGACAGTCAAATCCTGGGTTGCAACAATCAGAACTGATTACTGAAAACATAACTCAAGTCCAGTTAAATCTTAAAGCTAGGTGTGCCAGAGCTGAGGGACCAAAGCTGAGATAGATCCTTGCTTTTCACCTATTGGTGTCTGTACCTTGTGCCTTATGAAAAAAAGAGGAGGTCTGGTGAACAAGACCAGGTGCATATGCTCTCACCTCTGAGTTAGCAAGTGAATGGGGCAAAAAAGGGCCGGGATAGAGTCTGGAAGCATGCAAAGAGTGGCAAGAACTTAGTCCCGTAGGTCTCCTTCTATGCCATTGCTGAGGAGAGATATTAGAAACATGCCACCACCTTTCCAGGAGGTGGAGGTCAAATTGGTGATCTATGAAAGCTGTTCCAACCCAAGTGACCCCATGCATCCGCACAAGAGAAACACTCATGTGAAGAAAATATTGGGAAAGAAAGATTGCAGGTGTATGATTTGATGCAGAAAATGGCCATTCTGGTATCAGTGTGTACCACTGGGAGGGGAATGGAGCATTTCTTTGGTTTTGTGATCTTTGCTATTTGTGGCTTTGTAAGTTACTATACCAAAATGGTATCTCATTAGTGACTTTGGAGTTTGTACTGGTATTTCTTTTTTACCATTATATTGTATGAAAGACCTGCTATTCTGCACTGCTTTACAAAACAAAGAAGGTAACCCCAAAATACATTAAGAAGGCATTGACCTAAAATAAGTTTAAAAAAAGCTCATTGGAAAACAAATGTAAAAAAATGTCCTTCAACACCAAGTGGTGTTTGGGGCTTCATGAAAACATGCTGACAGCATGTTAGCTGCTTATTGGTGAAACTGCTAACTGAAAACATTTTGTTTATCCACCTTCCATCATGAAATGTATTCCAATCATGAGCTTCAGAATATGTCTTTTCCTTACCAGAGTTGTATGTACGTTTGTTTTTAATAATGGATACAAAGGTTACCAGTTCAAAGGGAAAGGAGACTGATGTGCATGGGAATTATTCATAGGAAGAGATTCTGAAATCCCAACCTAAACTTTGTGTTTTCCCCAGGCTTCTGTGCCATGTCCAGAATCATATGAAGTAGGTGACAGCTGCGGAGGAGGGAGGGCAACTGTATGGACCCACACATGAGCAGTTTGTGGTTTGACAGTGCAGAGAAGACAAACTAAGAGCTGTCTCTTGCTAGAAGGATCATAACCTTGCAGCTTCCCTTGCATTGCCTCTCATCTGAAACTAGCAAAACTCCTAACCAGGTAAAAAAACCCACAGAATGATGCTCAGACACACTCCAGAACAAGATGCATTCAAGCACCATATTCATTACACTGAGCAAAGGTAATGCAGCAAAGGTAGCAAAAGGAGACAGCAATCCAAGAAAACAGTGGATCTCAGATAGTCTTTCTTCCCTCTGTGCTTCTGTAATTGTTAGTTTCTGAGCAAAGTTTTATTGATCTGGCTGACAGAGTCATTCTGTGGGCCAGGCAAAGTTAAAGGACAAGAGACATTTATGAAAATTTGGTCTCCAACATGTGTGCTCTTTGGGATATTTTCTGTACCATCTTTGGATGAAATTAGTTGAACAGACTGAAACATTCTGCTTTCTGAAGTCCAGAAGTAGTAATTTGGTTTTTCTATCTGACTTACAAATTTTCATTCATTTTCAGTTAGATGAGGGAACAGCACCCATCTGTGTGAATCTGGCCAATAATTGAGGGTTGTGGAACACTTGCTGTGAAGAGGCCAGGATAACTAGCCTGAGACAAAGCCAGGAGATTAACCTCACAAAATTCAGCAACTGTGTCTCTTTGAGAAAGCCCGGAGTGTAGACTTACAAATTTTGTGGATATGCGGACTGGCAAACCCTTACTATTGTACAGTATTTCCACATTGCTCCTTTTATTTCCTTTCCTAAGTGATCTGGGCTGCTCCACCCATTCTCTGTACTGGCATCATTTCTTCCCTACCAATTCCAGTAGTGTAGATGGAAGCACTTCCATCCAGGACATGGAGGTTACTAACCAGTATGTCCTCCCTGCTGACAATGTTGTTGACAGCATATCCAAGAGCCCTGCTAAATGGCAATTCCAATAAAGAGATCCCTAGAAGATTAGAAAAAAATGAGTACATGACACAAAGGCAGGTATCTCTTGTGCACCACTTCCATTTTCTCTTCACCATCATGGGAGTTCTGTTGTCTTGAACCACTTCAATGCCACAGAGTTGAAGGAGCAACTGGGACAGCAACAACTTATTTATAAGATCATAAAGGTTAGCTCCACTACTCATGACAAGAACTAAACTAACCAGAGCAGGCTCCTGGATCACCAGCAGTGGTTCAGGACTCTTTTATCTGGGCAGAAATAACCAAGAATGGGGAACACTAAAGCAGAAGGTCTTCCTTTTTTATTCCATTTGCTTATAATGACAAATATTTGTCCACAGCTGCTTGAAGTTGTGCACTGCCCTTCCTATGCATTTTGCCTGCAGTGTTCTAGGTCAAGTTAGTAAAAAATTGAATTAAGCTTGGTGTAACTCCACAAGTTATTCATACTCCTGTGTAGCTCTGTGCACAGGTGGAGTTATTCTGTTGATGTTTCTGTGGAAGCTATTCCTTCTACATGTGTCCTGTCCTAATGAGAAGTCACTTGTGTGTACACTTGGGCAGGTACTTCCCTGCCCAAATGGAAGGGGAGTTCTGGCAGTGGGGTTGGACTAGATGATCTTTCGAGGTCCCTTCCAACCCCTAAGATTCTGTAAGACTCTGTGAAATAAAGAAGGAAACTTTGAGACCGAATTTTAAAGAAAAGCTGGTCCTACAACTTAGACTGTAACCTGTGGCAGTTTTTTACAGGACCTCATAAATAACAAACAGCTTCTGCTTGATCTTTGTCCTTTGAATTCATATAAGACCTTACGCATAAACACAGAGGGAAGGAGAGTAAGAGGAGGAATGTACCCCAGACGGGAGAACTTGAGCATAGCTACCTACAATCGTGCATTGTGTTTGTTTATGCTGGGTAGAGGTACAGAACTTCTCTGCTTAACTGTGTTTCTTTAAAAGTGTGTATCACAGATTTCAAGTGCAGGCTGTAACAAACACAAACAAGTGCTGTATTCATTCAGCTGCGGGTTTCTCTCCTTCACTCCTCTGCCTTCTCTCTTTACTCTCAAAAATGAGAAACACACGTTTCCAAGTGGGGGGGGGATGAGGGGGCACTGGGATTGAGCTTTTTCTATGCAACTCTTGCTTTTTCACGATTCATTAAACCCTTTCTCCCTCGGTTGTAATTGGACTCCTCTCATTTACATGCATGGGGGATGCATCATTCTGAGAGAGGAACTGTGGTGGAAAAAAAAAAAAAAAAAAGGGAGCTGGCCAGGGTGCAGGAGACATGGGAAAAGTTGTCGAGAGCAACTCACCCAGCAGCACTGCAGCTCTGGTCCTGCTGCACAGCGCCAGTGCTGCAAGGGGAAGGAACCTGGTGCTGCCCAGAGAGCTTTGGGCTGCCCCAACTGACCTTGGGGCTTCCTGCAAACCCCATCTTTGCAGTGACCTCAGCTCCCCAGAAAACTGCTGCTCTGTGGCTGAGGCAGCAAACAGCTCAGCTGCCTGGGATCCCCTGCACATTGGCATCTGATTAATTAATTAATTAATTAATGATTTGCTGACCGAGTCTTTGGGGTTACTTCACACCCTGCAGGGTTGAAATCCCAGCCACTGAAGCTGAACGTATTGTTTTAGGGGGGGTAGGAATCTCCTTAGTGAGGAGACTCTCCTTCTCCCTTCCCCTGCACTATGGAAAATAACTCTTCATATCCAATGGATTTTTCCTTGTAAGATGATTTCAGATGTTTAACAACCTTGTTGCTGCTGTTTATGGTGGGGGAAAAAATCTCCAGCCAGAAGGTGAAATATTCTACTTGGCTTTTCACTCACTTGACTTTCTACTTAGAAAACTGCATCCCATGCTTAGTAAAAACTGCTCCTCTCTTGCTTTGCACAGGCTTTTTTTAGCTCACCTTTATGCAGCTCTTAAAGTTGTTGTTCCAATGCTGAGCTGTGTTTAAAACAGCTCTAACACCATCCCACTAGTAACTCCTGATTTATCAGTAAGATGAAAATACAATCAAGCTTGTTATGATCTAGATGCTGAATAACAAAGCTTGCTTATTAAGCTGTGGTTTTGACTCTATAAGGCATAGGCCAGATTATCTCTATGTGGGTCAGACAAAAAAATCAGGCCCTGCAGAAGAACAGTTGCCTCTGTAGGAAGAGAGAAACTCTGCTCTGTCCTGCCTAGGCAGCTCTGTCTGGGGCTGCTCTTCCCAGCCCTCCTGGGGGGAAGAAGCAAAAATTATACTTTGCCTGGTACAAAGAACAGTAGCAGCTCTTGCTGACTGAGACTGTGGGCAAGGTATAAATGTCTTCACATTTCAAGTAAAATTGTTGCAAGGTTTGGAGACTTAGTCATTTACTTCTGGAGGCTGCAGTTGTCTTTAAATGTCTTAAGAGGTGACGCTCTTGGTGGTAATAATTTGGAAATTTTCAAACCCCTGACAGAAAATGGTGGTGATATTACCCTGTGGTGTAGTGACAGGACTGTGTCTATTGTTAAATGTTGAAATTCACTTCTGTTCTTTTTTTTCTAAATAGTTTTTAAATTATTTTTGATAATCTGGTGGAGTTCATTTGAAAGGAGAAAATATATAAACACTGTCAGGGCTAATAATTCTTAGCATGTTGTGAATGTGAAAAGTTTTTAAGGAATGATACAAAACCATAAATACATTAACGAGTGTTTCTTCTAAGATCTTGCTTTATATGCTCAAGTCCATCTTTTAGCTTAACTTGTATTTAGAAGTTGAAAGAAGCTAGGAAATCCCTGCAGAGAACAGGCAGCCGCACTTCTGCATTTCAATGTGTCCTTCTAGACAAGAGCCTTTGATTTTAAATGGTAACACTGTTGCTTTAATCAGGAGACAATCCTTATATATTAGTTGTACTGGCCTAGAGTTGTAAGAGCTAAATGATACACAAAACTGGATACACATCTTTGCAGGCCGATTAATGGAGAGGACTGAAAGCAAAAGTAAACACTAACCTTACAAAATAAAAGAAGTTAAAAGATAAGTGTTAAGGACCTTTCTCTTTTTGGAGAATAAAACAAGATTTAGTAGCTTTCCACTTAATTTAAATGAAAAGAATCGCTACCTTACATATTGCAGTGATAATGTGGGGGAGCAGGAAAACAAAACCATCTTTGTGGCAGTGACACCTCCTATAGTTGTTGTGAAGAAACTTTTCCCCTTGGTATCTGCTAACCAATTCTAATTAATGCTGCACATTCCTCCACTGAAATCATTTAGTGCATAACAAGTGGAGGGGGGTAAAAAAAAGAGAGAGAGAGAGAAGAAATTCTCAATGCTGATGATTGCCCTGTTCGAATTATGGGAGTGAAAGCCTGGGCCCCCTAACCTACTGTCTATAAAGCAGAGCTTTGAAAGAGAGCTGCAACCTACAAAAGCTGTCAATCTCCCTTGCCCCGAAAGCCTGGGTTCACATGGATTCAAGTGACAGCCTCCTCCCCCGCACACAATACATCAATCTGTCTCTCCTCCGAGCACCCACAGCCCATTGTGTGAGCCGCAGGTGCCTCATATAGCACCCATGGCCACCCCCGCCCCCCCTGAGAACTGGCAGCACAAAGGGGCCCCGGGCAGGGTGGAGGCGGGTGCTGGCCTGGGCAGATGGGCCAGCAGCCCTCAGGAGGTGGTTGCCACGCACTCACTGGGGGTTTGGCTGCTTTTTTTTGGGGGTGGCTGTTTATCTGCTTCAGACCAACATCTTACCCCCCCTTCGACAAACCTGGTCGCTCACCAGCAGTAAGTGCTGGTGTTTGGTGCTCAGTGTCTGGCTCCTGGGGAAAACATGAAGGTTGCAAATGGATGGTCAGAGCTTTCTGAGGTATCTGTATATAGCCAGGCAGTGGCTGCTCCTGCCTGGGCAGTGATTTGTAAAGGGGCTCACTCTTCCCACCATTTTCATGGGCTAAAAAGCCCTGGGGATTTTTCTGTTCTGAATGACCTACCTCTGACACAAGGGCAGTGCAGGCACCCAACCCAGTTGTCCAGGCACTGAAGGGTGGTCCTAGGGGTCTGTGCTGCTGGTGGCTCTGAGAGGAAGCCACTGCCCATTTGATCCTGGGCTTTGGCCAGTGATGATGTGGCCTGTAATAGTGTTCCAGGTTTTCTATGGACTGTGAGTAAACTGCTTTCTCAGTTGATGTTTAGGTGCCTCTAGGTAAAACAGAGGGAACGTTTTACTTTTCTACTCACTCCTTTCCATCTGTGTGATTGTCCTATGAAGACAGGCTGAGAGATTTGGGGTTGTTCAGCCTGGAGGAGAAGTGGCTCTGGGGAGATCTTATTGCAGTCTTCTGGTGCCTGAAGGGAGCCAGGAAAGCTGGGCAGGGACTTTTACAAGGACATGGAGTGATAGGATGAGGGGTAACAGGTTTCAAACTGAAAGAGGGTAGATTTAGGTTACATATTTGTCGTGGTTTGAGCCAGGATGAAGCCAATTTTTCTTTTTACTGATTTTTTTTTCCTTCAGCAAGCTTTCTTGTAACTAGCAACAGTGTGTTCTGCTAGGCTGATAAGACAGTGGAATGTTTTTCTAACTACTGAGGCTTCAAGGCCGCACCTGCACTCTGCTGGCTCAGACACTATGGGGAGATCTGTGACCCCCCCGTAGGAGGCTGAGTTAGATGGACAGCAAAATTGGCCAAAGATATTCCATTCCATATA
Organism: Chaetura pelagica; assembly: GCF_000747805.2. Classification (NCBI taxonomy): domain Eukaryota; kingdom Metazoa; phylum Chordata; class Aves; order Apodiformes; family Apodidae; genus Chaetura; species Chaetura pelagica. The sequence continues at coordinate 1,800,521 of NW_009953098.1, read as the reverse complement.
TCTACGTAAGCTCAAAGGAAGGTCAGAGATCACAGAAGACAACTTCCTTCCTTCTTCTTCTTCCCTTCTCTTCCATCCATGGCCGGCGTCCAGGGAGGACTCTGTTCATCCATCACCGTCGACCCTTAGGCTTGAGCTCTCCTGACCCCCATAACTCTCTGCTTTCTCCAGCAGCAGCTCCGGGATTCCTCGGGACTCTTCCCAGTTCAGGGAAGTGCTGTGGGAGTTGCTGGGGTGGGGGGAGGCGAGAGGTTTTTGCCCATACCTGAACATATCTGTATATAATTGTATATATATTCTTGTATCATTCATTAGTGTTTTAATTAAAGCTGTGTAGTTTAGTTTTCAATCCAGCCAAGTCTCTCTCTTTTTCTCTCTCTCCTTCCCTACCTGGGTGGGGGGGGGAGGGGATCGAGAGCATTGTTGTCGGACCTGAGTCAAACTGTGACAGTATTAGAAAGAAATTATTTCTTGTGAGAGTGATGGGACACTGGTCCAGGTTGCCTGAGGAAAGCTGTGGGTGCTCCATCCCTGGAAGTGTTCAAGGCCAGGTTGGATGAGGCTTGGAGCAACTTGGTCTAGTGGGAGGTGCCCCTGCCCATGGCAGGGGGTTGGAACTAGATGATATTTAAGACCCCTTCCAACCCAAACAATGGTTTTGATGATTCTATTATTAATGTTGTTTATTTCCAAACACTTAGAGCATAGATCTAGTCTGATCTCTTTCAGTTGAAGTACATGGTCTTATCCCCAGTAAACCAAGAAGCCTTGTAAGCACAGAAGTTGCTCAATAACCCTGCCTTTACTGAAGTTAAAACTTGAAAAGATCCTTTCCAGACAGTTTTGTTTAAAACACCCCAGCAAGTCTCCCTTTCTCATCTCCAGTGTCACAGCCCCAGTATTTCAGAGCTGGACCCTCACCTGCAGGCTTTGCTGGGCAGCAGGGCCATCCCAGAGCTCAGTAGCAGGGCTGCTGCAGCAACGTGGCTCCTGCAGCACTGAGCTGAGAGCAGGCTAATTGCTCAAGTATTTCCTTTGCTCTCCGTGAGGTTTTGCTTCAGTGATTGCAAATTAAAGTGACACTGCAATTCAAGTCAGCATAATTAAATGATGCTTTCGCTGCTTTGATCTTGCTGCTTAGATAGATATCTCCTTAAAAATAAAAAAGGAACTGCTGACTAATTTGCTACTAAGCATCGGTCAGAGATCAAAAATGTCAAAGTGCCTGCTTGTCACAGAGCCTACTTCTATTTGTGATGGTAACATCTCTTGGTGAAGACAGGTAAAAATTGATTCTCCTGCAGCCAAGTGTGTTCCACTTTGCTACCTGAAGAGCTACATTTCAGCTTTCATTTCAGATGGATGTTTTAAGAACAGCAGCCAGGGCTGGGGCTGAGGGAATCAGCCATGCAACACAGTCCAAGCCAGCCAGGAGAGAAGAGGCAAAACTGTTTGTTTGGAGGGAAAAATCACAGATATAGGATGCCAGCTCTGTTGCAGCAGAGCCAGAGGTGAGTGTATAAACAGAAACAGTTTAACTGCTGTTACTTTCTCTCATTTTGGACTGACAGAGCACCTTCAGGGAGATTTTGAGCCCTCTGCCAAAACATATGACAAAAGCAAATTCAAACTGTCATTGGCTTGTCTCAGCAATTTCTTGCAGTATGTGATTAAAGGATCATATTGTCTGATACTTCTGGTTTTCTTGACTCACCTTCAAGACTAGATAAGTGGATTATTCAGTATATCAGGACATGGAAAACTCAGCTGTTTCAAGTCAAGCTTTAACTACAACAGGTTCCTGCTGATGTGATTAATAAAAATTCTCCAGTTTCAAGTGTAGGACCAAGTCATTAAATTGGAGTTTTACAGCAGTTCTCATCTTTGCTTCTGAGAATGTTGCTGTCAAGTTGCAGCTTTTGTTTCCTTTTCAGGGCTGAGTCAGCTCTGAAGTATCTTGAAGATTCAGTATTTAATACAGTTCATTAAAGACAAAAGTGCCCAACCTTTGCTGGGACATGGCATTAGCACAAACCAAAATTTATCTGTATAGCATCATACCTCGCTTTCCTTCTTGACCTCAATCTTAGCTTTTGAATTCTTGTGGCCACCAATGACATTTAAATGTTACCTTGAGCCAGCAGTTCACCAAAGGTTTTAGAGAGACTCACTCTTTTGCCTTGAGCAGGGGTTCAACCAGGCAAAAAACCCCATCCTGATGTGCCTGTTGTCTCTGTAGTGTTTAACTGCACAAGAAGACAGGGTCTGGCAGTCCTGGCTAAATAGTGCTGCAAATCAGGCTTTCTTCTCCTGAACTTAAACACCTTAAAAGAAGTTTAAATCTATGCCTTCTGAGGAAAGAAGTAGTCTAAATATGATAGCTCTCTTTGAAAGTAGCTGCTATGATTGAACAATAAATAAATAATTAAAACCCCAGCTAGGCTACCTCTACAAAATACCTATTTGCTCTCTTACATAAGCAACCTCTATCACACACAGAAGTTAAAAAAAAAGGCAACAGCCTGGACACTAAGATGAGCTTACCTCATCTGAAGTACAGTCTGCACTACAGAAACTGGAACTGAGCTATGGAAGTGATTCATTAACCATATATTCAGCTCCAGCACCGTGTTGCAGACAGTTATGCTGGGCTTTAATTGCTTCTGTTAACATCATATTCTAGAGCTCATTAGTGATAAACAATGTGTATTAATATCATTCAGACAAGAGCTAAAGATTAAGGTGGAAATCCATTTGCTGTGATGGCCTTTAGTGAATTCAGAGCTGTTGAATGATGCTTGAGAATCTAATAGGAATTGAGAGAGTCAATATTTCATCAGACAGATCCTCTCATCTTCCTGTGAAAAGTTCTTTGTCTAAAAATGTTACTTGATGAAAAGTGCATGCTAGGAAAGGACACATACTAAGTACTGCTCTACTGGTCTCCTCAAAGGTTTAAATTATAAAGAGTGGATAAGGCCAATTTTGGGTCAAACAGGAGCATGTCCACTTTAGTAGGATTGTGCTGCTTGTCACCGTGGTAAATTTGGAGCAGTGCTGCCAGCTTTAGTGTTTTCAAATGCAGGGAGTTCTCAGCTTCAGTTCCTGTTCAGCCAGGCCAGCCATCTTCCCTGCCAGTTTGTCTTAGGACATATGGGGACAACCTGCTCCTGCACCTTCAGGATTTCCTTCTTGAAGAGCATCCAGCCCTCCTGCACTCCTTTGTCCTTCAGGACCATCTCCCAAGGGACTCTCTCAACCAGTGTCCTAAACAGGCTGATGTCTGCCCTCTGGAAATCCATGGCAATGGTTTTGCTGGCCTCCCACCTCACTTCACCAAGAATCAAGAACTTTCTTTCTCCTTAGGATGCAGAAGACCCATATTGTTGGCAGCCTGTGTGATCTGAGGAACAAACATGGTGCGGGTGGTGCAAAGACAGAAGCAGCAGCTTCAGTTCTGCAGTGGGGATCCTGTTTATCAGTCTGGCAAGGTAAGTCACATCTGTTCATTTGGTGTTTGCTCTTCCAAGTAAAGGGATTAAGTAAAAAGAGGGAGTATATCAAGTAAAGGGGGTAAATGGAGTCCTGGATATTTGAATGGGCTCCCAGTTCTGGTGTAGAAATTTCTAGGAGAATCTAAAATGTCTCGAGAGTTTGAGGGGACTTGAAAATAGGACTATAAAGTCTTTGAAGTTAAATTTGATAAACTGTGTCTTTTTAGTTTGTTTTAAAAAAAATAGTAGAGAGGTAGCTTGGCTACTGAATTACTTACAAAACAGGGGATCTGGAAAAGAGACCTTTATATATCTGTTTATAAAAAGCTAAGCAAGATTTAACAGCTAAAAGCAGAAATGTGCTACCTCCACTGGAGGTACCATTTCTTACCAACAAGGGGACTGTACGTTGACAAGTCTTCCTGGAGTGAGCTCCTAGAGTGTCACTGTTTGGAATATATCTCCAGATACACTTTATTCAACTTCTGGGAAAAATTCTGTCACCCGTATGTCAGGAGGTCAGGCTGGATGTCCCTAAAGCTACCTGCAGAACCCAAACTTCTGTGAAAGCTGGAAAGGTGCTAGAAAATCAGCTGGGTGCATTTTTACAGAATTGCACGTGATTTCTCTTGACAAGATTAACGTGTGACTTGCCTGTTCCTCACCAAACCAACCTGAATATCTTCTGTATTTCTTTGGTTGCTCTCTGGGATGTGGTTCATCTGAAGATATCACTCCAGCTCCCACCTGAGGAAGCCAGCATGAGGATTTCTGTTCACAGAGATCACCTCCTCCTATGGCGGGAAGTCTGCAGGGTGCTTAGGGTGATCACTGCTCATGGCAGCACAGTGATCCCCTGTTCAGTCTCGTTCTGTTTCAATTCTGCAGCACATTCGTTTCTTTCTCTTTCCAGGGGAATCAAGAGGGCATTTCAGTTTATAGGAGGCAGCATAGCTGATCTGTCTGGCAGCACTTGCCAAAGGCCCGGCTTTTCCAGAACACAAACCGCCTGAAGTTCTCCTTCTCATGGCACGCTCCAAAAGGCTGTATCTGCCCAACGCCCACCGCTAATCCTGCCTTTATTTCTCCCAGCTGAGAGCTGGATCCGGTTTGTGGTTTCAGCAGAAATAACTGCACAGTGAGGGGCTTCTCCCTGCCATGGGGAAGGGGGGAAGGAGCTTTTGTTGCCCCAAGAGCTGCTCACCCCGCTCCGCAGCCGGGGAGCTCTGCCTGCCGCGGGTCCCAAACAGAGCCAGAGGTTTTTGGGCAGGCAGGAGCTATCTTGGGGTGTCTTGATTTAACCTCACATCCAGATCTTTTCAGCTGCACAGCTCGAGGCCAGAGCAAAGGTAATGCTCTCCTTAGCTGTCACTGACATCCAGGCTGCTACAGGAGAAGAAGCACTGATAAGGTTAGTACTGTATGTCTAGGAGACAGAATTCAGTGCACATGAGTGCTCTTCTGGTTGCATTTTTTAAATGTAAAGACACTTTTGGTTTTTTGTTGGTTTTTTTTTGAGAAACACACCTTCAGCTCCCTGTAATACTGATACAACTGAAAAATACATGACCTAAAATGAGTACCAAAGATTCAGTTCTGATATTTAGTAACCTAAGCCTTTACTGGATCACTTCAGCAGGCAGAAAGCAGCTAATCACCACTATTAAGCAGAAGAAAAATCTTAATTACATCAAAGGTATTAATTTTCTGTTTTAAACAGTGAATGGCCAAGAAAACCAAAACCAATCTGTTTGTGAGGTAAGAGATCTTACATAGGAGGTAAGCTGATTGAGGGGAAATCCACTTTCATTTCAGACTGTGAGCACAGCTCTTTGCTGCTTAAAGCCATTCTTGTGCAGTGAGAAGATTACCCTGAGACCCTTATGGCTGCTCCAGGTCAAAGGCAGCTTGTTTGGGGCCCCATTGCTAAAAGGAAGAGTGTGTAGAGATGCTGGAGCGGAGACTGACTTGGACCAGGTTGGTGCATGGAACATTTCAGGTTGGAAGGGACCTCTGGAGGCCATTTATTCAACTGCGTGTACAAAGCAGCTCTAGTTCTGGCAAGCGGCTCAATGTCTTGTGCTGTTGAATTTACAGTTGCCGCATGTTTTGAAGTGTGGGAGTTCTTTCTTCAAGCCCTTTGTGGTCACTGGACTGCATGGAGACTAATCAGAGGTCTTGTGTCATGTTTGGGCTGTGTGTGATGGCATGATGCTCTCTTCTGTACAGAGGAATGAAGCTATGACCTCCCTGTGGTGATGCTACAGGCAGCACAGCCCTCCCAGCCCTCTTTCTCTGGACCAGGCTGGCTTGCTAGTGGGATCTGGGTTAGCCAACTAAGAGGTGATACACTTTTCACCAGCAGATCGAGAGGCTGGTGCTTTCCCTGGTTGCAGCATCTATTTTAAAAGCATTCTGCAATGATCTTTGGTTTTTCTGCCATCGTGTGGCCGACAGAAGGATGCAGGGCTTACCTCTGTAAGCTGTTAAAGCTTGATTCCCTTAGTGGCAACTTAGTGAATGAAAGGTATTCTAATAAGGATTGGCTGAGAACTTTCTCCCTTGCCTCATCCCTCTATCAGGGAAAACAAGATTTACAACACTCAGGGAGCTCTCCTTGCCAGAGCAGGGAAGTACTGGCAAGGTCTCCTCAGCTTGGGGTGGAGTTTGGGACCATGTCCCAGCAGAGTCTGGGGTGCAGAGCATGGACAGCCTCCCAGCCACTGGACTCTGCAGGGTGTTGCTGTAGGGAAGCTGGTGGGGAAGAGGACATGCTGTCTGCAGCCACCCTGAAGATGCATCAGTGCTTCAGCTGAGCCCTGCATGGCTCCTGCAGAGGGGAGCTGAGCCTTGCCCCAGTGGGACTACAACTGAGCGGGGTGTTAGAAAGCTAAGGGAGTGCCTGCTAGCACAGCTCATGGGAGATGCAGAGCACAGAAAGGCAGAAGCCAGTCCCAGTAATATCACGGTGACAATGACTGCAATGTGACTAACAAGTGTGAAAGCCCTTAGGGCATTATGGGGGTCTCCTTGCTGACATCCCAATCTGTGCTATACACAAGTGATGCTGGTTTGAGCACATCAGTACTGGTGTTGGTGCTTGCTTGTGTGTAAATGGATGAAATCTGTGTAAGAATGCACACAAGTGGGTTGAATCATCTTATTTAGAGATAAAGTAAATAAATAGCACTCCTACAAAGGAACAAAAAGTAGATGGAATCTTCAATTTCTATATTTATTCATATTTAAACAGTGCTACTTATCTTGATTTATGACTGTGATATGTGGCCTTGCAAATAGAACCTATTAGTGTAAGCAGCTGGAGTCAGAGATCAGGGATTATCCACTAATACAGTGTGTTTTTTCACCCTGGTCAGGGTCTCCCAGGCATATAAGCCTCTGCGTTTTGCCAGGGTCATGGGTACAAAGCCAGTGGATGATAGCTTCACCATTACAGGTTGGCCCATGTACATCTGTAATGGGTACTAGTCCCTTTTATTGTCCAGTAGAGTTGTTGCCTATCAACAGTCCTGTAGGACAAAACTCTCAAATTCTGGGGTTGCCATAACTCCTGAGCAATTGTTAACAATAAGGACAGCTTGTGGTAATTGTATGTCCCAGTTATAGCATGAGCCATCAGCATGGCTGTTAAGGAATGTTGAGCTTCTCATCAACCAGTATCCCCAAGTCCTTTTCCTCGGGGATGTTCTCAATCCATTCTGTGCCCAACCTGTGGCTGTGCTTGGCATTGCCCCAGCCCAGGTGCAGGACCTCGCACTTGGCCTTATTGAGCTCCAGGAGGTTGGCATGGGCCTACCTCTCAAGCCTGTCAAGGTCCTTCTGGATGGCCTCCCTTCCCTCCAGCATACAGACCTCACCACACAGTTTGGTGTCATCAGCAAACTCACTGAGGGTGCACCCAGTCAATGTCCATGTCAATGACAAAGATGTTAAATAGCACCAGTCCCGGTACCAACCCATGAGGAACACCACTTGTCACTGGTCTCTATTTGGACATAAGGTTGTTGACCACTACTGAGTGTGACCAGCTAGCCAATTCCTTATCCACCTTTTCCATACTTTTCTCTACCCTGATACTTTCCTGTCAAAAAAGGAAAACAGTGACCATGCTCCAGCTGAAACACCTCTGACCTGTTTACTTCAGCAGGTGATGTGCCATGTCCAGCCCAATGGTACACCTCTCAAACCCAGTGGGATGCAGCCCAGATTATACCCTACAGCCACAAGGTAAAATACAAAGGGGGATTTCATTACATTATTCCCTACATTTTCAGAAATGTACTTGTTTAACAGGTGAGAATCTGTCCTACTGGCAGTTCTATGCATGACATGGAGAATGAAATCTCAACAGCTGTGCAGTCATTCACAACTGACTACTCTCGTGCCAAGAGGCTTTCACCTTATTCCACCTCTGCCACCACTCAGTGCATGGCCTGTATAGACACAGACCTGCTCTGAGTGCACAACAGTCGCTGCACAACTATGGCTCATTGCCCTGGCTGACAGCCACATCTGCAAGGTATAAAGAAGATGCATGTCCTCCACACACCTATTCCCTTCATTTCATGTCTAAGGACACTTGTGACTCAGAAGACTAGGTAGGTCAATTTCCCTGACAGCCTGTCTGTCCTGAAACACAAAGGAAAACACACAGTGCTGCAAACCACACAAAGTAAGGAAGTCTTTATGCCCAAACATCTCAGTATTTACGCGTACAAGCACTAAAAGCTTCTTCATGACTTCTCCACTCTAGAAGCTGAAGGATGGAAGAGAGGCTGCAGACCATACCTCAGCTTAAAAGCAGCTGAACATTTCACCCCAAGGGTACTGCAGCTCCAGAGCCACTCCCCAGCATTACACAGACATCAGTCCACAGACCCTGGAGTTCTTCCCAGAGCACTTAACTGCCAATGTGCTGCAGACAAAAAGCTCAGATCACTCAGCAGATGAAGATCTCAGAACACACTTAATTTAAAAGCTAAATATAATATCAAGATGATGCTTGGCAGGGATCTTTTAATAAAAAATAAATAAATAGTTATTCGCCCAAAGATTTATATTTCTCAAATGAGAATTTGATAGCTGATGATATCTCTTTTTCAATTACCTATGCTTCCATTCCTACAATTGCCACTTTACCCACTATAAAATCCCAAAGCTGTATTAACTTGAATTCAACTGAGAACCTGTGAATATCCATGTGTCAGCTCAGACACAAAAGCCAGTGATGCTGCTTCCATCCCCAGCATCCTTGTGGAGTCCGTAACACAACTACTCAAAATGAGACAATCCACTCCTGTGACCTACTGAAGGACACAGTGCAGAGCTAAGAGTTCACTCTGAATTTCCCAGCCTCCAACTCTCAACACACCACAAAGTGTGTTGTGATTCAGGCAAGAGAGGTCAGTGTCACAGGCTTGGCTAAAAGAAAGTTGAACTCTTCCACTTCTCTGTTACCACTGCCTTCCATGGCTTTATTCTCTGAATATTCCCAGTCCACTTCAATTTAGGAAGACAGAAGGTGCAATCATCAGAACCAACATTCAAGACAACATTTGTAATTTCACTTTTTGTCTCTGCTGCATGGCCCTGTGTCCCCAAAACGCCCACTGTCCCTATTGGGAAACAAAGCACACACACAAATGGAAGTTCCCCATCTCCCAGCCAAGCTCAGCTGACATCAGTAACTACCTTGCTTCTGAGCACTTGCTTCCAGCCTTATGGTCAAGAGAACTCCTTGCCCTGCACCAGCACATTTGGTGCCTTGTGCTGATGTGTTATACTTTATGACACGAATTTTGAATGTGCCTCAAGGTTATCAGCTATAAAAGCAGCTAATTTAGCAGTGGAAGTTTATCTGTGCACTGCTGCAAGCCATGAGACTGGCAGCTCATCAATAGGGAAGGGACACTAGGCACTGAAAAGCTTCAGATCAAACAACACATCCTTAAAGAGGATGCTAAAAATAGAAAAGCAAACCTGCTCTTTCCAAGATGAACAGCTCCCTTACTGCTGCTGAACATGCCCTGTTCTCAAAGCCAGCATAACAGGTGAGTATCTGGACTGAAGACAAATATGAAAAGGGGTGTCTGTCACTTCCCTGATTTCTTGACAGTCACTCAGCAAAGTGATTTGGGGTTCTTCATAATAAAAGTGGCCTGGACCGAAAAAACTCCTTCCACAGACTCTTAAGCTCTTTCTGGGGGCCTAATGGGAACCTATTCTCCAAATGCAAATGTTACTAAGCTTCAGCAGCATTGGTAGGTCAGCCAGGTAGTGGTGTTGAGAGCACCAAAAATGAAAGAGGGAGAATTCTCAGGGCATTGCCAGAAATTCCCATCCTACCAGAGAAGGTAAATACAAGTGGAATGAAGAACCAAAGCTCCACTTTGATCTGGACTTACTCAACTCAATGGCAAAAGTACAAATCAAGTATTTCTGAAAATCTTGACAAACCTTTTCCATGTGTCCTTGCTGCTGATCTTCTTCCAAAGATGTCGGGTTTTTTTCTTTCTTATCTCCTTTCCCTGGGCTCCCTATGAAGAAGAAAAGAAAAGGAGAATCAGCCTTTTGCATGTGTTTCAGATCAAACACCACTCATGTAGCTCATCATGGGAAGAGGACATAAAATTCTAAGTTTGAGAGAGCATCATAAAGAGCCACATGAATGGCCATCAGACCTAGTTGTCACTTCCAGCAGGAGCTGAAAGCAAAGGAAAGGAAGGTAAGAGCAAGGCAAGACCTTGAGATACTAATAAATCTCTAATACCTTCAAACCTTTTAAGCTCCTGTGACTGAGGCAGATGCAGTTCCTCTGTCTTTAGCAGGCCTAGTTGGAATGTCTTCCATTAATTGACCATTTCTCCCTTGATTCAATGTAAACATTTGCCATCTGTGATGTCCCTTTGCAGGAAGATCTACAGTTCAGTTACCTGCTAATTGAAGAATCACATCTTGTTTCCAAACTGCTCCTATCAGTTTTATTTGATGCCTCCAAGTGCCTGTAGTGGAAAGAGAGGTCAACAGTCAGTGCCCAACCACTCTCACTATTCTGCTCATATTTACACGTGCTGTGGACATCGGGGTAGATACCAGCTAGTGTAACAGAACAGAGAATGGAATTCAGTATTATAATAATTATAAAGCATTTTGATAGATTGATAGGTTCCTCTTCATGGTTGTCACAAAGCAGGAAATTTCAGAGTCTTAATTTTCAAAACTTCTGCATGAAAAAGAAATAGTAAAATAGCATAATTTCCTTTGAAACAAACAAAAAAATAAAATCTGGTTTCTGCTAAGCAGCACTATTGAACAAGTACATTCTGTGGTGTTCTTCCCAGACACAAGCTCCATGCTGTCCTCTTTCCAGGTGACATTTGTTACCAGTGAGAGGATGTGACAGGCAGGTTAGAAGCTTCCTTTCTCACCTACTCAAGAAAGGAGAGCTCAGAAGCTTTCAAGCAGTGAAGTGATTTCTTGCCATTCTCTCTGTGTGTGTTTTGCTGCGTGTTTCCTCCTCTGGTCTGCACCACCTCAGGGAACAGAGATACTACCTTCAAGCTGTGGACACCAGGTAACTCACTGAAGAAAATAATAATCAGAAGGCTTAGATTAGCTGTCCAGAGGGCTGCATCTTCATTGGAAAGCACTGAGGTGTTGCATACTGGTTGAAACTGAGAACAGAGAGGGCAGTTCTGGATGCAGTGGTCAACAGAGAAACTGCAGAAGCAGCATTTCTTCTTCTCACTCTTATGTCCAAAAATCTTGCTTCTCTTCTCTTTTAATTTACGCACACCTTTGGTCTCTACCCATTTGCACCAGAAGAGTGCAGAATCTTTCCTCTCAGATGTTCATTGTTTGCTTGCTTGCTTTTTTTTTTTTTTTTTTTTTTTTTTTTTTTTTTTTTCTTTTCTCTTCTTTGCCCTTACATACATTCAATAATAACATTTCACAGCTTTTAACTAAGCTGTTAAGCATGCTTTTTTTTTTTTTTTTTTTTTTTTTTTTCCTTTTTCCCTTTCCTCATGTGCCCCTTTCCCTTTTCACCAAAGAGCTTTCTTGCATGGAAAATGGCAGCCACCTGCTTCTATTATGAGCCTGCTTGCAAATGCAAACACCCACTTTACTCAACACAACTGCCTTTGGGCACAAACAGGTCCAGCTGGGACTCAGGTCTACAAGTGGACAATTAGCAGCCAAGGAGTGGACTGAAGCTGGTTATTTTTATGCTGCCCTGAGGAGATAGGTCAGGCAAGGCAAAGCATTAGGATAAACCAGCAAACTGTAAGTAAGCATCTGAAGCTTCTGCAGGCCCTGAAGTGCCTGTGTACAACATTTCTGTGTAGCACCTGGTAGCACAAAGATGTTTTTCTCCTCATAAGAGAGCTATTGAAAGAGAAGCATGAAGCACCCTTGATGATTATTTTTTCATGTCTCAGGTTTGAAAGCCAGTTTTGTATTTTTGCTTTGCTCCCCATGTGATGATTTTCCAGTGCTGTGTGCCATCACCACTGGTCACTGCTGGTGCCAGAATGGTATCTTGCACTTGTGTGTGCATGAGGTGAAATGGTGACCCTCTGTGCTAAACCCATGTTTCCAGAATGAGCTCAGAGACTGACAGGGCAGACTCTAAGTGACCTATCTGTCCAGTCCTGCTGCCAGAGGAGCTGAAGAGGTGGCCACAGTTTTCTTACACTTCTTTGCACATCAGCACCAGCAACTGGCATTGCTGTTTGGCAGAGCTGGGCTGCTCTGTGCAGTGAGGGTGTAGATCAGAGGTGGACAATCCGATGGAGAAGTAACCTTGAGCTGTGGATATGCCAGCAGGAAACTGCAAAGCCTGCTGAAATAACTTCCCTCATCACAGACATCTGGCTGGACTTTGCCTCTTTCTAGTTTTGGGGTGTGTTTTACTGCAACAAATGGGACATTAGAGACACAACTGGAACTGGCTTGACTGAATCCTCCACATACTGCTAGGACTGCTCTTTGACAAGCCACGGAGTGTCAACTTGGCAGCTGACTTCCCAGAATAGATACATGTGATTTAAAAAAAATAAATGTCGTGATGTCAGAAAATTTCCCACTTTAGCTTTCCCCTCATTTATCAGCTATAACTTGCTTGTGGTAACAGAGCCATAAATAGAGGTGAGCATTTCACACAGGCTCACAACATCATTTGAAGAAGTTAAAGATCATTAAGAGGGACCCAGAATCTCCTAGATGGCTTTTATTGCCTTAACCTCATGGCACAATGAGAGGCATGAAAATGTGATGGAAATACAAAACACTTCATTGTAATGCAGGAAAGCTTTTCCAACATATTTTATATCTATTCTCATGAAAGATTTAAGGCACCAAGTAGCTCAATATTTTTGCTTGGCCTGAAAAAGTCAAAGGCTGATAAGGGAGGACAGATAGAGGGACTTGCACTTTAGAAATGCTTAGATACATACCTAGATTGGTAGCCAGCTTAAAAAACCAAAGTTCAGTACATTTACTTATCTGTTACACTGTAATACTAGTTTTGCTAACTGTGGATTCAGTGCTCTTTCACTGAAACCATTACAGAGCCTGTAATAAGGTCGAAGATGAAGCCTTCCTGTGCCCTGTGCAACTTCTGTTCCTCCCTGGCAGGTTTTCAGCTCTCTACGAGGAATCCCTTTAGAGATGGGGGCCATTCACCTAAAATACCTTCTAGTCCAGACATGACAACATCAACAAGTGCTCCTGACTTGTCTCAACAGCCCTCCAGTGCTGAGCAAGTTTAAAACTTGTTGTCAAGACCTTGATGGCTTAGCATATTCAGAACCCTTGGTCACTCCTTCTCATTAATCTATCCTAAATTAGTTTCCAGTTAATTTATAGGGTATTAATCTTGGATTTGTTTCTGCCTTGAATTTTTGTAAGAGATTGAAACACCAAAAGAGCCATGGGTTTTAAAATAAGTATATGTAGTCCTTTTCACACGGAGATTCAGGGCTGAGTATGTGAAAAGCCACCAATCCATGGAAACATAATTCTAACTGAAAGATAAAATTAGAGAGGGCAAAAAAAATCAAGGGAGAGCAAGAGGCTACAAGGTTGTATCATGCAATCTTCTGGGTTAGTTTTACATCTGATTTAAGATTTCAGTTTCCAAGACCTGCCACTAGATGGTAATAAAACTAAAATAATGAGTCTGACTTGGCATTAACATCTCTGCCAACTGCAGCCACAGGAGTTCCCCAACACTACACCACAGGCCTTCAGAGTCTGTGAGCTCAGAAGAAAGCCACTTAGCCCTTCGAAGTCCAGCAGATTGACATTACCTCCTAACCACAACAACTGGCAGCAGATGGGTTCTTCAGCTGTGCTAGCAAAGCCCGTTGCACAGAGGTACCTGCTGGGGGGGGAGCAGCTGCCACAGACACAGGACAGAGCCAGCTCACCTTAGAGCCCCCTGTAGGGCCTGGGCACGTGCCATGGAGGAGCTTCAGGTAAGTCTTTGTCCCACATTCATCCTTCACGTGCTGCTCCCAACTGAGCTGGGCTTCCTGACCTGCAGTTCAGAGAGGAAAACATGATTTTACTGGACATGTCACAAAAATGACAGGGAGGGAGTGCTAGGTTTAGTGTCACGTTAGCTGTGGCTCACATATCCCACCCCTCCACTGTGTTTCAGTTAAAAGGGGGGATATGTCACCTCTGCTTTCTGCTCACAACATCCCAGTTTCTCTCAGATGGCACAATCTACTGAGAAGTACACAGGAAACCAGTGAATAGCTGTAGCCTTCAGCTTGCCTGGAGCAGACAATATACCAGACATTGAAGCTCAAAGCCAGTTCAGAGCTCTTCTTTCATCTTCTAGTGAGCAATAAAACCAATGCTTTAGTAGAAACACCCAAGTGGATGCACCTGCTTTGTCACCTTCCTACCAAGACAATTTCTTATTAGGTTTATTACCCTGTGGTTACCTGAACTGGTTTGGTCTCCTGTGGTCAGTTTTGGTGATGGGAGTGTGTGGTTCATGGCTCTTCAGCTATTCCCTGTAGCTCATCCCTGGGTTTTTTCCTTCCTTCACAAACCTTTTGGCCTGACTTGAGCAGATCCACGAGGCTGAGGGCTTCAGCTTTCAAATTCTACTCTTTCCTGCACACGCTAGGAGAGAGCACATTTGGTCTGTGTTGTACAGGGTGGTCACACAGTTTCAGGAGCCCAGCTTCTCTGCAGATGCAAGAGGACATGCATAAGGAACAGGTGAGCTGCTCTTGCCAAATGGGGTCATTTGTTATATTTCTTGTAGTGAGATAAACCCAGGGTACCACGGTTCTGGCCAGAGAGGGCTCCCAGGAGGAAACACCTGCCTTTTGTCTTTAGGAAGATCTCCACAGAGCATCAAATGACACACGTCTCCAGGCAGAGGCTCCACCTACTGCTGCTTCCACAGGGATTAGCATCTCCCTCTAGCAAGACTTGAGTAGTCTGGAAGGAAAATCTTAAGTAGAACATTTAAAACACTGCAATAAATGGGACTGCTGGAAGCACTGCCCTGCTCAGAAGGTGTCAGGAGCTAAATTATTCCAGAAGCACTGAACCATACCCTGTCAGGAGCAATCCTGTGTTGGCAAAGAGAAGATGGACAAAGCAGCCTGATAGACCCCTTCTTCCCATCCTAGCATCTATAATTTCTCTGTTAATGACTTGTAATTGTGTCCTACATGTCAGGACAGATTGTGACTCCTTTCTTGATAAACCACTGGGGCCAGTAAAGTCTTTCAATTAACTGCACAGGCCAGTATCTCCCCCAGCACAAAAATCCTCCTGTCCCAAATTGACTGGGTCATCCTTCTGTACCTCTACAAGGGCCCAAGAGGGAAGGGAGCAGAGCAGAAAGAAACATTCATTCTTCTCATTTAAAAATGTAAAACACATTCAGGACTGCATGTAATAATGTTGTAAATCTTATTTCCATAAAGTACCTCCAGGGCCAATTCACGAGACATTAATATATTCCAGCTTCTCCCAGCTGTTAACTCATCTGCAGAATTTTTAATAAAAGATTTTGTGTGCATTTTCAAGAGGTAAATAGTATCAACAAGGGCTAGTTTGCTCAGAATAGAGATTTCCATGGCCTCGAACAAAAGCCATTTTTGAAGGTACCAAGCCCCTGCCTGCCAAGTTTCACTCCCTGGCTCCAACCAGGGTCACCTCACTCTTCTTTCCATGATGTCTTGTGGTGATGAGGTTTGGCTTAGGGACAGTCAGTAATGTATTTCCAGGTCACTTCCTTCAAATGCAATCTGATTTATTCCCAGTCAGTTCATGGGCATTTTCCAGTGGCAAACCCCTTAATTATTCCTTTAAATCTCATTTCAAATTCCAAGCATTGCCTCCCCTCTCCCTCCCTCTAGTCTCCTGGAATTATAATCTGATTTGTGGATAAACACACTGTTTTCTTTTATCCCACCTGTCTGAAAGCTCTTCTTCCCAGGAGAGACCTCTTTTAATCTCTGTGTCATGTTGAGGAGGTGACAAGCTTTCAAGGGGCATGGGGTCTGCTGTCTGGGGGACCAGGGGACGTATTGTCCCCAACTGAGGAGTGCCACAGCACATCCAGAGAGATGGGACACACCTCTTTAAAATCCTGCATATACAAACCTCCCTTGGCAAGACAGCAAGTGACTCCAAGCTGCAGCAGCAGGGTGACCAGGCACTGGTGTGCTGTATTGCAATGTCTGTTCAAAGTTCTCCTCCACTAACATCCCCCCCACCCCAACCCACAGCCCCACCTGCATCTGCTCACTCATCCCATGGGCTTCACCAAGTCCTTGTCTCTTTGTGCTCCTTGCAAAGCAGCCTCCCAGGATGTTGGGCTTGCCTCCCTGTTCAGCCTCTGCTTTTTCCTTCAGGTGAGCCTGGGACAGCAGGGGGTGGAGGCTTCAGGCAACCAGCCAGGCAGCAGGTCTGCCCTCAGCCCCTTCTTACTCAAGCTCCTTTTCCATACGCAAAGACAGATTTGGGAGGATTGTGTTGTCTAACTCCTTCCCCTCAATGATCTTGCTGCTTAATCCTAGTTTAAGTGTATTCCACATTGAAGGAACACCACCGTGGCTGCAGAAGCCCCTCTCTCGCTTTGCTTAATTGCACAGAACAATGTTAAAACCAGCCTCAAACTGCAGGAGCTCAGTTGTCAAAGGAAAGGGGTAAAGGCTTTCCAAAAGCAATTTCCTCTCCACTGTGAGAGCTAGAAAAATTAAAATCCAGGAGCCACCTGCATTCATAAAAAAGGGAGAAAGATGGGAGATGGGCATCTCCCCAAGATGAGCACAGGCAGTTTGCAGTAGCATCACTCCCTCCCAGCAGCACTCCCAGCTGGCAACTCAATTTTAGTTTGAGTTACTTAAATATTTAAAAAAAAATAAAATAAAAAAACAGCAGCCAATTTAAACAATTTAAAAAAAAAAAAATGTAACTTCACCCCAAAGTGGCCAGATGTTTAGACCTGTTGTTTTCCCAGGGAGGTGTTTCAACCTTTTCTTTCCATTTCTCAGCTGAAGGAAATGAGCCTCAGTTCCTCGAGCTGTATCTTTAGAAAATCACTGGTGTTACTAAATCTGGGAAGTTTTCTTCTTTCTTTTAAAACAAGAATGTGGATAAGAGAAAGCCAAATAGGTGGGACCACATTAGATTTAGAAAGAGCCATAGTAAGAGACATGTCTTAGTTTTTACTGGAAGTGAAAAGGTGTAGAAGTTTGGGAAGGTTAGGTGTAGAAGTTTTGCTGAGAACAGGGACCTGGCTCTAATCCTCCACTGAGCACACAACCCAGGGGAGGTCTAACCTCACCTAAGTCAGTCCAGTGTGTGTGAGGACAAAGCAAAAATAAAACCCAAAAAACCCCAATGAAGCAAATCAGAGTGAAAAATGCTGATTGCTGCTGCATTTTGGCTAAGTACAGTTCGTGCTCCAAATCCTTTGTCTGTTGACATCTACAAAACTCCTCTCCCCAAGCTCAGCACTGGCATCCCCTTGGGACTGCACCTTTGTTTCTTGCTCTGTCTGCAGCTCTCTCCTCAGAAGAAATTGCACTGCTCTTCTCCTGACTTTCTTTATCTGTGCTTCTTCCTTTCTTGGAGCCTTCCTTCAGAGATGAAAGTCCAATACTGTAGCTATTCCAGATATGCCACTTGCCAGAGAAAGGGGAACATTTCTCTCTCATTAGCAGTCTCTCTCCTCCTAATCCACTGCCCACCCTGCTGCAGGCCCCACTCTTCCTTCCTGTTGCATCTCAGCTTAATCAGCATTCCAGAGATACCTCATTAAAGGCAGAACATCTCATTAAAGGCAGAAAAATTCAAGAGCACACTATCTAGCACCCTGACTGTATCTCAGCTAAAATGTGATCTAAAAAAGTGACACAGCCAGCAAATTATTTTTTTAAAATCAACAACTCTGATTCCTTTTTTTTCACCTTTCTTTTGCATCCATTCTTAAAAGATTATGGTTTTGTTATAGTACTTCTGTAGGTTTCCCACTGCCTCACACAGCCTTTTAACATGAGAAAACAGGCTCTCCCTATAATTGCCAGACAACCTGATTCACACTCTGAACTTGTTTTCTGCATTTCACCTTGGGAAGTACCATTCACATCACTGCTCTTACCTCTGTTCTTCTTTTGAATAGTTAAAAGGCAACACCAAGTGCTATTAAATCTATGTGATACCAGCAGTTATTACCATGTTTTCCAGTGCATGGAGTGTCTGTATGTCCCTTCTCTCAAGCCCCACTGAAGAATCAACCCTCCCCCCCTCCTGTGAGCAGCTTAATCGGGTCATCTTGGATATCCTATTTGTTTTCTTAGTGTTATGTAGTTTACATTGATTTTGCTATTATTTTCAGCAGCACAGGAAAGAAAATTGGGAAATAACTTTTTTTTTTTTTTAATTGTGACAATCATTAACTGTCACCAAACCAACAATCAAACTGTCACCCGCAGAGACCAGTCTGAAGGAGGGAACATTACAAGCTCCCACAGTCAGACCTCAAGCCAGGCTCAGGCAGAGCTAGTACTCAGTGACAGCCAGACAGCCCTGCCCCTTCTGGCCCCACACATCCATGGAAATCCAGTTTTTCTCTGTGAAAAGAGGCATTATAGGTCCATAATGTTGCAGCATGTTCTGGCACCTCTGGAAGGGTGCAGGAACACAGCTCTGAGCCTGACCTTCCCCTGCAGAGCTCAAAACCTGCCAGTTCAAATCCTGTACCCAGGCACTCAGCAAGCTGGCTGCCTACTGCCCATCACCTGCTGGTACTGCCCTGCACCCCCCAGTTACATATCCCTGAGCACTGGGAGAAAAATGTAAACCACTACCAGTGTTCTGAGGTCCAGACCAAAGATACAGCCAAAGGAAACATTTCCATTCCCTACCCCATGCCTTACTTTACCTGTTCTTAACTGGTTTTTCTTGCTCATTCCTCTTCCTCAGCACCTATCCAGCAGGTCAGGCCACTACCAGTGTTCTGAGGTCCAGACCAAAGACACAGCCATTCCCTACCCCATACCTTACTTTACCTTTTCTTATCTGGTTTTTCTTGCTCGTTCCTCTTCCTCACCACCTACCCAGCAGGTCAGGTAAATCTTTAGCAGCAGCTCCACATCTTCAGACCCTCATCTTCACAGAACCCTCCTGCTCTACCCAGCCCCCAGCCAACAATGCAGCACAACACACCCCAATGCTTACCTGAAAACTACTGTCCAAACTCCCTGACCAGCCCAACCCTCCTCCTAAAGCAGCCCTCACCTGCTGGGCTTTGCTCCTTTGAGCTCTAACTCTGTAATCCTCTGTCAGGCAGGGCTGAGGTAACAGGGTGATAAGCAGCCCTGCTGGATATGAACACCAGTTCTGAGATGAGGCACTCCAGAAGCACAGAGGGTGCACAATCAAATAGCAGCTCTTTTTCCTGTCCAAATTTAAGATTTCAGGAAGTCAGAGAGAAGTACAACCCCTGTTTAAAAAGCCTTGTTCACATAGCAGTACAACAAAGCTTGATGCTTCCCTATAAAGTACCTGTAAATATCATAAAACAAAGCTCCTACTGCTGCTTGCTCCCAGGATTAAAATTGTTTGGGCACTGGGATATAGTTCTCCTAGCAACAAAGATCTTCCCTCTTACAGTTCCTAATTCCTGAGATGTCACAGCTATCTGTCTGCCATCTCCTGTCAGTAAGAACCAATCCACTCTCCATTTCAGCCCAGCCAACCTGGCCATTCTAGGGCTCAGAACAGCACACACAGCCATTTCACCAAGCCTTCCCCTTACTGAGTTGTTCCTGGAGTGTTTTGTGGGGAGGGGGAAGACCCACATGCTTCACCCACATGTCCGCGTGGCTTTCCCCACCTGGGGCACTGCCAGTGTCCTTGCTATTCCCTTAGTACTGCATCTGTTTTGTAGCACTTAACCTCTCTTGGGAATAAGATCAATGTACATGATGATCAGGCAGTTTGATAGATGAAAAAACACACATATTACACCAGGAGGGGAAATGAGATTTTTTTTTTTTTCTTTTTGAGCCCCTGCAGGCACCAATAGGCATTAGTGGCCTGAATGAGTCTCATCTGGGACACCCACCCGTCACCCATGGGTCTAAGAGCTATTCTGAAGCTCTGGCACAGTTTCTAGTTTGGTCTTTAACTACTGCTAACTGAACTGCTGCACAGGCAATGTCTTCCCTTGCCTGCTGGTGACCACAGGCTCATCAGAGCTTCTTACTGATACCAGGCTACCTGGCTCAATGTGGTGAGGTTGCACCCTGGCTGGTGAGGGTGCTGCTGGCACTGTGGTCACTCCCTGCCCTCAGCTTCTTTTTCCTTTCCTTGGCTTTCCTCTCCTGATAGATTTCATAGGTAGACAAGATGGGAAAGGGGGGATGGAAGGAGAAAATCCTGTGCCTGAGCTCAGATTGTGACTGGATAAACAGCAAAGGCTGAGCCAGGTTGTGCTGGTTGTTTGCAGCAGGCACATCTAGAAACTAGAGAAAGAAGTGACCTGGTGGATGGGGAATACAATGAACCACACTGTCTACAGTCTCATGTACAGCCCTTTTACTGACTTCAGAAAGATGGTGAGGATAAAATCACACAGCTCTTGTGCTTGACCGTGAGCTTGTGGAAACCTGCAACTCCAGGGTGCAGCCCAGCTCTGGTGAAAGCCTCTGGCAAACTCCTGCTGCTTTCAGTAGCACTCAGGAAGAAATCCAGAAACACCAGGCACTGTTGATGTAACTTGATGGATTTGTCAAACACATTTTTGCAATTTTACCACGTTTTGATGTGGTGCAGAATCACGAGCTTTTTCTGTATTTGATACAGCTTAAGTGTCTTGAATTGCTTAAGATGGAAAGGCCTTTTGGGTGCTGAACCATGGCACAGCACCTTGAGGCAGGGAGTTTGGAGGCAGCATGTGCCAAGATTAGGCAAAGAGCAGTTTGCCATGGTAGGGCTGTTTTACAGTCTTGACTTGGGAAAGTGGGAGGTGAGCTGGAGTGCTGGTATTGCCATCCTGGCTCTCTTGGAGCAATTGAAACTTTTTTCCCTTAAGTGAGGTTTTGGCTGAGAGCAGCTGTTCCATTGTCAGTGATGACAAGTGGAGAGGAGCATGGAGCTGAGCATGGAGGAGGAGCAGGAGGAACAGTAACAGAGAGCAGCAGCATTACAGGGGCTTGTTAGTTTTGGCATCAACCAAACTGTAAACAGGGACACATGGGAAGCAGGGTCAGGGGAAAGTGAACAAGCAGAGAAGCTGCTGAACATCTCAGCCAAGACTTTGTATGGACCACTAGTGCTGATGTGAGGATACTTCAAGCTGTTGTTAGTCTCTGATCCTCACAAATCTGGCTGCAGCAGTGGAAATGAGATGGGAGCATAGTTTCTGCAAGACATCAGCTAGAGCCTCTGACTGCTGCTTTTGGAAATTGCTGGTGGGTGGTGCTGGGGTCCCCCATGCTTGTTACTGAGATCAGAGCCTGACCAAGCTCCTTTATGGGCCATAACTAAGACCATCTATCCTGCACTGCATCCCTTCTCCTCACGGATGTGACAAGGAAGTAGAGGCTGATGGGGCGTGAGCTTAGGGTCTCAGCTGTGCCTACAGTCCACTCGGAAAAAGCAGTGCCCTGTCTTCCTGTCAGGGAACAAAGGAGGACTCTTCTGAACACATGTGGGTCCATGCTCACCACTTCAGCAGACCCTGTGAACTACAGAGAAAGAATGCCTGAGTTCCCATGGACAGGGACTGCCAGCTGGGGACAGGCAGTGCTACTCAGAAAGAGGAAACAACTTTGTGCTGGACACTCTTT
>NW_009953098.1:1764304-1778402 GCF_000747805.2 Chaetura pelagica | reverse complement strand
CTCTTTCCCCATCAAATACATACCCTCATGGCTGGTACCAGCCAGAGACCATCTGTGGCCTTGCTAATGCTCAGTGGAAAGAGGTGGAGGAGGAGTGGGTTCTCCCTGGACAGCAAGGCAGGCATTGGCAGTGGTAGGAACTCGTGCTTGTTTCCAAGCCCAACCCTGGCTCTTGGACTCAGTGCAAAGAGCCTCAGCCATCAGGTACATTAACAAGTAGGCTTTAATGGTCCTCAGCAGGCAATCCTGGCCCTGCCAGGCTTCCTGCAGCACAGTTGGGAAGATCAAAGCTGTCATGCTTGAGTGCCAGTCTGACTGATGGTGACCCAGGGGAACAAATATGACTAAGCATGAGGGATAAGGCTCTGCCCAGGTCTTCCCTGACAGCGGTGGGAGTTGAGAGCAGCTGGTGTTGATCTGAGGTCCTGTCCTGAATCAGGAAGGATGAGGAGCAGGTAGGGGAGGAACTGGTCCCCAGCCCAGTTTCACACAGTGCTACGTGGGAGTAACTCAGTTCCTGGCACTGCAGTTTTCAGCCCTTCCCTCTGCTCTGAGCACATAGGAATGGTCTCTCCTCCTCCTCACCCCCTGCTCTGTGATTTGGAGAAGCACCAGGGTGCACACTGAGCCTGAGTCTCTCTAAAGCCCTCCTTGGAAGCCCAAGAGGGGGATGGGGGATTTCCCCATGGGGATCTCACTTCTGAGGCTGACTTGGTAACAGACACTTATCATGAATTAATTATGCATTATTAGCACCATTATTCATTCCTATTATGTACACACACGTGTGGCACTGAATAAAAAGGGAATTATGCCAAAGAGTTAAATGGCCCTCCACATAGAAAAAGCCTTGAGAGGGGGGAGTGTATCACAAAGGAAGGGGATTTAGTGAGGTCTGGCATCAGACTGGATGGGGGAAGGAGGCAAACAGACCATACAGGAGGAAAGCCATGGCAGAAGGCAAGAAACTGGAAGAGACTTAAGAAATACAGCGAGTTGAACAGACTATTTTATCATGCAAGTGGCTGAAACTAAATCAATGGGAGGAAATTTGGTTCAACCATTTCAGCAGAACAAAATAAGATCCTAAAGATCATAAACGTCAAGTGGTTCCTTCAACAAGAAGAAAAAAAACACATTCCTTTTTTGTCCAGTCTGGTTTTTAACGTGAGGCTAAACAAAATTTCCATCAGTTTGGGGATTTTTAAAAAAGGCCATTTCAAAATATTTCAGTTTGATATCAAACCAGAACTGTTTCAACATGCCCTGCATGCTCTTGGCTGAATCTGTTGTTGGAATTTGACCCAAATTTGCCCACAGGTTGGGTCTACCTCCAAAAGGGAATTTTTCAGCTATTTGGCACATATTTTTTGATTATCCATGGCGTGGTGAGGAGGGGAGAGGAAGGAATCACCCAGTCCTCAAAAGAGAAAAGCAGATCAGCCAGCATGGCTCAGAGATGTAGTTTGTCTGCAAAACACCAGAGCTGCAGCAAAGCCAGAGAGGGTAAGCTCAGGTCTGGAGAATCCATCTCAACTGATGGAGATAATTACAAGTGCCACATTCTCAATTTCTTCTTCCGGGAATTCTCTTCTGTAATAAACTCATTCTAGCAAATTGATCACAGCCTCTCTGGTACTCAGCACACATCAAAGCCATTTTTAAGATTGAAGAGAACACTTTGGGTGAAAAATAGGAAGCAGTGCCAGACTTTGTAGAGATCTAAATCTACCTCAGCTGTAATACAATTGGATTAACTTGCTCTCTTCACAAACCCACTACTTAATATGTTCATGGACGTCTGCTTCTGAGCTTTGGTCAGTGCTGAAGCCAGAGTCCAAAAACCTCAGGAGAGAAAAGGACCTGTGGGAATTGATCCTGAGATGGGCAGTCCCCTGCAAGCTCAGATGAATAACACCCTGCTGTCACCTACCTTGTTTCCTATGCAATTTAGTCTGAGCCTATGAGGAAAATATTGCTATTAACTGCCCTGACACCAAAATAAGTAGTTCTTAACCCACACTGAGAGCACCCAGATGGACATTATCCACTTGAACCAGCCAACAGTTCCAACAACAGGTGCAGGCAGAACCTGAGCTATGT
This sequence comes from Chaetura pelagica, assembly GCF_000747805.2. Lineage (NCBI taxonomy): Eukaryota > Metazoa > Chordata > Aves > Apodiformes > Apodidae > Chaetura > Chaetura pelagica. The sequence continues at coordinate 1,776,299 of NW_009953098.1, read as the reverse complement.
GGAGATGGTTTGGTCCCCATGCAGAGACCAATGACCCATTCAGCTATTTCATCTGGCCCATGATCTTGCAACAGTCCAGGTTGTCAGATGTTTACAGGAGATAGAAAAACATGGACAGGGCTTATCCTGGACTTTTTTCCCAGTGTCCAGTTTAAATAGCACTCAGTCTAATGTGGGCTTCCCCTTCTGCTCTGCAAGTAAAGCTGGGAGTGAGAAAATGGTTTGCTTCCCTCAAGGAGGCTGGGAAGGAGCAGCTGAGTTTGCTTTAAGAGCAACACATCTCAAGGGGGAGAGAGGTGTGAGGCTCAGAACTGCACATTTTTCTGCTGCAACTACAGCTGCATTTTGTCATAGTCAGGCCCTGTGGGGAGTTACGAGTCACTTTTCCCCAGGATGTAGGAGTTTTACAGCTGCTGAAATTCCTGCAGTGATGAGGGCTGAGTTAGAGCTCCACACCCCCCCTCTTTCTGCTCCTCATCCTCTCCTAAACTTGCATCTCTCATATACCTTATCTACCCAGGAGAGGCTTTGTCTGCACAGAAAAGTTGCATCAGTTTTATGTAACATGGAGTTGGAGCCAAGACACCTGCACAAACCTCTTCTTGGCACCCCTTGTGCAAGCTTTCAGTGACAGAAGCATCTCTTTCTGCTCCTCAGCCACAGCATTGCTAGTCCCAGGGTTTCAGAGCCAGCCCCAAGAAAGGGAACAGCCACTCCATACCTCCCCTTTGCACTCCTAGCTCCCTTGGCCAGCAAGACTCAGGTACTGATTGACCCCATTTCCTTTCAGACTCAGGAGACGGGTGCCAGAGCATCCCCCAGTGTCCTCAGCTGAGTGGTTTAAGAAGTGCTGTTGACCTTGTAAGGGGCTGTGCAAGCTCCCACAGCTGTGACACTGCATCAAGAGCTAGAGAGGGATGCAGAGAGCAAGGAACAAAGCCAATGAGAAGGCACCACGTGCCTTTGGCTGCCAGGAGCTCCACGCCATGGGCAGGTGTGGGCAGAGCAGGGGCACAGGGGCCTGCATGGAGCAGCCAGTGGTAGCTTATCAGCAAGATACTTCTTGGGGCATCCTGCTCAGACATCAGACCTTTCTGGGGAACAGCAATAGCAGTTTCCAGGCCTGGAACTACAGAAATAAGCTTCTGGCAGACTGTTCCTGCCCAAAGGGACTTTGCAAAGAGCTGGGTGGGTGGCTGACAGCCTGGGAAAGGAGCCATTCGAAAGCAGAGGGAAAGAATTTTTCCAGTTCAGGTGTGATTTTGATGTTTCCTATGCATTTTTCCAGCTCAAATGAGGATGAAAAATTTCAGATGGAAAAATAAGTTCTAAAATTATTCAAGTAAGCACATTTGAGCTGCTGAAATGTTGTCCTGGTAATTCTTGCACTTCATTTTCCTGTTGATCTTTAAGATGCCATTTATTTTGAGCTGTGAGTGGCTATAAGTTTATGGAAAGCAAACAAACAACAACAACAAAAAAAAACCAAACACAGATCTTTTTGTTTATACCATGTTTATATAGGGTTTTTGGAATTTTGTGGAAAACGTATAATTGATTGAGACCTTCCCTTTCTCACATCTCCTTTTGGATTTACAGAATTGTTCTTTATGACTAAAAAAGTAAAGATTTCACCAGGACCCTCACAGCCCCTCTCTGGCTACCTGAAAGGATTATGCAAGGTAAAACCATGACTACATTCATATACCCAAGGGACCCTGTATCTAGGTTCCCAGAGGGACTGAAAAAGATGGAGCTCTGTGACCAGCTCATCCTTGACTACTCCAGAAGCACTTGATGAACAAAGGTTACATTTCAGCTTTGCAACTCCAAGTGAAGCAGGGCAGATATTTGCTCTGTGGGTTGTACCCAGTGGCAGGGATCAGAAATGAAAAGAAAGCCATGAGTGGGTTAAAAGCAAAGTTTCCAAATCCAGGAAAACCTGGATTTGCCATTTAATATCAGTGGGGAAACTGGTGCAAGACCATACAGCCCATTTGCTACAGGAAACCTGTCTACTTTTACCCTATTGCCTGCCTGAAACTCCATGAGAAGCATTAGGACAGCACCAAAAAGCCATGACGCATGTCCAAAACATGCTCACAAATGTGAAGGACAGAGACTGCCTTGCTCCACAAGGCTTGCAGCTGCCCATCACTCACTCTGCAGCAGTCACTGCTGGGCTGGGCTGCCCTCTTGGGTAGACTGCATCCCTTGGTCCTACCCCAATACAGTGCCAGTCATCTCTCACTTCTGGTGGGGACAGCATGAGCAGGGCAGGCACACCAGTGTTTAGGAAGAAAAGGCCTCTTCTGCTTTGCAGAGCAGTGCCCAGCCTTAGCTTCAGTTGCCTCTGGCAAAGCAGGGGTCTGAGAGCTTTTTGCTGTGTATTTATGGAGCTGCTGTGTGGCCATTGCTCTGATGCCTTTCCTTGCTATCACCCTCACACAGCCTCTGGGCCCTCTTTTATATGCCTTCCTCTGCATCCTTGCCACCATCTGCTGCCAACCTGCCCGTGTCCCCCAGCACCCCTTCCCTCCCCAACCCTGGGGAGTGAGGTTCAGCACGTTGGGGAGGAACTCCTTGCAGAGAAACTCCACGAGGGATGAACAGCTCACACCTGCACAGATGGTGAGCAGGCTGGACATCCAGCTGTGATGTTTCCTGTCCAGCCCTGCTGTGCTTTGCATTTTTGGCTGGGGAGGAGGGTCAGGGGGAATTTCATTTTGCTGCTTTAAACACATGCAGGTTCATTTGCAAGGAGAACATTGCTGTGGTCATTAAAAGCAACCAAAATGTGCTGACTCCCAGCACTCACACTGCCCTAGAGGGACAAGGTGAGAGCAGGCAGCCCTTCAGGGAGCCCATGACTTTTCTGAGGTGGGGACAACTGAGGTGAAAACACTCTACAGACCAGCCTCCAGGTAAGGAGCCCAGACAACCCCCAGAAAACAAGGGAAAGACCAAACCATCTATCCACAAGATGTAAATAATCATTGCAAGACCCTCAACTGGAATAAAAGCACATGATTCCCTTGGTTCCCCATCACCACTGCTATTCCATCAAGACAAAGCCACACTGATCTGGCCTAGCAATGATGGAAGACCTATGCTGAGGTTGGCCTGGCTGGCCTCCACCACCAGTGCCTAAGGCATGGAAACATGGAGACCACCTGAAGAGGACTCCCCACCAGACCCCAGCAAGCCTGACCAGGTGTATTCAGCATTGCAAGCAGCAGAGGCATAAAGGGTACCCCCAAGTTGAGCAAAGTCTTTATTTAGGTGGTCAGCTCTTCTGCACTCTGAGCTTGGTTAGCAGCCTCGTGGTATTGGCTATGTCTGAGATGCAGCAAGGTTGACTTGTGGTCAACCTTGTGACTTTGGATGCCATAGCAGTGTGTTAGGAAAAAAAGCACTGGTACTGGACAAGGTCAAGCAAGAAAGGTCAAATCTATTACATCAACTTCTATTTTGGCTAACAAAGTATTCACTTGTAGCATTAAAAAAAGGTTTCTCCTGGGGTTAGTATTTTTGTGGCATTTATGGGAAAAGCAGACCTCTGCTGTCTTGCTTTTCAGGAATATTTTTGGATTTGTTAAGGCTCCTGGGGTGTGCAAAGCTAAAAATGTTATTTGAGTTTTGGTTGTTACTGCTGCCAAAAATAAATCAAAACCAAATCTCCAAACAGAATCTCATGAGGGGGTTGCTCAAAGGTCAATTTAAAGATTCCGTACAAGAAGGATTATTAAGTTTGTTTTTGGGCAACCTGGCATGGAGCTTGGCATGAGTCTGAAGAGTTTAAGTCCCCCTGAATTTACATCTTTGAAACTATCATCCTAAGGAAAATGGTTAGACTGGTTTTTGTTTGTTCATTTTCTTAAGTGGTAGCTCAGAGCAGAGCTTACACCAGAAGAATAAACACTGAATCTCAGACTAAATATTTCATTTTCACAGTTGCTGACATCGAGTTGGTTACAAAGAAATTTTTACATTGATTTATTTTAAGTTTTGTGGTGTTTGCAGGTTTTAACTTAATTTTATTTATTGCAAACCTGGTATATTTTGGAGTTGAACAAGGGTAAAGATAATGGAGCTCAAACAATTGACTTGGAACTAAAAAAAAAAAAAAAAAAAAGCAAGTTCAAAATCTAAAGAAAAGAGGTTGAAGAAGTAAAAGCACGTTACCTCTGCCTTGCTTACAGTTTTCATGTGCTCAGCTGACCTGCCCCATGCAAAGATCAAGGAGGGTTTTCCCCTAATTCAATGCAAAGAAGAGATTTTTCTTGGGTATCACTAGAAATGGGGCTCAAAGGCAAAAAAGGACTACAGCCAGGGTCATGGTAGGACTTCCAGCTTGTGTTCCCTGTGCTGTGACAGGCACCACAGATGTCAGGGAGCCCATGTGGGACACACTGGGTCTCAACAATCCCAAAGACATGTTGCTCCTGGTACAGTCAGCAAAGGGCAGCTAAAGAAGGACACATTGCTGAGGAGCCACAGTTTCCTTGGGTTATGTTGCAGAGAATCACTATTAAAATTTCACAAGGGAAATTATGTTTATGCTTCAATGCAGTGAGCAAAAAGCATCCCATTTCCCTCCTCTGCCATTCAGACTAAATTCAGCTCTCCCTGACACCAGTGTCTTTGGAACACATCCCCTGAATTTATTTGGATTTCCACAGTGGCATCTGGGAGCAGCACATGGAACCTGATTTATTTATTAAGGCTATATGGGTTTGAGATTTGTTGTTGCAGGAGGAAACTTCCTCACATTTTTTATGCTTGGTTGCAGAGGATTCAGTGCTACACCCAGAGGAACAGAGCCAATTAGCAGAGACAGGGCTGCAGCACATTGCCATCCTCCCCTGCCAGCAGCTCCAGCTTCCAGGAGATCTGAGCAGGGTCTTTCCTGGCTGAGGAGCCTTTGACGTCAGCACTGCTGCTGAGGCAAGGGAGACACGGAGAGATAAAAATAGCACAGCTATTATCAGCTTCACTCAACATTCTGGTTCAATTTAAATTCATTTGTCAGGAGAACAAGAAAACTGACTTTTTCTTTGAGCGGCTGCTCTCCCTTCTGGCTCCTGCAGCATCTCAGTGCCTGGAACACCAGTGTCCAAGGCCTCGTGACAGAGGCATCATTTGGCTTCCAGGGATGCTCCCAAATTCTTTCCAAACACAACCAAATGCTGGTAGCTCAAATTGCATGTCCCACTGGGATATAAGAGGCAAATCCCAGCCTACTGCCTCAGTTGCTTTTGAGGTAAGGAACTCGCCCACACAAGGAGTCCCATAGACCTGCTGTGGTCAGAAGATATTCTTTGAACCAGGAACTGGAGTTCCAGTTTCCCCTTCATTCTGGGGCAAGTGGCTCTCTCTCTTTTCCACTCTGTTGCAATTGGGGAAAGAGATATGAATGGTACTTTCCACTTAACAAAGAGTGTCACCCCTCAATGCAATTCTGTGTTTGTGCAGACTGGAACGGTTTCAGATTGGTCTTTAGGAGCTGGCACAATAGTTTCCCTAACAACAACATCTAAGTACTTGGTGCACCAGAGCCTGGGGACATCCAGTAGAAGATCCCAGTTGTCTGGGATTAGTATGGCCCATTTGTCTAGTCCATAAGAATAACCCCAGTGTCTCCTCTTTATCCCAGCTCTGCCCTCTTGCATTGCCACATTATGCTGCTTCAAGGAGGCTATTTCTCTCCCTTTCCTTGCCACTCAAAAAAACAGAACTAGCATCAGTACAGGCAATGCTGCTGACATGTCTTTCTGTGCTTCCACTTAGGTGTTTAAGAGGAAAAAAGAAAAATCTAGAGGCTCTAGGCAAGAAGGTTTTCTTTCTCTCTGCCTCCAAGTTTCCTTTCAGGAGGAGAGGTTGAAAACCCTCATGTCCTTTAGTTTAGAGCTTGCTTCAACACCACCTGATTTTGCAGTGTTTTGTCTTAAAACATTATTAAAAAATCCTTCCCTGCTAGTCCAACATATTTCCATTAAATATCTCCCTCCTGCTTTGGATGCCATAGCAGAGTGAGAGCTGCATGTCAAGGCATCTCTTCCCCACATCTTGTTCTTACTCCAGTCCTCCCCACTGGCTCTGCCTGGTTCTTTTGACTCCAAACACACCTGCACCCCCCAAAGGAAGCCAGTCCTGGCCAACTGAGACCTCCACCCAAGTGGGAACATGGATGTTGTTTGCAGTTGCTGTGTGCCTGTCTGACTGTGGGGCTGCCAGCAGGGACCTGGCAGGTCCTGGAAGGAAAGCAATAACAGAATTACAGGGTAGCTGTTCCCAGAAGGATCTGGGGTCCACCAGCCAACCTGCAGCAGGGGTCATGCCTGCAGTGTGGAATGCAGCACAGGAGGTAGCTTCCAGATTTGTCAGTGAAGACAACTTGCACCCAGGACTTGGATCTCAAGCTTTGCCTCTTGTTTCAAGTCAAATACCCAGCTCTTTGGAAAGCTGACATAGAAGAAAAACTCTCCTGGCTTCACTCAGCCTGCCTTCAAGTCTGAAGTAGCACAGGATCTGCTGAGTAGAAGCAGCACAGAAGAAGCTAGGACCCATTGCTGCACTGCTCCCCGAGTGCTCAGCTACCACGAGGGATGGAGAACACTTCCAGGTCTGAAACCAACTGCCAGTCCTCAGTGTGCAAGTGCCAGAGCCAGTTTCTGCACCTGGGTTTTGGTCAGCCTCTGCACTAATGGGAAGAAGCTCAATGCTGCTCCTGCCCTCCCTGCTGGAGTGGGATGGCCCCTTCCTTGAGCACCTCAGCCCCCAGGGTACCAGCTGCTGAACAAGAAAAACACACAGAAAGGCTGAAACCAGTGCCCACCATCTTTCTTCCTGACCATGAATGTCCTTGCTTCCCACCATTCCCAAGCAAGGACAATAACACGAATCTGATGAAGTGACTGAGAGGTAACTGCTCCTGTTTGGTAGGAGGTACTTTAGTGCCTTATGCTGCTCAGCAGTGGCTGCCCACAGGTCTCAGCATGGCAGAGGTGCTGACAGGCAGAACCCAGCCAAGGAGGAGTAATGGGTAGGGACACTGGGCTTGGTTCTGAATGGGGTGCATGCCTGGGACTTGGCCAGGCCATGCACACGCACCACAGCCCACCCAGGGGAGTCTTGTGCACTCAGCCATCCCACACCACAGCTGAGGCTCAGCTCAGGATTCGGGGTGCCAAGTTCCTGTATCCCACATGTGAGGCAAGATCTGCCTGTGGGGAAACAGGGAGAAGCACGGAGAATGGAGGGGGGGAAGCCATCCTAGACAACAGCCAGTGGATTCACAGCACTAGCTGTAATGCTACAGGCTTCAACTGTTCCCCCCTCCACCCCCTGCTGCCCCTCGCTCCGTAACTTTGCTTCCCCCACTCCCTTCCCTCCCAACCTCCAGATCAGAAGATATTTTCCTTTCTCCCTTCCCAGAGGTAATTCTTGCTGAATTCATGAAAAAAAGATGAGCACGTTTCACACACAGCTGCCCATCTCCAGAGAGCACTGAAGCGAGAGCAGGAGCTGCAGCGCTGGGTTCTCCGCGGCAGAGCCCCCAGGACCCACCCTCCCCTTCCCCCGGGACGTGGCTGCTCTGCTGATGTGCCCAGCTGGGTGTGAGAAGGGCTGATTATGGATGGGAGGAGCAGTAGGGATGGAGGGAGGACTCCTGAAGGCCCTGGCGTGGTGCGGGCAGTGCAGGACCCCTCGCTTGCTCTCTTCTGTGTGTCTCTGAGGTGGATCCACCTCCTCTCAACCCTTTCAGAGCCACCCCTGTTCTCCAGCTGGAGACAGTCTCCCACCCCAGCTAGTCATCCACCCCAGCCTGTCAAGGGAAGGGGAATTTAAGATGGGGAGCTTTGGTTTTGTTTAATTCATTAAGTGCCACAGCTACTTCCCAGTAAGGAGGTGCTGAGCATGTGAAACACCCACCCTCCTCTAGAGCCTGTCATTAAGTTTGTAGAGGACAGCTACAACCCTCCTTTGAGGACATGTTCTCCAGGACCATTTTCCCTCCCAAGCAGCTGGTGGAGCAGCCTACAACTTGCTGCATCCCTGCCAGTCCTCGTGGCACACTGGGATAACCCCTTGCCTCTGACACAATGCTTATCAAGGCCTTTGCTAGCTCTGAAGAACTGGTTTCACCTTGTTTGATTTCAGGCAGGCCTTTGGCCTCAGTTCTCCATCAAAAAGGAGAGGGTAACGTATCACCTTGTCAAGGGGCTGTGATGGGCACAAGCAGAAGGCTACCAAGGAGCATTCAGCTGCCTAAAAGATGAATTCAGCAAATGGCAGTGATTTTGTCCAGCTCCTCATCACTGCTGACCACAGTTCTCTGTAAAACAGAGCTGACAATGCAGATTTCATGTGGTAATAGCTGCATTTGGCCATAATGGCAATTGACATACTTTTTGTGATGCGGGTGCCTCAGTGCCCCAAGTCTTTACTCCACCATAGAGCTGGTCCCTGCTGGGTGCTTAAGTGTGGCCCAAAGTAGAGCTGGTATCAGGAGCAATAGTGCCCTGGCCCTGTCACTGACTCCAATGACACTGCATTCAAGATTCTTCCCCAGTCATAACTTGTGCATGAAGAAGTTTCCACTCTGCACTCTCTTGCGTGTCAGAGACCTTAGGCTGTTCGCTGCCATGGGTCACTCAGGTAACCCAAATAGGATTTTCCCCTTCCAGACTCAAGAAGCAGAAGAAGGTGAAGAAAAGGCCACTGGCTGCTCTGAAGAACAAACACTTTCTCCCAGCCAATGCACTAGCTGCAAAAACATGCAAACTCTTGACCAAGTCATCTCATTCAATTAAATCCCAGAGCTGTTGGACAAGAGCTTGAAAAGTAAGCAGGGGAGAGGAAAGCAGGATTATTTAATCCCTTTGGAAAAGTTGGTCCCTGTGCAGGGAAAGCCTCATGCTTCCCCCTCTCTCCTCAGCTTTGGAGGAATTGCCCACACATTTCTGCTTTGCTACTTCCTACCTCTCTCCCTCATTGTGAATTCTTGGGCCTGCCACACCTTCTGCATTGGAAAAAAAGTCTTAAAGTAAATGAGAGGAGAAAGGGAAAAGAAAGCCCACTGATCCTCCAATTAGCACAGAGCACTTAAGCAGTCATATTTTTGCATTTTAATGGTAATCACTCCAAACACAAGAAGCTGAAGTGACAAACCCCGAAGCCAATTGCAGCTGACTAAATCAGCCCCCATCCCAGTGCTGGGTGCTTTTCTGGTTTAACTCCCTGGTCTCTGGACACAGCCCACTGAGAGAGGCAGTGCTTTTTTTTTTTCTCTCCTCCACCCAAATCAGTTTTCTTTACTGAATCCTATTCCAGTCATGTCTGCACACCTGAGCTCTTCCCCCCCCTGGTTTGGATCATGTCTTTGATTCTTGCGGTGCCAGGGAGATCCTCAGCAGTGAAGGCTGGTGGTGTGGGGTGAGGAACACGTGAAAGTAAGGCAAGAGCCAACACAGAGTTCACTACATCCCAGAATGACTCCTGTGGGAAAGGAGCTCTGCAGTTCTCTGCTCTACCTTGGACCTAAGCAGGACCACCTGTGAAGTTTGCTTCAGTCTTCAAGTCTGTCCAGTCAGTGTCTCAAAGTACAGAGATCCCACAGCCTCTCTGGGCCTGTGTTTTCATGACTAACTGCCTTCCCTTTGGAAGTGTATTCCTTTTATCTAATATAATTTCCTCTGTCGCAATTCTACACATCATCCTATCACTGTGCAAATTAATTAGGACCAAATTAAATCATGAAGGGAGTACACAGATCCAAGAAGAGCTCATGATCCCCTGTGTAGGGCAGGGTTCATAGCTTCAAGCACAGCAGACTCAAACCAAGCCCCAAATTCAGTAGGCATCTGCTACAGACCTCCCAGCTAAGATGATAAGGCCAACACTTAAGTGAGCTTGTGGTCAACAGAACTTTAACTATCCAGACATTTGTTGAAAGAACAATATAGGACCTCACATGTCACGCACCAAGCAAATAAGGGATGCAGTATCACCTTGACTCTGCCACTTCTAATTGTTCAGGTGCTCAGGTGCACTAGGATTAGGTCTTGCACAGTCAAACATGCAATTCAAACATCTCCTTTCAGTAGGGCTGGCTTGGAACTGTTCTGTTTAGTGTGCTGTGCTCAGGAACACTGAATATCAAAGCTAGAAAATGCCACAATTCATTCATCTACATCAGCAAGTGCCTGTGCCTGCCATTCCAGGCCCTGAACTCTGAAACACCAGACACCATGGAGAACATCTAACAGACCTCAGGAAGTCCCTAGCACATTTTAAGACTTCCTTAGAGAACTTCTGCCACAACATTCCTTTGCCTAGAGCTCAAGACCTTTTGGGGGGCAAGGTTTTCATTAGATATGTTTTGGCTGTCTCAGATTTTACCTTTTTAAAGTGAGGAGTTGTCCCAGCAGTCCTGCTGTCACATACTGTTGGATGTGAGGTGAAGAGACAAATCCAATGCCAATCCCAGCCAGGAGAAAGCTGAACATATTCCCCCCAACAACACAGTTTATACCAGGAGCAAGTCCCAGGTGAGGCTGTTCAGGCTAATTAAACTTCTTCCTTTCTCCCTTTGGCTCTAATGAAGACGTGTTGGTAAAAGGAGTGAAGAAAAGGCAGAGCACAGTAATGAGCTGCATGTTTAGTCCCTGCAGCTGAAATGAGGGGGTGGAGAGTAGGGATCACAAGAAACTTCCACACTCCAGAGACACAAAAGAGAGCAAAGACAGATCTCCGTGGGCAAACTTGGTGTGTGTGTCAGTCCACCATGGTATTGAAAAATCTACAGTATATTAAACAAACAAACAAAAAAAAAGGGTATTCAGCCTGCCAAGGGACTCTGACCCTTGTGACCTGGTTAGCTAGCACTGGTCCCAAGTTCTTCCAGCCTCAATCTTATCCATTATTTCTCTCTTTTCTAAGTAGAACTGATAACTGTGCAACCTCTTTGCTTCATTCATACTCTTAGTAGGCTCTCTCTGCTCTCATTTTTATTTCTGCGAAAGTGTCCTGTCTTCTCTGTTTGCCTTCTGGCTGAAACACTCAACCAGCTGACATTTTCCCCTCCTTAGATTTTCCCCTCCTCCTGGAAAGCTTATGGAAGTGCTGAGGCTGCAAACTGTGTCCCTCCCAGGGAGATGCATAGAGCAGGATTGCTGTCCTGGGACTGTGGAGTACTCTTAGGTCAATTTGTGAAATTAATTTCAGACTCAGCAGCTGCTGCAGCTGCTACTACTTCAAGGGAGAAGGAAAATGCTGATGGTAACAGCTGCCTCTATGATTTATGGGCCATACAGGAACACCAAGTAAGGTCCAGAGAGCTGCATGTGGAAAGGGATTTTCCTCTGAATGACCTATAAGACAAGATATTAGGCACATGTTTAAGGGGATGCTGCAAAAATCTCCCTTCAGTGGTGAGGAGTTTCACTTCCTTTTGCCTGTCTACACATCAGCTCCCCCCTGTGTAAGGAAGGAGGACAAAGAGGTGATCTGAAGACACTTCCAGGGAAGGGATCCTTTTCTGTAAGACATTGTCCACTCACCTCTAAGGTCTGTGGAGAAGGTGCTTTTCATCACCCCAAAGCCTCAACCTAACATTGTCCAGGAACTTTACGTAGTGGCAGGTAGGTCACTGTGTATGCAAATACATAGGGTGGGGAGCAAGTGGGTGAAATAGCCCCTTCTGTTTTAACTTCCTTGACACCCTTCTGTGGACAGCCTTTTCACACAATTAGGATGACACAAGATGCACAACAGCTTCTGCTAATACAGCACTCACACAGTCATAATAGGCTGTAGGAGTTTCTCCCTAAGTTGCAGAGCAGATACTTTATCTTGCCTCCAAGAACAACGCAATGTTCCCCCACTCCAGCTCATCAGCTCCACCAATAAATAACATTGACCAGTTAGGGAAACATTCTTTCTCCTCTCTCTGATCCAGCACTGGAGGGGGAGCAAGTTCTCTGCAGCAGGA
>NW_009953098.1:1723207-1763976 GCF_000747805.2 Chaetura pelagica | reverse complement strand
GCTGCAGCAGTAATTCTTATAAATTCCCCATCAAGACCATAAATGTTCTATAATCCTGCCACGCTCCAGTGGATAGGGAACTGCACCAGGGGATCTGGAAACCTGAACTCTAAGTTTCTGTTTTTCTTGTTTATAGCATTCTTGGGTTCTCTGCTTACAAATCTCTTGGGGCATTAACATGCTCCTCTAGTGTGAATCATCATCACTGCTTCATAACGTGAAGCCAGGTGGAAACTTTATCCAACAGAAATGTAAAAATGAGCAGTCATATATTTCTATGCCACCCTTGCTTCCACTGCATAAATTAAAGGTGTTTCTTTGTCTAGCAAAGATGATCGGAAGCACCATTGCAAGAGTCCTAGACAAGAAAGTTAAATTCTTCAGTGGGGGCATGAGGGGTGAACACACAGATGTACGTTGCAGCAGACGGAGGTCAGGAGATTTTGGACAGGGTACAGAAATATTGTTAGACATAACCGTTCAATAATCATTAGTTATTTGCCTTTTCACTTCTCAAAAATCTTGATTTTGTCTTGAAACCCATTACCTGAAAAAATAAACATTTAGGGGTAGATTTGTTTAATTTATCTTCTGATACCAGGCCCCAGCAGTGACATTTATGAGATCTTGTCTCCATGATAGAAACTTACTTTCTTGTTTTTAAATGCAAACACAGCCCTGGATGAATTCCCACGGATCCAAGAACATGTTGTTGTTGTTGTGGGTTTTTTTGATGAAGGATTTAGAACTAGGCTCATGATTAATTCACCAAATTAAATTAAACCAGTTGGCAACTTTGATTTAAAGTTGACTCGTTTTCACCCATCTAACTTCAAAATGGCAGAATGGATTTTGCTCAAGCTTAAGGGACAGGAAAAAGAAATAAGAAAACCTTGTCTTTGGGAAAAGGAAAAGAGACTAGAAGTAGAAATATGAAATAGTAATAGTATTTGTAAATCCCTCTTGGCCATTCAATGCTAAGCAGAGCAACCAGTTTGCCAGCACAGCAGGGCAGGGATGTTGGTTACAGGACAACATCCAGGTGCAGAACCCAGACACCTCAGCAGCTCCTGCTCCAGCAGGAGTGCAACCAACAGGGCTCAGCCAAGTGCTGTCTTCCTGCCCCTCTCCTAAAAAGAGGTTCCATTCACACCTGCCTTTAATCTCAGTATTTTACCAAACTGGGCAGCAGTCATCTCCACAGCTGCCTGAGGAGGATGCATCTCAGCATAGCAACTGGAACATGGATCCGCTTGCAAATGTACTTATCATTCACCAATAAACCCACAGAGTGAAAGAATATACAGTGTGAGGCTGTGGGTGGGTGAGGATGGATCTACCATGTGGGATCAGATACATGGTATATGTACCACATCAAAACAGGACCGTTGGGAGCTCTTTGTCACACCACCAAAGGGCTGGCTTTTTCTGCATGGGGAGAGTTCTTTCCTGAGGGCTTGAACAGAAGTGATTTTTGACATGGAGCATGAAGAACACAGCCTCATACCTGCCATATCTGCTGATACTACTTATTTCAGTTACTTATACTTTCTAATTGCTCTTGCATGTTTACCTGGCAGCATGTCCTGAGAGGGTGCTGTGAGTGCTAAAGCTGAACTGTTCTGTTGTCACACGGGTGCAAGTACAGGGGAAAGGGATAATTAGATCTTTTTTCCATCCAGTGGGTAGAGGCTGAAGTCAAACTTTTCCTTGGCACAGTATAATGAGCTTTAGGGAGCTCTTCTAAATCCTGATTTAGGACCTGGCCTGTAAATACACAATACAAATGAGAGTGGTATTTAACATGCAACCTAGCAGAGGTGAATTTTCAGTCCTAAAACTGAGATGATCATGCAAAACCACTGTCCAGAACAGCTTATAAAAATCACACTTTTAACCAGGAACTCCCCTCAAGACTATTTTTTTGAATTTGTGCCTTGGTTCTTGCAAGGCCAGCCTTCTGCACTGTGCTTAGGATGACACCAGAACTTAATCTAAGCCTTAACCAAAGCTGATGCAGGCCCTGACATGCAGACCCAGCAGTATCTGTTCTGGGTTATTTGACGCCAAGCACAATGGCTTCCTGGTGGCTTGTGGAAAGCAAGTTTTACAGCTTGATTATTTTTGGCCAAAAGCCTTAAACCTAACTGTTTTGGAGGTAGTAGGTCCTCAGTTCCATGGAAAAGGAGCCTTCATCCCTTCAGCAGACATATCCTGGGATGCAGAGTTACTTTTGCCTTATGTCTGCAGCAGCCTGCCCAAATGGACCCTGCAGGCATGGAAAAGCCCTGTCTTCCTCCGTAGTCCTTTTGGCATAAGAACCAGAGTGACTGAGCTGGCTGTTGGAAGGGGATGTGGGCTGTCTCCAGGCTGTTCGTGACTGAACAGCTCTGTTTGGGGGAACAAGTCCATGAGCAGGATTCAAGGTTGAATCCTCTGGCTGATACTGCCTTTCCCACGGGCTGGCGAGAACACATGGAACAGTTAATAATTAAACTGTTGACACAGTGCCCGATTTAGACAGCTGCTTCAGCATCACCCTCGTTTGGAGAAGTGTATTGTCTGGGGGAAAGCTGCATGATCTAAAGAGCAAGCACAAAATGTCTAGGCTCCCTCCAACCATGTGTTGGGGCTGCAGCTGAGTCGGCTCAGCTCCTTCTGCTCCAGGCAGAGAGTGACTTACAAGGGCTTTCCAGCACAGGGTGGTGACACTTCACAAGACAACCAGCTGGAAAATGTTTGTTGTTCTTATTTTTTTTCCTTCAAAAACTCTGCATTTTTTCCAACACTGTGAAAAAAAAAAAAGGAGAAGTGAAATCATGGTGATTGGAATGAAATTCTTTTCAGCTGCCTTGAAATCAAATATTTTATTTCATTTAAGTTTTAGTATCCATTTTGCTCTCAAGTTTTCCTCTTCTGAATTTCCCTCCTTCTGCCTCTGTCTGCCTGAAAGTAGTCAATGAAAATTGTGTTGTTACAGGTAAAAACATAATTTATTCTTAGACACAAAATGCTCTGAAAATATATCAACAAAAAATGAGACCTTTTTGACACTGAAGATTTCACATGCATCAAATATATTCGTTTGAAATTTCCAAAACAACTCTTTTTTTAGAATCTCTGCTTTTTCTCCAATTGAAGAGGCCATATGTTCACTTTAATGCATGATAGTTGGCAGAACAATACACTAAACTCTGCCTTGTTACTACCTTCCAGACTTTTGGAGGTTGATCTGCAGTGGTGTTTCCTGCAAATAGAGTAAGGAGGGTGTGTATTGCATGCTTATATCCTTGCATTATCCATAACAAACTGATATGGAGGATTTCTTCTTTCCAATAGCAAGAGAATTTCCAGAGTAAACCAATCTGAACATGCTATTAATGTTTTCACAAACTTTGCATATAATTTTGGATATTACTATTATGCAACTTAAATGCCCAAACCATTGAAAATCCAGAGGAACTTGGATGCTTTAATCTCTTCAGGGCTTTTGAAAATCTGGAACTCTAGAATTATGGAATATTCAATAAGTTTACCAGCACCATTCATGATAACAATATCCCTGCTGTTACCAACAAAAAACCCTTTATGGAGTTGGGCAAAAGTTGAATTTAACAGGCTGTTTGTTGCTGCAAATGGTGCAGACCAACCCTATCTGGGCTTCCAGGATGTTTGGGTAGATACTGGTGCTGCTTTCTAAGGATATGGATTAATATAGCAAAATTGCTCAAATTCCAAACTGGACAAAGTATCCCTCATAAAATGTCAGGCAGATGTGAACCCTGAAGATTGTCTATGGATGTGAAGCAATTATTAACACCTTGTCCCGACCTACGACTAGAAGAAATCATTACAGCTTTTTTCCTGTTGCAGTATGAGATCTTACCATGAAAAATGGGGGGACAGTAAACAGAAGAGAACAGGAAGGTAACAGGGCTTAAATCTCACTTTAAAATAAATGAAATGACAAGATGAGGAGTTTTTCTTCCAGCTCAACACACACACATTTATCTCCGCAATAAAATCAAGGCAGGAGGAGAAAGAGCATCACAGAAGCTCTCTGGAGTGGCAGGTTAGCAGGAACTGTAACTCTCCATCATAGCTTGAAAAGTTTTCTGTCTTGCTGCTCTCCTCTGCCCTATCCTGCTATTATTTAAACATAAACACAGCAGACATTTTCCACTTGTTATTTCTGTTTTAAAGCTACAAACTAATTAGGTTTCACTGTTTCTTTTGGGGAGCAAAGCCTCTTCAGCTTTCATCTGTGGTTTTGGTAAGGCTGAGACTCTCAAGAGATTGGACATTCAAGGCTGAGGAACAACTGTCTGGCTCACGTGTTAGGTCCTGAAAAGCTTCAGCTTTAAACAAATATGGGGTAAGTGGGAAGGAAGTCCAAGAGGAGAGGTCAGCAGTGCTCCCAGGGCTTCTCCACCACTCTGGCTGTGTGAGGAAAGGGCAGCCTCTCCACCCAGCAAGGCTCCTGGGTTTTTACAGGCCATAATTGTCCTAATGGCTGAGGGCCTGCTAGATTAGATGAATTGTAATACTTGAAGAAAGCAAAGAATTGGTTTTATATTATACATAGACCTCAGTGCAAAAAAATCCAAAGACAAAAAAGAAACCCTCCTCTTCATCATCTGCCAAATGTCTTGCAGTTGGTTTGCTGAAGTGGCAGTGGCTTTAGTCAGTGTTGGAGAGGGGAACAAGGACTGAATTTCAGAGGTTGAGTGCTGAATGCAGTTCTTAGCACAATTTTATTGCTGACTTCTCATCCTGGCACCTACACTGGTCACAGCTGAGAAGAGATACATATGCCCAAGTATCAGGCAGTGTAAATTTTCCTATTTTCCTGCCTGAGTGTGGGGGAGACAGCACCTCTCTACTTCAGGGATGCAAGGATGGTCCCATCAGTGGCCAGCAGACTTGCAGCATTCCACCAGTATCCCTGCGCTACTCACTTTCCCTGTATTTTTTAACACTCACATGTACGTTTCCAGCTTGAAGCCACAGAGGTGTGAAGCAGATCAAGCCATGAAGAACATCCGGGATGGAGCATGGACACCCAGTGAAGCTTCAGGGAGGGACTTAGGTGTGGAACATCTTTTCACAGCACAGAGAGGTAGGGATTCAAAGCCAGCTCCCTCCCTTCACCTGCAGTCACAGCTGTCCATGCATCCCACCTCCCTGAGAGCTCCTCCCGTGCCCCCACAGCCCCTCACTAGGTGATGCTGACACCCTGCAGCTCCCTGGCTGCTCAACACACTTGCCCACGCTGCAATGGCTGTCCATTCAAAAATCTTCTACATTACTTCAAAAGACCAAGCCTTTTAAACTTTAAAAAAAGAAATTTGGAAATTTAAGACTCAGCCTCATAATATGAAATACCTTGATGTCTCACTCTTAAGTGCATCAGCCCTTTCTGAAAATGGCCCTGCCTACACCTGCTTTTGGTTAGCGTGGCAAAGTCTAGAAGTGCTTGTGTACTTCATCTGTTTGTAGAAATATGACTCAAGAACCATTGAAAATGTAATCTCTGGTCTTTGCTCCTCAAAGTTAGGGTAAGTTACTCACCTTTTGGTGGAAAAACAAGACAGGGGATTTATTCTAATTTCCCCCTCTACTTTAGGCAGGACCCTAGAACATGTGCGTGTCCCAGCTCGTGCTTCAACCCAGCAGAGGGCTTGGATGTGGAGAAAGCTTTGCTTAAACTTTAGCAAAGTCCTTTGGGCACACATTTCAAATGGCATCATTACAGCTATGCTTAAAGCTAAGGACAAATTAGAGTCCCCTGGATGGTAAGGTTGATTTAGTTTTCAGAGGCCAGTAGTAACAGGTTTGGCCTAGAGACAGTGCCTTGAAAATAAGAATGTACCAGCATTGACTGTTTCTCTTTTAAAGGCTGTATTTTATGTTACTTTTTTTTCTGGGTAGGAAAAAAGAAGGAAACCCAAAAGCCCAAGAAAGTTTCCTAACCAATGAATAATTAACAGTGTTCAAGTACATTTATGTCCACATACAGCATTTGTTAAAAAAAAAAAAAAGAAATATTTTTTGTGTTTTCACACCTTTTTTTCAAAAAGAAAAAAAAATAAAGAAAAAAGGAAAAGAAATTAATGTACACATTACAATGTTTTGGCACTGGCATGGACCATTTTTGAAAACATCTGTTGTTAGTATTCATAATGGTTTGTACAAAATTGTAAACTGTTTTCAAGTTAGTTCTTTTCTTTACTTTTGTTCATCATCACCTTTCAAAAACTGTCACTGCAGGAACTAAAACACCCCAAACAAAACCTCAACATAAACCCAAGGCAGCTCTCCCTGCCCCTTCCCACCCTCCCTGCTGCCCTCCTCTGCACTCTTGCTAAAAAAGAAAAAGATGAAGGAGACAGTTTTTGAAAGCACCCGGCAGTGACTGGTGAGCAAACCCTTCCTGGGAGCCCTCCCATGGCTCAGGGTGGGCTCTGCCATCTCTCCCACTGACACAGGACATCTCTGAGAGCAGAAAGTGCCACCCACCAATCACACCTTCCCACCTCTGGAGTAGACAAAGATGGCTCTTTAAGTAATTTTATTTTATTTCTTTGTTGTTTTTCCCTTCTTTTTTTCTTCCCCCCCCTCCCCCCTTTTTTTTTACAAAAATTTCTACATCTAAATCACTTTGCTAGAAACATTATTTGTCTTTTTTTTTTCTTTTTTTTTTTTCTTTTTTACATTAGTTAAAGCAGAATCTGCTTTTGTGAAAAAAGACAAGGATCAAGGTCTTATTTCATGCAGAAAATGCAAATTAAAGATCATAAAAATGGGTATTTTGTTCTGGTTTTTTTGTTTCTGCTTTTTTTTCCTTTTTTTTTTTCTTTTTTCTTTTTTTTTTGTGTTGCTGTTTTTCTGTTTTGCTTGGTGATGCTGTACAGGATGCAATGCAGCCTCTCAGAGTATGTCAGGATGGTTCACAGCAGTCCCTTGGATAGTGTACGTTGCCAGTCATCTCCCTGTCCTGCTGTCATTGCTTTCACTTAGTTGTTTGTCTGACTTTCAGGACACATAAAATGTTCCCAGTTTGAGATGATATTGCAGCTTTTTCATCTTGGAGGAGAAAATGGATGGGTGCAGTTTGAGAGGATGATACATTGGTATAAATAGTCTAGATTTTCCCAGGAAGGATACCCCAGCCTTAGAGGTCTAATCTTTGCTTTCATACCTCTTGGTACAGCATCCCTGTGGTGGGTACATCATGAATGGGCGTTTGTCCTTCAGAAACTAATTTCTCTTCAGAAAGGGGACATGATTTCACACAAAGAAACAGTATTATGACATGCTAGGCAATGGAAAGAAAAAATACCACAGACTAGACAATGATCCTGCCACCAGGGTCATGTGTGCCTGCCAAGAGATGGGATTTTTCTGGGGAACTCTTCAGGATCTCCTTTATTCTCAGTTTTTCCATTTTCTTCTCCAGGACGTAGCTATTCATTTTTCCAGATGTTAAAAACTCTTATCTGTGACAACAGATGAGTTTTTCTAGGGGGTTTCTCACTAAGAATCTTCCCTTTTGGTCTGTCAAGCACATTGGGCCCAACCCAGTGAAGCTGTTGGATCCAGACATGATTTTAAGCAGATGTGCAGTCATCAGGACTGCACCTGTGCTCAGAGTTGGGCAAGGGATGGGGCTTTGCTGGACTGGGGCACTGGGTGGGTTTAATCCTACCATGTTTCTCTGCTTTGCCTGTCCCTTTCTTGCTTCAGTGAGAAGCAAGGGAGAAGGGAAGGTTGGGGCAACCTCACCTCCCTTGCTAACCTCTTCTTTCACCATCACCTAGCCTTGGCTGGGGCTGAAACTCATGGGTTTCTGCCCAGTCTCTCTCTGTGTGTCTCTGGGACACGTCTCCCTTCTGTCTGTCTCCAAATTTGTGGGGCATGAGGTTGGTGAGATCTCTAACAACCCAAAATCTGCATTAGAAAAAGCTATATTCCTGTTCAATCAGTATATTCCTGTCCCCAAGCCCTCCACACCAGGCTCACCAGTTCCACGGCAATCTGTGCAGCTGGGCAGTGAGAGCCACGTGGTGGAACATCCAGTGAAGCACACTGTGGTCCAAGATATGCCCAAAGAGGTGAGATAGTGAAGGAAAAGATCTTTGACCCTTCTGCCTGGACACTCTGTCCCCTGAATGCTCTACAAGGTTCCCAGATAAGACCTGGACCCAGTATCTAACTGAATATGGCAATGAACCCTGGAACTGCCCCACGTTGGCATAGCTCTGAGAGCTGGGAGACATTAGCTTTTTATAGATGACCAACCAATACTGATTTACTGTTTAAATGACATCCTGGAGGAGAAATTGTCACTCTTTTCAAAAAAATAACATTACTCACCACTATGCTACCTCATCCTTTCTAGGGGAAAAGTCCATCAGTATAAATGCCAACTCAGCCTGTGCAAACAATCAAATGTGCATCCCTGTATCATAAATACAACTTCTGATCTCCCCACTTTGTCATATACACATTCAGTGTTCCTCTGTAAGTGCTTTCTGCCTGTGGCACTGGCAAGTCCTGGCTGTCTCAGACAGGAGAAGGCAGCCACAGCATGGAGCTGAACACGGGAGTCCATTGTCTCCAGAGTGGGATGGTGACACCATAAGCTTCTTGAAGCAAGGGATCACATTTTGTTTCAGGGTTTTCTAGTCTGGAGCACAACAACATTTGGGAGCTCATGCTCACACAACTCCTGGTTTTGTCTCTGCAACCACCTGTCCTTGCTTACCCACCAGTCCTCCTTGGCCTGCTCATCAGCAGAAATGGCTCAGTCAGGGCTGCGTGGCTGCACCGTTCTGCTGCAGTGGCAGTTGCAGTGGAGACAAGCCTTATTGCTGAAGAATGGCCTTTCCTAACAGGATTGAGACTTCCCTCAGGTCTGCCTTCCACATATAGTTTTTGGTTTTAACTTTTAGCCTCACTGCAGTAACACAAACAACACAACACTCCTTGGCCCAACTGCAGAAAGAAGCCACAGATGGTCCTTTTCTTTTCCAAACATTAAACATAAGACAGACAGGCAATTTCTCATACCACTTTTTACTCCTGACACTCCTCCTAGTCCAGAGAAAGATGAATTGGAACACAGAGGGTTACCCATATGTCTCAGACCTACTACCATCATCATCCTTCACCTTCTCCATCACTCACTTCTGCTGACAGGAAGCTGCGTGGAAACCAGGTGTCCCTAGGTTCAAATTCAATCAATGTCCTACACTTGAGCCCACTTGTTTGTACTTCAGACCTTCTGAATTTCTGCTGAAGAATCTGCCTCTGTAAGGCAAATAGCCACTAAAACTGGACATTTCCTAACACTTGCCACCCTAGACACAGGGTGGAAAGCAGTAGCAACAACAGCTTCTCAAACAAGAGACTACTGCCTTTACTCCATCTGCATTATTTAATTTATGCACATGATACCTGATACAGTCTTCACCCCCTTCACTACATCCCAAGATACAGTAAGGCATAGTGCAGTTCAGCTCTCCAGGAAGAGACCATGTTCCCACGAGATTAGGGTACACAGCTTCCTTCCTCGGCCTCAGGGATGGTGGGATCAAACACTGAAAAGTTCCTTACATACCATCACTTCCACCTCTACTGCCCACCTCTTCTTCACTGCACTTGGAGGTGGATCAGGGAGCCAGTCCTAAGGTCCTGGCAGGCACAGGTTTGCCCTCCAACCCCTGTGGGAAACGTCTGGGGAAATACATTATCATATCATCCTGAAGGACAATGCTTCTTTATTACACTTGTCACCTTTCAGCTGTTCTTTACTTCTGAATGTACAGAACCATTTTTATTTGGTTTACATCAAGACATTAGAAATCAAACATCTTTTTTTGTTGTTGTTAAAAAAAGAACAAAACCAAACAAAAATCAAATTAAAAATAAAACCCAAGCCCCAACACTATATACATCTTCTCCTTCCCAGTCTCTGCACCCCTCCCTCCCTCCCTCCCTCCCACCCTTCTTCTCTCCCAGCATCTGTGTTAGGTCCTGCTTCCAACACACAGGTTTCACATCTGTCACCCAATCCATACCCCCAACTCAATTTCTATGTCTACTGTAAAGACATCCCACCCTTCTTGGTAAGCCCAGACTCATCTCCAGGAAAGCATTTGGTGGCATTAGTTGCCCAGTTGGCTCTGCTTTCTGACACCAGGGTAGAGCTCAGCTGCTGCTCCAGCTTGGCACAGCCATCACTCCCCTGCACATCCCAACCCAGCTCCTGCAACATTGTCCAGATGCAAATGATTGTCTGTGCCTGAAGGGACTGAGCTCATACTGATGGCAGAGCACTGTGACTCTCCCTCTATGTTCCCCATTCCTGACCTCACCATCTCCCAAAGGCTGTGGTCTCTGCCCACCAGGGACTTCTGCCATGGCTGGGTTTCCTTGAGTGCTGCCTGCAGCTGCACCCAGCCTGACTGACTCAGTGGAGGTCCCCAGTTTTCAGTGCTCTAGTTCCTTCAAACCTATTGTATTGCACATACATTTATTCCACCTCTCCCTTACTTGTTCCTCTGCAGATACAGCTCTGTCCCAACAACAACCCCTTCCTCATCCCATCCTCTCCATTAGGATTTCAGTAACCACCTTCGCTGAAGCCACAGTCCTTTAGTCTGTGGCTCTAGAGGGTTTATCATCTGCCTGATAACAGCTCAGAGATTGAAAACCCTCTCCTCCTCCCCACAAAAAAGAGAACAAAACCAACTCCCTCCCCCACCTCTTATCTCCTTCTGTCAGAGCCTCTGGGGCAGATCTGGTCAAACAGACTGGCCAGATCAGTTCCCTGCATGGCCCTGTTTCTGGGAAGTGGATGTGCTGTCCATTGGACGGAGGAAGTGCCAAGCCTTGGCAGGTTCCCTACTTATTTGCAAGACATAAGCTGCTGGCGTGGTGTCAGATGTGCATGCAAGAAAGCTGGATGCCAGTTAAGACCTACAGTCCTGTTTGTTTCATGCACTGTGAACTTATCCTATATACACTACGGGCTGGTTTACGCTTGAAGACATGAATATAAAGGTATACATTTTCTTTTTACCTTAGTAATCCAAGCTTTACTTCCACCCATGGAATAACAGGGGTTTGCTACCAGGGATCTTATTTTCCTCTTTTGCTCTCCCTCTCACTCTCTCTATCTTCATTCTTAACACTCAAGGTGAAGAAGGGATAGGAGGAGGACAGGTAGGGTTACAGTCCCAAGGTCCTAGTTCCTAAAGGTCCCTGAGTGACAGCTCTGTACATATCAGAAAATGATGCAAGAGTTGCATTGGCCACGTATATCCTGAGAGAGATTTCATTCCTATATTTCCTCCTTCTTCTCCTCCTCCACATGGCTGTCTTAGGCTGTTATGAATGGGAAGATGCAAAATATTCTGCCCCCAGCTTAGCTCCCTCAGTCTGGACTATCCTTTATGCTCACGTTACAGTCTGTGGTAAAGAACATGACCCTGCAAGCAGCAATCCTTCCCCAACCTGCAAACCAACCAAGCTCCAACCAGAACTGCCTCCTGCACCACCATAGCAAAAGTCAGAAGAGGCTCTACTTTGGACCTTTCCTCCCCCCTTTCCTCATTGCTCTTCCTTCATGAAGAAAAGGTGGACAGCAGCTGGCACACAAGCTGCAGCATGGAAATCCCCTCCGTCTTTGCAAGAAAACACATGTAAGTATACAAAACAATTATATAAGTGGGTATAATACCCACTGAACAAGAGGTTCATGTCTTTTCTTTCCTCCTGTGTGTCACGGCTTGAATCCTCTAAGCCTTGAGTATGATTAAAATCCTTTTTTTCCTTCCACTACCACCTTTCTGGACTGCTGGACCTCAAAACTTGATGTGGCTTTGTCGCTTTTCTAAAGAGTGGACTATAGAGGGGGAAAATGGAGTTGCCACCTTGGTTCTGAAGGAGGGCATTTCCAAAGGCCCTCAGCATTCTTCCTTTGTCCCTGTAGGGGAACACATTTCTACTGCTCATCCAACCTACAGGACACACAGTTGCTCTCCAGCATTCTGCCCCATCATCAGTAATTATAAGGCAGTTCCTGAACTTTGGAAAAGTCCTGACCACACACTCTTTGGCAAAGATTATTGTGTAGGACCAAATAGTCCAGATGTCTCGATATACTGACTCGATCAAGTAAAGCTGACCTGGTAATACCAAGTCAGAAACATTCAAAGAGAGAAACATGGATGGTTCCTGATAAGAAAGAGAACCCAGCCAACTGAGAACCAAGGCAGCAGCAAAGGAGTCTGGCTCCCAGTCCCAGCAAGTGAAGAAATCAGCTGAGCAGTGCTTAATCCCTGGAAAGCTTTTGGATTGTCATAGTGAACTTTTGGGCCCAATCTCTGGACGCAAATACTAAACTCAGGCCTCCCTGTGCCTGATCTTCAGGTGCTGGAGGACCTGGGCTGTACCTGCAGGGTACTGGATGCAGTCATTCAGGACCCTACTTGATGTGGGGTGCAGCACCCGAGCAGCAAAGAACGTAGGGTGGTTTTGCATCATCTGTGTGCTCCTGCCCCTGCCAGTCTTTGGGACCAGCTAGGAGAGCTTTCAGGTGCCTAACTGCTGCCCCATGTTTGTCAGGCTTCTAATACAACTATCAAATTACCGGAGTTCCTGAGTCATCTCCCTCTTCTTCATAGTTTCTTATCATATGGCCATTTGTTCTCCCTCCAGTCTTAGTAGGCTTCTTGTAACAGCCTTTCTTTTTCACTTTTATCATTCTGACCACCCTTTACATTGCAATCACATATATAAAGGGTAGGTGTTTAGATATTTTATTTACTCATCAATCAGCTGGTTAGACTCCCTTTAAAACTGAACCTGCTGATAGGCAGTCTCCATCTGGGAACTGCAGTCATCTGACATAGAAATATCCACCTACATTATACGGCTGATATCATAAACCATAAGTTTATTATTTCTATTAAAACATTTAAAGGCTATTTCCAAATTGAATCCCACTAGAAGGTGTAATTTTCTCCATTGGCCAAGCTTGAATTTCCTGCCTATCAGGTAAACAAAACCACCCAATCCAACCCCAGCCCTATCACCCAGCACCATTCAGTCTTCAGACTTTTATTCCTATACAGACCCATCTAGACCATAAACTGCAATAACATTTGAAAAATTTGTTTTCCACAGCAGTGCTCTTGAATGTGGAAACCAGCAAAAGGCTGTTCTGCAGGGCAGCTGGGAATCTAAGCCTGATTTAACAATTGTGCTAAAACCTTGGTGAGTGCAGGGAGGCCTGGACGAAATGTGTGCATGCATGAACATGAGAGAGGGAGACAGAGATTAGGGGTGACTGAAAAGGATGGATGCTCTGCTTTTTTGCAGAGGATTCTATTAGTGGAAAATGCATAAGACACATTCCTGTTATAAAAATAACAAAACTTATTTACTCTGATGAGCCCTGATCCTACTTCATTGCAGTCAAGGCAAAACTTTTCATGAGTTGTCAGGCCTGCAGTGATTCACATTTTTCTAACACTGTACAGACATAAATTAGTGAATGAGCAGATGTGCATTAGGTGCATCTGTCACCTGAAAAACAGGAGTTTCTCTGGTCTCAGGGGATCACTCTGCTCCATCAAGCAATGGGAATCGAGAGAAAAGGAAGATAAGGGGATGGCTGGATTCAAGGCAGTGTGTGTGTGTATCTGTATCTGACATGTAAAAACCTCCATCAGGTAAGAACAAGGTTCTGGTCCTTACTCCAGGAATGGCAGAATGACCCTGGGGTTAAAGTTTTGCACTTGTGAATTTAGTATCTTCATGGCTTTTATTAATATAAGGGAGATTTTCAATCATCAGTGATTGCCAAAGTGGCCAATAATTCAGTGATTTTCCTGAATGTCACTGGCTCCTTTGGAAAAAGCCGACCTTGCTGTCCAAGGCCATTACCCTTCTGAACCTTTAAAATGAGTGCCTGTGGGTGGAAGCTGCTACTGACCTGGGGGCTTCCACAAGCACTGACAAGCTCAGCATTTTCATCGCAACCTTCACCCTGCCCAGCCTTTGAAGATCATTGTCTTCCAGCAGGATGGTGCTCCATGGAACTCTACTGCATCCTACATCTTCTGCAAGAAGGGACACAGTGTGCTCTTCTCTACATTCTACATGTGTTAGCAGACATAAAGCAAGGCCTGCTAGAAGCAGAACAGATCAGAGGGAGCCAGCCCACCATTTCTTTCTGAACTACTTAGGAAAGGGGACAGTTAACTTTTTCAGATTTTTTCATTCTGAACCACAACAAAGTTAAACAACATCCACCCTTCCTTGCACCTTGCCCTAGGCTGTGGTCATTCAGTGGGCTGGAGTGGGAAGTCCCTTGTTCAGCACAAGGAACAGGCAGAGAGGGAGAAGGGTGGAGATTTCAGTCCTGCAACTGCTTTTCTCCCCAAACTCAGTAAGAAAGATGCAGGGTGGGAATGATTAAGAACAACCTCTCCTTTCAGGACTAAATCAGCTTACTCTACTAAAGCTCAGAAGCCAGCAGTGTACAGCAGCACTGTCCCATTGCTGATCCCAAAGTCCTCTCCTTCCTCAGCGAGTATATATTTGCACAATCTGCTTCCCCAGCTCTGTCTCTGGGACACAAGACGGGAGTCGGATCTCCAACCATTCAAAGCTGCCATGAGCAAACAAACCCCTGCTATTCCCCCCAGAACACTGCCAGTTTTATGTCATCTGTGTTCTCTTTCTACAAAAGACATTACAAAACCCCCCTCCCCAGCTCCCCTCCCCGGAAAACATGCTTGCACACGCACACACACCCGTATCTACATACATGTTCACATACGCACGCACAGATGTGCCCCACACACCCCCCCATTCACACCAGGAAAAACAGCTTGCAAACTCCTGAAGGTGGAAAAAGGCAATTTGCAAATGTGCCTTTGTTTCTGATAAGCTCCCTCCTCCCCCCTCCCATAACCCCACATTGCCCCTTCCCTCCCAAAGAATTGCCCTGTCCTCCCCCCTTCCCAGCTCTTCCAAAATAAATATTTTTATTTGTTGGTTTAAAAGATTCTTTTAGGCTTGTAAGCAAGAGAGAGGGAGAGAGAAAAATGAAAGAGAAATCTCACAGCATGAGAATGAACCCCCAGCATTTCATGAATCCATGAAAGAACAAACATGAAGGGGTTAAGAGCAGTGACAGAAGACAGATTAAAAAAAAAAAAAGACTGAGAAGAGAAAGATGAAATTCAGTAGTGAAATGGAAGTGAGGATAGAGCATTAGTGAGCACAGCCAAAGATAACCTATCCCCCCATCAGTTTTTCACTCAATGTCTTTAAATATCCCTCCCCCCTTTTTAAAAACTTCTCTTTTTTTCTGTGGTTTTTTTTTTGTTTTTTTCTTTTTTTTCTGTATTTTCTCTTTTTTTTCCCCTTTTTTTTGTTTTTGGGTTTTCGTGTTTGTTTGTTTTTTTACAGCAGGAAACCAAAATTGAGACAAACATCCCTCCCCCAAACCAGAGCCCCTCCCATACACCCTTCTCTCCCTTAGTCCCCCCACACTCTGTGGTTCTACATGTGCTGAAAAGAGAAAAGTAAGCTTAGAAGAAATCTAATGACTCAAAGGAATAAATGGTAATGATAGTAAAGAGTAAAACCCAAACCCAAAAGACCACAACACTCCTGTGTTGTCATTGTCTGAGTGTCTGTCCCTATCTCTCTCGGAGGCTGCAGGCATCAATTTACATAGTACAACCAGTAAACAAGGTTGAAGAATCCAAAGGTGATTGGAAAAATGATTCGTGACCACTTGTCAATGGTGCTGACATCTGCCAGGTCTGGGATTTTGAGCTTCAGCTTCGACGACCGCCGGCGGAGGCGGCAGTTGGCGCGGTTGCGGGCTGCAGCGTGGTGGGTCAGCGGGACGTGGCGGTCCAGGGTTGGGTGGTGACCAAACCCATCCCGAGAGGCCAGCTGCTTGCGGAACTGGATTCCTGAACCTTCAAAGGACATGACAGAGTTTCGAGAGTCGCCAACGCTGCTCATCATGTCCGTGGTCAGCAGCTCGTTGTTCATCTCCAGAGTGCCGAGGAGGATGTTACCGTAAGGGTCAACCTAGAACAGGGAAGACAGAGAGAAAGGTACCGAGGATGTCTTGTGCACAATGCACGCAGGGCCACCCCATCAAGGATGATTTTGAACTGTTTTCTATGTAACAATACCTCTGATTGGGTCATTTGTTAGCTCTGAACCTGTACTTCTGCATTTGAAAATGTTGTCCGCTGATGCTGGGGTAGAAGAACCAGCCACATGTGCTCACAGCAAACACTTGGGCAGAGTAGTGTGATTCTGCAAACACCATTGGGCCAAAAGCCACAGGGGTACTTTTGGGTACACCTGCTCTGTGCAAGAGGCTGGTCCTGATGAGACAGGCTTGAGGATGATGACAAAATGATCAAGGAGAAAAAATTCCCAGTAATCACCAGACAGGGGAACTGGAGCTCATCTGTCATGATGAGGAGAAAGGCTGCTCCACAGCTCACCCAAAACTGAATGAACAGTGGTGAGTCCTGTCACAAGGCGATTCTCCTGTCACAAGGAAAGAAGGGGACAAACCTGCTCTCTCACCCTCTTCTCCTCATAACGGTGGCGCTCGTTGTTGGCCTTGCTGATCCGTTCACTCTGTTTCTTTTGCTGCCGGGGGCCTCGCCCAAAGAATATGTAGTTGACAAAAGCATACTCCAGGAGGGCCAGGAACACAAAGACGAAGCAGCCCATGAGATAAACATCAATAGCCTTGACATAAGGGATCTTGGGGAGAGTCTCCCGCAGGTGGGTGTTGATGGTAGTCATTGTGAGTACCGTGGTGACCCCTGTAAGGAGAGGGTAGGTGCTCTGTTACTGAGGTGCAATGGTTTCCTGAAATGCCATTCTCAGCTTCCCCATCCCTCCTCCCAGCTGGACAACCTCAGGAAGGATGGGAGCAGTGCAACTGCAAAGAAAATTTTCAGTATTCTAAGCCCAGCTGCCCAGGACAAATTACTGCAGACAATAAACCAGGTGACAACAATGGGAGAAAACATCAAAGCTGGGGGTATCATCAGGATGACAGGGATGGACATCCTCTGGATCTTGGTTCTTTAAGTCCTCCCTGATCTCTCTTTTTCTCAATATGGTAGGAAATACTCAATTTTACTCTCAATCTCTCAACATCATCTTCTTCCTTTTTCTTTACTGCATGAACTCATCGGGCTTCCCTGGGAGCTACTGAATGCCTCAGTATATTTGCCATTAATTTATAACCTGCTGTATCTTTTCAGTGCCATGAATAGGAGCAGGAGTGAAGAGGCTCCCTCTTCATGGTGCTCTCTTTTTTTGCCTGCTTTATAGACCATCTACGTCCTTGACCCCATCAATTCCCACCTTCCTCTCACCAGCTTTACCACTCACTACTTAAATTACCATCATACACACTCCTTCCATGGTTCTCACACCCCTGCTTTTTAGCCTTACTCATATTCTCTGCATCTTAAACAAACATCTTTTGGTCTCACTGAACACCTTTTTTCCTCATCTACTCAGTCTCCAAGAACCTAGTGCACCATGAAAACTCTTACATTCAATCCTCTTCATTCATTTCTTCTCAGCCTCTTCCCCTCTCTGGACTGTCAGAGTGGCCTCAGATCTGTCTCTCTGACCAGTCTTCTGCCAGCTTCAAAAAGAGAGCAATGAGCCTTCATGCTTCTTTTGGGGGCAGCAACTTTTCCTCTTCAACCTAGTCTTCTTTTTCTGCTTCTCTAGCTCAGCTGTCCTGCTTTTCTTACTCCTTTGCTGATTTCCATTTCTTCGAGTGTCCCTCCTCCATCCTCTCCTCTCTGTGGTGGCAGCTGTTTTAATACCCATGACCCTAATTTGCTCTTCTGGTTTTAGCTCTTTCTCTACAGTGATGGTTCTCAAACTTGTCTGCACATCCTGGACATCTGATTGTCCTGTTTCCCCTTCACCTTTATCATGTCTTCAGTGTTATTCCTCATACAAGTTTTAAAAATCTGATAGTCTTCAATAAACAGAATTGTATGTATTTATATACACACAATATATTACATTGTCTATATTTAGACAATGTATTTAATCTAAATACACAGAAATCTGGGGCAAAGAAAGAGGGACTAGAATATTCTCCAATTCTCCATAAGAACTGGACAAATTGCAAGGGTCAGATAGAGAGCTGTCAGGAACAGTTTAGGGGGAGCTGCTCCAGATTTGATCTACAATGTTTTTATTCTGCCTTCTCCTTTGAATCCAGATGTCAGCAGAAATTCAACAGCTGTGCATCTTATGTCCACCCTTCTGCTTGCACTTTCACTGTGCCAGCAATGTCTGCCATGGCCTCTTTTTCTTCTCTCAACTACTCTTGTCAATGCCACTTTTTAAATTTACCACGTTCTTTTTGTCCCTTCCCTGTCTCCCACCTCCAGCTTCTCCAAGCACAAATAATGTATTTTACATCTTTGGACAAACCATTCCTCCTCTGAATCTTCTCAAACTCTGTCTTCTCCTAGAAGTGATTTAAGCCCCCAAACTTTTCTGCAAGACCCAGCCTCTACCTGTGCTCCATTGCCTCTGAACTTTCTATCACACCACACAGCCCTGGTCTCAAACACCAGCCATCTCCCCTTTCTTCCTTCTTCAAAATCCTCATTTGCAATCCACCCCCACTTCCCTTCTATTGCCCAAAAGACCACATTCTTTTTTCTTCTTATAGGAAACATTTGTATTCAGGTGAGCATGTGCTTAAAAAGAACTTCAACTTTAACTGCTGTACCATATTTACCTTGGTTATGAAGGTCTTCAGCTACAAAAATGTCTGTATTTGGCCTAAGTTCTAGGCCAAAAATAATTTATCATATAACTTATTTTTTCATCTTTCAGCCATTCACACACCATTCTTAATACTCTTTGGCCACCCAGCATTTATCATCCAACGAACTGGTCCTGGAACACCTGTTGACCAAGAGGTGTCCAGACTCTCTTCTTAAGAAAACAAGCCCAAATCAGATTGAAGGAACTGGAGGCCTCACAGTATGTCAGAGTTTCACATACCTGAGATGCTGTGACCATTCATGCTTTTGTTATAACTTTGTACCCACAGAAAGGACTTTTACTGGTTCACGTAATACAGACTCAAGGTTGGGGAGTACTGATAGTTCTGAATGAAAAGAAAAACAACAAACCCACAACCTAACTCTTTGGGCTGAAAATTTAAAGTTTGTTCTCAGAA
This sequence comes from Chaetura pelagica, assembly GCF_000747805.2. Lineage (NCBI taxonomy): Eukaryota > Metazoa > Chordata > Aves > Apodiformes > Apodidae > Chaetura > Chaetura pelagica. Next base: position 1,744,685 of record NW_009953098.1, on the reverse strand, counting down.
AACATTTTCTTCATTTGTGACAACAGGTTTGATGGGCCCACATATCTTGCTTAGCTACTACCTTATTAAAAGGTGTTTTCTTTCTAAGAGCTGTCCTAGCTGATGTCCCTCAAAAAGCCACCTTCTCCAACATAAAATGACAAAGTACTTACCCAGTGCCACCCGTGCAGCAGAAGCATCATAATTGATCCAGAAGGAGACCCAGGACAGGATGGTGATGAGAATAGATGGCATGTAAGTCTGCAGGATGAAGTAACCAATGTTCCTCTTAATCCGGAAACTCAAGGATAAGCGCAGATATGACCCTGTCAATAAGAAATTCAAGGGAGGTGATGTTGGAGATGAGGGTAAGGTTGTATTTATAGTAAGAACTTAGGTTAGGAATTGAAATTTTATTGGGAAAATGTTCTCAAGAGGCAGGGATAATGGGAAGTTTGTCTTTTGTTCTTCATTTGGTTTTGCAGACTCATCGTTTTTGGAGGGGGCTCTTCAGAGTCTGCCCAGTTGGCTCAGAACAAGAGAGGAAACTCTACATAAGTTATGTTATTATATCAGACATCATGGGATAATGTCTGTTCAGTGCTGAAATTGCCATTATGGTATGTGCCAATTTGATACAGGTTTACACAAGAGACTTTAACCCTATATCTGGATGCAGTGAGATGATTTTCCATTGTTTCAAGTGGTAGCTTTTCCTCCAAACAGCAATGAAGATCTGAATCATATTTTCCCCATGCCGTTCTAAAAATGGGTTATGGTCAGCCTGGGCAAATTCATATGCAAATAGAGTACTGTGAGTTAATCTGGAGGTCTTTTGTTTTTTTCCAAGTTGTAAATTTCTCCTCATCTTCAAGAAAACCTAATGAGGATAGAGAGGACAATAAGTACTTTTATTGTGCTTCCACTGGAGCAGGGTCATTTTCACAGGGACAAAACATGACCTCTCTCATTGCTGTGAACTAAAGTCCAAAAAGTCATTCCTCCTTCCTACCTCCATCCCTTAGGCAATGCAGCAGCCTGAAAAATGGGTGTAATCATGAGTTGGCAGCTAAAGCAACAAGAGAACAACAGTCTTTAATGATCAAGGGGGGAAGACTGGGAAAAAGGAGGTTACATTCTCTCACCATTATGTGCAGCTTGAACACAAGCCTTTTTTTGAAGGTCTTACCTATTTAGACTGCAAACTTCTTTTGGAGAAATACTGCATCTTGTTGTGGTCTCTAGATTACCACTGCAATGGTACCCTTCTCCCAGCATGCCCCCAAAGCACTGTTGTAACAACACCACCATCTGCCACCACTGCTGATACAGACTCTGGATGTGATTTCACAGCATTTCAAAAATGGTCCTGTTTAACAGGTGTGTGGCACACTGTTCTGGCAGTCAGCTCCATGCCAGATCAAAATGAAGACAGCAATCAAAATCCAAGCCTCTCCAACTTTCCAACTGGCCGTATCTGAATCATCCAGGGTATTGTCTCCGATCTTTTTATTGCCGTGTACAGATGGGTTTGCATCAATTCATAGACCCCTTGCTTTTCAATGGATATATTCTTCTGCTTATTATTGCACCTGCATTAGCTTTGAGAGCCAGTTGCAAAGCATACAAAAATAAGGTAAAGGCTAAGAACCTTCTAAAGAGGTTCTGTTTTGAGCTCAGTTGGTGTTTTGACTAAGAAATGAAAACAACTGCAGAAAAAAAACAACCCTGATCCTATAAGTCTCTCAAGAGAAGCAGCCAAAAGTGTTGTGGGCACAGAAGAAGCCTCTTTTCCAAAGGAACAGAATTGTAAGTTGAAGCCTAGATCCTAAGTTAGTGCCTCAGCATCTGAATCAGAGGAACAACTGCATTGATGTTGATCAGCAGAAGGTTTGCATGTTCCATCACATTCCTTCAGCCGAGACTCACCAGTGGTGAAGACCACTTCCCTGCTGACCAGTCTCTGCTCAATGATAGTGAACTGGGGCAGTTCTAGCACCTCCATCCCCGTGACAGCAGAATCATTTCCTTGCCAGAAGAAGACAATGTCATCAACTGTGTAACCATCTGCAGAGATGAAGAAACACACAGAGAGAATTAAGCTGACAACATGATCACTAAGGTGGTCTGGAAGAGGATCCAAAGGAAAGCCCACAGCATCAGAGAGCAAGCTTAGCCCCTCTCTGCTGACTTTTCTTCTTCAGCTGAGCTTGGCAGTAGAGTACCCAGGAGGAGAGGAAAAAAAATTAGTCCGAACTCCCACTTCTGGCTAGAATTCAGAAGAACAAGGTGGCCTATCAAGCCTCGGCTTGCACTACATAATCTCCATGACTGACATGACAGGGGCTTTTGCATCAGAAGCCTCTATCAAACACAGCATTTTGCATTTCAAAAACTGCCTCCCTTTACCAGAAGGGGGAGACCACACAATGCATTCTGCTGGGGACTAGGTAAACAGAGCATCTAAGTATTAAAAATTCCCAGAGAGAAAAAGATTTACATCGGTGGTTGAAAATAAATTTGAGTATCAGAGCATCTCCTGCTTCTAAGCACTTTCAGGCAAAATGTGGAGTCGGGAAGTGGACAGCATCTCTGAGACTGGGGGCTGCTTTTACCAAGTGCTGGCTGAAAGGAGCAGTAGTGGGAGAAAAGATCTTTATGCTTCAGGGTAATGGATTTTTTAACTCAGCCAAGGGTACAGCCTCTTACTTTAACCCCGAAGTATACAAGCCAGTCAAGGTTGTACAGACTGGAAGTGGTGAGGAGCTCAAAGCCACAGTACAAGGAGAAAGACTCTTCAGAGTCTGCTCTGGACTCACGGGGAATGAGGGGAATGAAATAATGCAGCTCTTCTCCTAGTAGTGTGATGTTCACAACCCTGCCCATTGCCCTTGTGGGCCAGGACTCATCTCTTGACTTGAAAATTCAAAATGTTTGTGGCAAGTTGGGTTTTGAAGCTCTTTGGCTGCTGCTGCACAAGGGGTGGCCTCTTATTCTAAGTGCAGAGCCGCACAGGAGTACCTGTGTGTAAAGAAACAGCAAGATATGTACAGGCTTTGGTATGGCATGGTGCAAGGCTTCTTTTAGAGCCTGTACTGCAACTACAGAAAGCTTTTATTCATGACCTGCACTGCAGCATGACAGCCTGCCCTGTCCACAGGCAGACAGTTGGTTAGCAACACCCAGCAAGGCTGACATCCACTAGGGAGAGCTGCCACCAAATCTAGCACCAATGTATTAGTGGAATCAGGGGAATGAAAAGCTGTTCAGTATACCATGGAGGAAAATGCTTCTTTCTAGCCTTAGGGTCTAAGGGTTACCCCAAATCAGAGCTGAACCCTGAGAATGGTTGTCATCCTGCAGCTCCTGAGAGGACAAAGGGCTGATCAACCTGGTGTGATCTCATAACTGACCGTGCTTTGAACTAGGGCTAAACTTAGAGGCACCCTGGGGTCTCTTCCCAAACTGAATTATTTGATGACTGTATAGTCTTCAAGCCCACATCATGCACTCTCAGTCATTCCTGTGCTTATTCACGGGTGCTAAAAAATAATAACAATCTTCCAAATGTCATGCCAGATCTGCTTCTGGTGTAAATCACCTAAGCCAGGGCTCCACCTCCTTCCCTATTGCATGCTCCTGCTCCCATGGCAGTAAGTGATACAGTGCTCACACCCACGAGCCCACAGAGATTCAGGATCTTTAGGTTATCATCTCATCTGCTGCAGAAACTGAGGTGTCACAGGCTGTTGCACTGACTTGAGTACCCCGGCTGTGAGCACAAGAACTGATATTTGCATCTGGCAGCAGCATCTCTCCCGGAGCACCAAATGTGGAAAGCAGCAAGAAACAGCCAAGTCCCCCACTCCTCCCAGTCATTGATTTCAGCTGCTCAAACACTCTCACAGCTAAAAACATCATGTGCAATTTTACATTTGAATTCATCTGGCTCAGACTCTTAGACTCTGTGGTGGTTGTTCTGAATTTTTTGAGGAGGCTCTCAAGCCCTTTCCAGCCAGCACTCCCCCTCTGCAGAGGAGCACCTAGCCTGTAAACAAGTCACCTCACCACCTCCTTTGCAGTAAAAAAAACCAGACTGAGCTATTTAGGTTTCTCACTGCAAAACATCTGCTTTAGCACTTGAACCACTTTTCAGCATCTTTTCCCAACCTCCTCTGATTTCTCAACTTCCTTTTTCAATTTCGGAACCCAAATAGAGGCAGAGCAGCCCCTTTCCCCGTCTCACCAGTATCCCCTGCTCTGACTCACAGCTCCCCTGGTTTATATAACCAAGGTTTGATTCAACTCTTTCTGCCAGAGCTCTACTATGAAGCCTCCAGCAGCAGTGCTCAGGGCTGCTGCCCATCGTGTCCCCCAGTTGATAACCACAGTTCCAAGCTTCTCAGCCTGGCAGCCCTGCCTGGGCTCCTGCACCCAGGCACAAACCTCCACATTTAGCTGTGCTCAAATGCATTCTGGATGGATTCAAATTGGGAAGTATTCAAATGTGCAGCCAGCAAGCCACGCAGACTGCTATCTTCATCATCCACAAATTTAACAGCACTGACTTCAAATTTACTTCCTGATTGGCAATGAAGATGTCAAATTACAGCAACTAATTTTAGGAGACCTCGCAGTTAACTAACTCTATTCCATTATTCAATGACTTGCTGGTATTGGACACCAATTTTTTTGTATTTTTTTTTTTTTTTAAACTATTACATTATGCAAGATGAAATCAAACTTTTTATTTTTTTTTTGGGAAGCCATTTTTAAACAGTGATTCTACAGGAAAAGGTTGTTCAGTCTAAAAATAAATGTTTCACTTTGATTTCTAGCTTTAAAAAGAAAACCAAATTTCCATTTTGCCTTTAAAAAGTAAAAGAACTTTCACAAAGACAAGTCATTTCAAACTGAAATATCATAACCTATTGATAAGACAGCTTAAAATGTCAGATTAACAACCTGTTTGCTGCCTGCCTCATAAGGTTTTTGCTGAATCCTGGCACACAACTAGGCAGGGGTATGTTCAGTGAGGACTCTTTTGAGGACTCTTTTTGTGTTGGAGGGAAGGGATCAACAGGCAGTGCCAGCCACTGGCTTAGCTCCTGCAAGTACATGCATCCAGCTGCTGTGGAGAAGGAGAACCCAGCTGCCCACTGCTACAAACCCAGCACCTCTCCACCACAAAAGGGCTATTTGGGTGGTTTGTTTTAGAGTTTTTTTAAATAGACTTTGTTTTTTAAGTCAGCCATGAAAGGACTGTTATTCCAGAGTTGTATGGACTTGGAAGCCAACAAAATGGAGCCCTGTGGATTTCAAATGTGCAAGTGTTTGAAAGACAAAAGCTCTGAGGAAGGGAACAATTGAATCTTTTCATCTCTGCGTGGATCTTAGAAATATTGTAAGGAAACGCAGCTTCAACTAACAAATTGGCTTGACATGTCCCATTAGGAACAAAATTGCAACATGGGGAACTGTGGGTAATTCTCTGCCTTCTGTTTTCTTGGTTGTACCGTAAACTATTCTCAAAATGCTAAGGAGTGCCAGAAATGACACGTCATTAGTGCCTCCAGCAGGACCTAATTTACATCCCATTACCTGCCACGCCAAGCACCGCGATGGCCGCATCCCGAGCAACCTGAGCAGCCAGTGGGAAGGGGGGTCCCAGGTGCAGGCAGGGCTGGGTGCCTTCCAACCATGGATGCTGTGGGACCTCTTTATGAAAAAAGCGACTCTCTGATAATCACCACTGAAGCTGCATCATCATTACTCTGAGATCTGCTGCTCTGGACCGCTCCCGTGGGGACACTGCGGTGCATTTTTATGAGGGAGAGCTGGACCTTCTCTGCCAGCACAGGCAGGAGGGGCTTCCATAGGAGTCAAGGGAAGATCCAGCTGGGGAGGGACTGTGGGAGGACTCGGGTCCCACCTCCCACACCGAGCCATGACTGAGGGCAGGTTCCCAGGGTTTTCTTAGGACTAAGGAAGACTTCCATCATCCTCCTGAGGGTGAGAGTGAATTTAATGCCCAGCCTGCTGCCAGAGCTCCATTTCCCTGGGCATTTCACCCACGAGGTCCCCTCAGGATGGAGTCTGGATGAGTGAGCCTGTTCCTGCCCCAGGGGACATCCTCCAGGAGGGGTGGCCCATAACACCCCTGGGAGGCATCCCATGAGCAGGAAACTGTGGCTGGGGCAGGTGACACCGGGTGACACTGCATGGCAGGGCACAGGGCGCAGGGCATACGCACAGCTCTCGATCTCCAGCGTGCAGTTCTGCTGGTCCAGGGGGTACCTCCGCAGGTCCATCATGCAAGCAGCCGTGGTGGTGATCCTGAAAGGAGAAAGGGGGTGGGGGGAATAAATAAATCACTTGTGTGTTTTTTCTTAGGCAAAAAAAAAAAAAAAAAAAAGGAGAAATGAAAGGCAGCCGTGAAAGTCAGGCAGCATTTGGGGCCGCTGTTTCCCTGGAAGCCAGGGAGATCCATGGTGAGAGGTGTGCAGGGTGGAAGGCTGGATGCAGCTCACCCTCTGCTGCATGGCTTAAACCTTCGTGACTCACATCAGCAAGACAGTATCTCTATTAGTGGGGTGGGGAGGGATTTGCGTTCCTCCTCTGTCTCTCCCTTGAGAGAGACAAAGAAAGGAGGAATGGGCAGAGCTACAGGCAGCTGGGAAGGGGAGAGGCAAGTAAGAGGGAGACAGCCACACATGTCCATAAAATAGAAAATACATTGATTAAATCAAGCAGTAATGACCTATGGAGAATACCTGACCACATTATCACCCCCCATTCCTCCTGAGTTGCCCCAGTGATTCTACTTGCAGCCTCAGACCCATGACCCCCCCATCATACCCACTTTGGAACTGCCAAATCCAAAAGGCCAGACCCCACCAACGGGGCCCTTCTGCTCCTATGGGTTCATAGCTGTGGTAACAGAGTCACTCTTGTGCAACCAACTGAATGATCAAGATTCATGAGAGACACATGGGGAAGTGTGTGCACCCCCTGAAAAATAAATACAGGGAGAGAATGAGGGTCAGTGTTGCTTTGGGGGCATCAGAGCACAGAGTGGGGGCTGAGCAGCACGGTGCCCATGGTGTGTGTATGTTACATGTACATGAGGGAGCATTGCACTCTGGGATGGGGAATTTTGGGGTGGGAGAGATGAAGGAAGAGGGTATGAAGCAGGGACAGAGCAAATCAACAGCCTGGCAACACTGCCCTGGAATCACCAGGCTGCCTGCCCCTGTTTCTCAAATCTATTGCTCCCCTCAACCTTCAATGCAGTTTTCTTCCTGTGCAATGTATTTGTGCAGAGTGCTGAAGAGGGGGGAGAGATTGGTGCATTCCCCCCCTCTTTTTTTCAATTAACCATCTGGAAGGCATTAATCAAGCTACACATTTTTTACTATGTAGGCATAACCAGTGAACTGTTAACAAGAAAGCTTTATCTTCTGAGCCCTGTGGCTGGGGAGAGGGAGAAAAGAGAGGGGAAAAAAAAGAATAACAAGAAAGCAGAGAGGATGAGATGGCTAACCAGCAAAAAAAGGAAACACATCAATGAAAGAAAAAGAGATCAGAAAGGGGGAGAGGATGGGTGAAGCTGAACAGAAAATTGGAAAGGGGGGGAGAAGGAGGGAGCTAAGCACCTGCAGGAGAGGGCTGCCCCAGGGGGGGTGTTGGGGTGGGGGCTGTGGCGTGGCAGGCAAGCAGCCCTGCAGAGCTGCTGGCTCTTTAAGAAATCTCGTGTGCTAAATTTATCTCTCTGCTGTCTGTGAAGACTGTTTGTAGGAGATGAAGCCTTGAGGAGAGCCTTTGCCACTGCCTGCTGTGCTATAAATAGATCTGAAGAGACGGAGGGAATTTATATATATCCTCACTGGGTCTAGATACAACATTGGTACTGCCCTCCTCTGAGCAAGGGGGCCAAGTGAGCTCTTAACCCTTTTATCTGCAATGCTGTTGGGGTGAAGGAGAAAGCTCAGATGGCGAGAAGGATAACAGGTCAGGAGTCACTCAGAAATTATCACTGTGGCTTTGGGATTGCATGTATTGCTTTCACTGTCTCCCAGTTCAGTATCTCTAGGGGTGTGGCTGGAAACGCAACGTGTCTCCCACCCGAATCCTCCTGGATCAGGGACTGGGCACAGGGCGACTAAGGTGAAAGAGCAGATCTGAAGCACACCTGGGAGGAGCTGCACCTTGCCAGGAAAGCCCCAAGTGGCAGGTGCAGAGTCCATCCTGGCCAGACACTGAGACCAAAGAGTCACAAAGGACTATGACTCATCCCCCTGCACCACACACAGAAGATACTGTATATATTACACCTCATCCATGGGAAACAGCAGCTTTTCCTGAAGTGTGAGATGCAAAAATGTATTAAATGAAAATTTTCCACCTCATTTGTGGGACCCTGAGGGCTAAAACCTTTCCACAGCATCCATCCCAAAATTGCAGCCTGGCTGGCCAACCTGGCCACACAAAGAACAACCAGGGGAAGCCTTTTCTGGTTAGAGAGGGACCCTCTTGCCTCTCAGCAGAGCTTGCTTGTCACCTGCAGTGCTGGCTGGGAATGCAGAGCACGACACAGTGAGCTATGGCTCCACACTCCATGCGCCAAATCCTGCTCACACTAATAGCCAGCATAAATCCAGAGCCACTCCAATAATTTTTGCAAGATCACACCAATTTATATCAGCAGAGATTTACATCAGGGCAGAATTTAGCCTTGATGATTCAAAAAGAAGAGCACCTCAGGACAGCTAGGATAGAAAGGAGAAAAACAAGATTAAGAGGGCATCTTTCCTCAAAAGTCAGATCATTTCTCTCTCCTTCCAATTAAAGGGCAGGTGTATCCATACCTAGAGTTCAGAGCTACCCCAAATGGCTGCAGGTCCCAAACTCCTGGTGCCCATGTAACGCTGCTCGGGCAAGTGAGAATTGGAACCATGTAGGGTGAAGGATTTGTTCTGTCTTCAGAGCAGAGATAGCACAACTGCACAGAGCTGTCCTGGGCTGTGGCCACCTGCTTGCCTGGAGCATTTCAGCTGTGGTGCTGTACCCACAGCGACGTGCACCCAGCAAGCCCAGGGACACCAGCACTATAGGGCAATCTGGATGCAGGGCTCCTGCAGAACAGGAGAGATGTGAAGGGCAGCTGGTCTGAGGCCACAGGACCAACCTCTGCCTCATGCTTTAATGAGAATAAAAGTACTACCTCGATATGCTCTGAGCTGTTGTGTGAAGAGATGTGCTTGCTTGGCACATAGAAGACAGCACTGGAAGGACTGGATGGAGATATATGTGGTGGGGATCGACACTAAGGAACTCCTGGATGTCTCAAACAGGGTTAACAGGCAATAAAGGTGGTAGGGAAGTAAGAGGTGGGAAAATGAGGAGATGATGAAAAAGTGATGACAGCATGAGCACTGATGTGGGAGTCAGGAGTGGAGATGAGAGACAGGAGAGCAGATAGTGCAGGACAAGAGGCCACTGGGGTAAGGGAGCAGAGGAGAGGGATCAGGGGAAGCAAGAGGTAAAGCAGCCTAGGGAAGGAGAGCTGAAGAACAAGAGGTTAAAAGATAGAAAGCAGAGGAGGAGTGGATTCTCACTCTGTGAAAAAGCAGATGAGGAGATAGAGAAGAACCCATGGCCTGTAAACAGCTCCAGACAGAGCTCTGCCTCCAGGAGACACAACCAAAGCGGAGGGAGGCAGGGAGCGCGGGGCCAGCGGGGCCGCTGGGGCGGGATGGATGCCACCTTCCCCGGGGCCTCAGCTAGAGGTGCTGGCTCCCAGCCAGGCTGCGTCTTCTCCTTCCCCCTCCTCCTCTCCCCTTTTAAATTCTAAAATGTGTGTGGTGTGAAGTTTCATCTGCTTTGACAGCAACACCCAGAGCCACTGGCTGTCCGAGGGGACAGGCTCTGCACAAGGAGCTCAGTGAGCTACACCTGCTGCCTCCAGCTGACGAGCCCGGCCACCATCACCACCCTCTGCTTTCAGCTTCCCTTCTCTCCTTCAATCTCTGCCCACCCCACAGGCCTCTGGGCCAGTCCCCACACGTCACAACCTTTACACTTCTTTTCCCACAAAGATGACATTCATGCCCTTGCCCTAATAATTTCTCCTGAGGTCTGTAGGCAGTCGTGCTATCAAGCAGCCAAGTCCTCACTGCCCTGCAACTCTGCTGCACAGCTGGCAGATGGACACAGTTCATCTGGGGGGAGACAGGGCTGTGGAGAAACCACTGTACATCTAAAAAAAAACAACCCACACAACAAAAAAGAAAAAAAGGGAAAAGCATTCATGAGATGTTGAGCAGCTCTGGCAGGCTGTTGGCTGATGGAGATCCCCCTTCTCTGCCAGCACACAGTGGATTCACACAGAAGCCAAAGTAGCATGGATACCTCACTCTGATGGTATCTCAGGAGAGGTAGAGAGCATCTCTAGAAAAGCAGACACAAAAACCCAAGCGACACAGGGTGAGTGCTAGGTCTGTGTGACAGTGAGGAAAGCTCTGCCCACCTGAAGCTTCTATTGACATAGCAGATGCTGGCACAAAAAGGGTAATGCAACCTTACCCTGCTGTCCCTCTGCAGCTGCCTGCTCTGCACACTGAACTTAGCAGCAGCAAACAACTGTCCTACCACAGCTGCAGCTCAAAAGTGAATGTTCAAGCTTCTGCAAACTGTCAGTCCTCCACAAATATTTCAGTTCTCTGACACAAACACCACCACCTATTTCATTCCCTCTCTGATCCTCCTCATCACTGTTTATTTATTAATGGCTTCCTCTGTCTTATTTAGAATGATTATATAAGTTCACAGACACAGAGCAGCACAGAGCCCCAACTTGCTATTAAAACCTGCCATGGTTGAATGTCTTCATCTCCTTCTGGTCCTGTTGCTGGCTGCCTCCAAGGTAGAGGCCCTTTCAACTCCTGCTCCAGGCAGATCTCACTCTACCAAACTTCACCTCTGAAGGTCTGCAGCTTTCCATTCATCCTCTAGACCATCTCCATAGTGTTGGGAGAAACAAACCAGCTACAAGTATAAGGGGCCAAAAAATCACTTCCCCAAAATACCATCTGAATTCAAAAGGAGCAGATCCAGACTCTCTAAGAAAGACTGGGTGGGAGAGAGAAGACTATTATTACCTTTAAGGAGTTTTTAAAGTAAGTGAGGTCCCTTTCTTGTCAAGCTCACCCTTACAAAATGAAATTACTGCACTGTTTGCATCATAGCTGTGTCTATACCAGCAAGCTAAACATGCCTGGCACTGGTTTCTGGGGCTGATGTTAATCAGTACAGAACAGCCTTTGTCTACATTGAAATTCCTACCCTCCAGAAAAAGGGTCTGCCTGCATGCAAATGCCTAGTGAGAACAGTCACCAGCTTCTGTTGTGCTCTAGCTGGGAAATGCCCAAGAGACTGTTCATGGACATAAACCAAAACCAAGAGACAAACTGATTCTGCAGGCCCCTTATATTCAGTGTCTGAGAATGTTCCCCAATACCTTTAGCTTCAAAAGGAAGCTGCCTAAAATTGACTATGGAAGAAAATAGCACAAATACCCTGATCATTGCCTTCCTAATAGAAGAGGAGACAGAACCAGCAGTTCAGGCATTTACTCTGTTTTTTCAGTTATGGGTTAAGTGTCATTATGCAGGGACTAACACACAGTAAACCAAATGTTTAAGTTGCACCTGCAACTTTTTGGATTTCATTTCTCCTGAGAAACTGAAGATATTCCTGGCTCCCAAAGCTCAAAGCAGTTTGCAGCAAGAAGGAGAAGGGATGGAAGCAGCTTGGGTGTTATAGGATTTGTGCAAGCTCACCCCATGGGGCAAGTTAGACTTGTAAGGGAATTCTGGTGACTAAGAGGAGAGAGAGGCAAAAATATTTTTTTGCTGAACATGGGAAAAAAAAAATAAAATTGAATTTTTACTCTGCATTCTCAAAGTCAGTCATAAAAACATGCTGGCAAATGTCACCTTCTGCCTGGCAGTAAGCACAAACTTTGAAGGGCCTGGAGGGATTTATAAACCCGTGGTGAATTTTGCCATTCTTTTAACACAGCCTGATCTTTGCAAACTCCTGGAGGTCATGTTCAAGCCAAGAGCAAGGCAAGGATATGGAATATTTTCCCCTTGCATTTGTTTGCCTAAAACTGACTCCATAAGCTTTGGCACAACCCTGCTAAGGTCACTCTGCTTCCAAAAGTATCTGTGCTTGCATAGGCATCCTTTGACAAATAAGTGTGCAATGCACTCAGGTGGAGAAGAAAAAAGTCAGACTCTTCTACGCTAGTACTCAGGGTACCAGTCATCTAAATCAACCATTTTTCCACCCTGGAAGACTACAAAGTAGAGTTGGCTTGGCTGCAAGGTTTTGCTTTTCTACCTCTTTATTCTATTTCAAATGTGCTGTACATCTGACAAGTTGTCAACTGGCTTAAAGGGACATGAGAGACCCAAGTGGAACATGTTTAAAAGAGAATCTTTTGTTCTGGCTCCTTCAGACAACAGTGACCTGCACTCAATGGATCAGGAGGTCCCTTCCTTCAACAGCATCAGGCTGGGATGAAGCTGAATTGATAAGCCAGTAACCCATGACTTACACCTGTGAGATTTGGCAAATAGGGTCCAGGGATGGACTCAGACTGAAGGCTGGGGCAAGCTGGAAGACCAAGAGGTGCTACCAGGGTGAGACAGGGATTCAGGGCATGCAAGATGTTTTAGTGATGTGTGAGGAGACAGAGGGAATCAGCTGTTTATGGATGGTCTTTGACTTCTATTTTTGCTAATTAGCAAAGCAGACTTATAGGAGATATAGCAGAGCAACAATTCCAGCCAGGCTCTGATGATACTTGTCTCTGCTCTTGCAAAATAAAGGATGGAGAAGCAGCTCTGGCTTGCTGCTTTATCCTGTTTAATTGAGCTCCAATTTCTTTCACAACTTCTAAGATTATTATGAAATTCCATACTATTAAACTGCCTTCCAGAACTTCCAACTAAATCCCTCATCCTAAACCTAGAAGGCAAGAATGCAGAAGGGGTTCTGTCCTTAACCTCAGCTGGGGAGCTGAGATCCTAATTAAATTCTCATTTCCTCACACCCACCTAACGAGTTCTTCTCCCACACCCACATCTTTGTGCTAAGGAGCTGGCTCAGAGCTCCTTGGTGGGAGCACTACAAGGCTGCAGGACTAGCTCCAAGGGGCTGGCTGGATGGACAAAAGCCCAACTCTTTGCACCCAAGTTGCCAAAATTGGCTTCATCCTGGCTCAAACCAGGACACCAAGGAAAGATTTCTGTTGCCTTTGCCCAGCCTGCAGAGGGGGCAGGCAGAGCTTCTAGAATCAGGGTAGAACCTGAATCATCTTTTATACGTCCAGAGAAACCTCTCTCAGGGAGGGAAGAGGAAGCAAAAATTCTGTGGGTCGTTTTATTATTTTTTTTCTTGTTGTTGGTGGTTTTTTTTTTTTCCTTCTGGCCTGTGTGATGGGAGAAAAAAATTGCCCAGTGGTCTCAGTATAGAAAAACCTCCCCAGTCTTAACTCATCAGGCCATCTTCTCTGCAGGGAATCTAAGAACACCTATGGCATGAACAAGAACATGGCTGCAAACAGCTGGCTTCATGTGAGACAGGAGCAGGAGAAACCTTTCTACAAGCTAAAGAATCCAATAACCCCAGCCTGGGGTCTGGGGAATGTAATACACACAGCACTGGGTTGTGATCAAGACACAAGTTGGAGATATGAAGAAGTCCCCAAGAGGAGCTCCAGCAGAGCCCCAGCTGTGAGAAGCAGGCAGGGCTGCCCTGGTGGCACCATAGAGCAGGGTGGCATGGGGGGTCTGACAGTGTACCTGGTGTTGGATGAGTGAGCAGGTGGGATGCTTGACATACAACTGCTAACCTGCTTTGCTTCCCTATGCAAGGTGAGCTAGAAGTGGCCCTAGCTGCTGCCTTGCCTGTGAACAAGGTCTGGTCCCTGGGCAGCTTAGCAGTTGCTTGCTGCAATGCCAGGGCTGATGTCCTCCAGGAGCTGCTGCCTTGCAAGGAGCAGCTGAAAGTTGGGAACTTACCCCTTTGAAAAGCAGAAATTAAGTGCTGCTAATGCAGATACATCCAGCTTCTCTCAGTTTAAAACTGCAGTTTTTCAGTTGTTTGAACTATGACAGTTTTTTCTCCCTTGCTTTGAGCACTGAACAGGTATTTACACTGATGAGGATATCAGGGACCTGGTTCCTCAGGAGGGCACTGGGCTCAGAGCCCTGCTATTCCACCTTTGCATGCATCCAAACTACCTCATCTCCAAAACACACCTCATTGCAGTGACTAGCATGGACAGGGATAAAAAAAACCACCCCACAAAACACACGCACATGCTCATCAACACTCCCACCTTCGCAGGAGGAGATCCCTCATTCTCTCTGCACAGGATTTAGTCTCCGTCATCAAATTCCTCTGCAGCTTTTCAGTTGCTCAGTTTACATTGCCTGGGCTCCTCGCCAGCCAGGCAGTGCCTCTCACTTGCTGTCCACCCGGCTCCACTCCTGCTTCCCAGCATCCCAGCCCACCCACTCCCCCTGGGAGCTCAGGGATGCAGTCTGGGCTCCTCACAGCACCTGTCTCCTTGGAATCCACTTTTGTCCCTAACTAGAATGAAATCAAACAGCTCCAAGATTTCCCCAAAGGACGTTTTAAAGCTGGTTTCAAAAGGATTTCAAATTAGCATATGACAATTCCAGCATTGTTAGAGTCGTTTCTATTTTTAGATCTCTGAAAGGAGATAGGAAAACACTGGTGACATCAGCATTTGACAAGTGTCAACTTCTTTCATTACCAAATAGATGCTACATGCTCTAGAGAAGGAAATAAAAATCTCAGACCAGAATGTGTAGCTTGCATGTGTGATAATGTAAAACTCATCGAATATTGTGTCAGGGATGGTCCAGAGAGTCTCTGGAGGTTGAGGGGCAGCCTTTGGTGGTTCTCTGTGCTACCTTCAAACATCAGTAATGGTAGCAAAGTGGCCTAAAATAGTGAGGGAAATGTTGACACAAGTGAAAAATTCTCTACAGAAAATTAAGAGTGAAACATTGTTCTCTGAAATGCTTTTTCATAAATGAAAAATTTCTAATTATTTGTTTAAAATTTGATGAAATGAATGCAATTTCTGAAAAAAAAAAAAAGCCATTAAGAGGAAAAACATATTGAAGTCAGCCAGTGCTATCCAGCTCTTCCTCACTATTTTATCCAGCCCCCTCCACTACCCAAGAACTGTTTGTTTTGTCTTTGTGGGTGGCTGTTTTAAGCCTCCCTTCATATTGCAGAATTTCCACATTGTTTTGTCACTTGCCTGCTGCCTGCCACAGGTGCCCTGCTCTCCTGTGCTTCCCAGGCACTTCCAGTTCCTGCAAGGTGCTGGGGAGCCAGGCGAGTTCAGGCACCATCATGCCAGGTTACACCTCCTAAAAACACTGCCAGTTCGCATCCTCCCACCAGAGTCTTTTCAGAGACCAGAGTGCCCTCTGGGCTGGAGCAGGACTCCAGGTCCCCAGCTGGGATTTATGCCATCTGCTGACTGGTTGTGGAAGGGGTAGGGAGCACCAGTCTCAACTCCAGCCCCCCAGCATCCCCTCCCCGCGGAGCCCACTGCTGTTTATGCATTCCTTTTGTTGGAGACCTGGCAACCAGCTTTTAATCTGAGCCCTGGGTGAATTAATTTTGCAGCAAAGCTTTTGTATCGAGCGCTTTCCTAAGATGCTGCTGTGTTGTATCTGGTGCCCTCCCTTCAGCCACTCATCTGCTAATTCTACCAAAAACAGATGCTATTCTGACACACAGCTTTCACAGAGGAATGAAGTGGAGGAATAAAAGGCTTCATTTACTCCTGCAAACAAGTTATCTGAAGCCTGATCCTGCTCTCACTGAAGTCAGAAATAAAATACTCATTGTCTTCCACGTGACCTAACTTGGACCTGAAGGTCTGATCCAGTGCTTGAGCCTGATCCTGCTGGTCACTTGAACACTTGCTGAAGGCAGGGGCCTGCCAGGGTGTCATCCTCGCCAGCCTCTGACAGAGGCTGCTGAAATGAAAAATGACTATTGTGCCACAAATAGAATGATTGAGTCACTTTGCTACAGGATCAGCTCAAAGGAGGGTGAAGTGACCGGTGAGAAGGTAGCAGGGAAAGAAGAAGAGCTGTGGCATCTTGCTCAGGGTGAAAAAACAACAGGCAAACAAAGGAAAAGAAACAGAAGTTGCCTCCTTTGGCCTTCGTCCATGAGAACAACTCCATTCTATGATTCCTTCTGAAAAATGCAGGATAAAACGAGCAGATTTTGGAATACAGAAAGGACCTGCATTTTTCCTCCTGTTGCAGGACAACCACGGGTGCATTTTTACAAAGATAAAGGGAACACAGGTGAATATTCCATAACTGTTTACTTACTTGCTTACATCTGCTGTGCACCTGGCTTTATATATATTTTTAATAGCATCACAGTTATTTGCACCTGCAAAACTGCACCTAGCACTTCTATTGTCAGCAAGATTGCAGGTGCAGAAGGCAGCACAGAAAGCAGCCCTGATAAAAACATTGCCCATACCCCTACCAATAAAGCTAGAGGGGCCCCAGACATCTAGAGCACCTGGCTTGCCCTCCAAAACCCCAGTGCTTTCAGGGTAGTAAAAGCCAGCCATCCTGACACAATTCAGGAACAGGAGCTGCAGTTGCTCAGTGCTTCATTTTTGAAATTGCCATTTTCTCCAGGGGCAAGAGAGCAGCTTCCAGGAAAACCAGCCAAAAGTTAAAACAATGCAGGCTGCTCTTACTATGGCCCTGGAAACAACAGGAGCAAGCACCTGTCATTTTCTTTTTCTTTTCCTGGGTGGAATTTTCCTCATCTCACCGTTTACACAGGTCACACGGGGGAGCCAAGGACCCTTCCCCGAGATGCTGCCCGGTGGGAGGGGAAAGGAAGGGACAGCTCGGGAGGTGCTTGTGCGGTGTCCCAGCCCCAGCCAGCTCGAGTACAAACCTGCCTATCACCTGTGCTGTAGGGTTCACACTGCTCCTTATTTGAGCTAGTATTTCTGCTTCTTTTGCTGTGCAGGTGTGTGCAAAGATTTCCCAACAGCCTGGGGGAGGCAGCTCTACACTCAGCTGGGCTGGCTCAGCAGCAAAGAGCTCACCTTAACAACCCTCTTTGCCCCCTCCTCCCCAACAGGCTGAATTTATGCTCCTACCTACCCCAAGCATCTTATTGCCCTTCCTCTTGTTCTAACACAAGGAGGAGATTTGGGGCAGTGAGCTGTGGGAAGGCTGCCATCCTTCTGGTGGGTCAGTAAAACTGGCTCAGGGCTCTCTGGCAGCACCAGCCAAATAACATCACTGGCCCAAAATAGAGAGATGTCCTGGGAAGGGAGAGGCAGAGTCACATAGCCAGGCACTTGTGGCACCTTTTCCTGTGTTTGGGCTTTGAGCAAGAGGCATCTACTAATTGGAAGGGAAAAGCAGCACATACATCACCCCTCGTACCACAGCCTGGCTTCTGACTGCTGCTCTTCTGGCTTCCCAGGGCTCTGCCATCAGGAAAGCACAGGGCACTGCCACCTTGCTGCCCTGGCAGGATAATGCCCTGGGCATCCCTCTACTTTGCTACGCCTACACCCAGCCCTACCCCAGCAAAATAGCCCAGCTATTTAAGGAGGAGGAAATAATACTGTTAAAAAAATATTAAAAGTCAGACTTTTCCATAAAACACAAAGCAGCAGAGGAGCTGATACTGCAGAAGGGAAGGGTGGGTGTTCCCTCTTTGAAGGAGAAAGGTCTTTCCTCTCCCTTTGCTGCATTAGGACATAAGCCCAGAGCTGCCATCGCAATGATTTGTGAGTATGGAGGCAGGTCTAAAAAGCCAGCTGTGAATTTTGGTAGTTGAAAAGGAAAAAGAAAAGCTCAAAGCAGGCAATATAGGGATCTGAAAGTCACTGCCTAGATTTCACCTGCAGCATCCAAAACCTGCACTCATACCTATAGCTGCAACCACCCCGTTTAGCCCTCTGTCCCCTCTGTTTAACTTTTTAACCTACTCTGGCATCTCCACATCTCCAGATAACACAGTAGGGCCAATCCTTGCCAACTCCACCACACACAAGCACAGCACTTTCAAAGGCTGTGGACTTGCCTATGTCAATTTGTTCCAGACACCACACAAAAAGCCTCCTCACCGAGGACCATTCGTCTACTAGGTATCAACTTTCAAGCCTCAGTCTTCAGAACTGCACTGGTAAAGAGACATTTTTAACAGTACAAAAACATGTCACCAATCTCAAACTCAAAAATGACTAAGGCAATTTGACTCAAATACTACAGAAATTCAGCCTTAGATACAAGAGTAACAAAGTCTCACCACCATAGGCCAAAGTAGCAGAAAATTAGAAGCAACTGGAAATGAGTGTTTCAAATGGAAGTGTTATGCAACATGAATGACAGTGACCTGAAATGCTCAGAGCAGACTATTCCCATCTCCAACGTTTGTCTATAGCAGCACAGGAAACTTTGGAGACCTGAAGGAAACAACCATTTCTAGCTTGGAGGAAAAGCAGATACTTAAAACTGTGCAACACTAAAGCATCTTTTGGGTCCTTGCCTTATAAGACTAACTTTGAAAAGGGAGAAGTTTAGATGAGATGTCATTCTCAACTGCAACCAACAGAGATTAGACCAACCCTTAGACTTACCTCAGGCCATACAGGACAGTCCCATCAGGATGGAGCCGAATCATGCGATTCTTCACTGTCACCCCATGCAGGAAGGACTTCTTGTCATTCAGGAAATAGGTGTCAGGCAGCCACAGCTGGTCAGCCACTCGGTTGTCCAGGGTCAGGTTGAGAGGAAGGTCATTATATGCCAAGCGTTTGTCCCGCCAGCTCTGCTGGAAGTACATGGTGATGGTGTAGTCCTGGGAGAGAAACATGCAAACATCAACCTGGCTCCAGGGTAGGGGAATAACACAATCCATTCACTACTGCCACTGCTGAGACCTTTGGTGGGTCTCCAAATTCCTTGGCACTGAAAATGTCTGCCTCTACCCCTCCACCAGCTGTGGAGGACTGTGCTCTGCTCTGGGTAATGAGACAAGTCTGAGCTTTGTAGGAGACAATATCACATGACATGACTCCAGTCTAACACAACTGTGCTCCACTCACGTTGCCCCAGTCTGATTAGGGTTTGGCTGCAAAACTAATAGTAGTTAGAACTATAATAGCACTAAAGGCTGTCAACCAACAGTGGGCTACACCATGCCAGAGATTCCAAGGATTGATCACCCAGTTAAGTCATGAAAACTATTTGGACGCAATGCAGCCACACTCAGCCACTGCTTGTTACCACACAGGTGGTGAAAGCCAATTTTATTTTGAGCAGAAACCCAGGAGATTCCAAGGGCTCATGGAGAATCTCACCTCTAGGCCAAGGCATCGAAGTCAGCCCAGGCCAGCCGTGACAAGCTATTAGCACTTCATTGTGATTCTCAGGAAGACACATATGTGGAGAAGTCTGCAAGCACTGGAGCATGATCCACTGGTAAAGGGACAGTTCCTTAACCATCCCCAGCTAGCACAATGCCATACAGATCTCCTGCTCCTCTCCTGTGCAATAGTAAAAAGCTGATGCTTAGAACTACTGCTAAGATAAGAATTTTACAGAGGGCAGAAGAGCTGTTTGGTGGTTCACAGCTGTAGCTCTGCAGAAACCATCCTAGCTGCTGGGCAGTAACTGCACAACCAGGGGAGATCCAGAGGCCCCAGATCAGCTGGTTCAGAGACACAGTGTTGTGGCATCATAGTAGAAAAACAATTATTTCTTATCAGGCAAATGAGTAGTACTGGACGGTGTCTTGTACACATTGATGATAGAAAACATTCTCACAACAGGTCTTATACAAGCCAGGAGCCAAGAGTTTGGGGTGTAAATCAGCAAGCATTAAAATAACTAGATGCTGTTTAGGAAGTGGGCACAAGTCTTGTTGACAGCAGCCTTACAGAAATCAGTGATTTTTCACAAGTTCTTAAATAAAAAGCATTTTTGCAAATGATGTAGAGCAGATGGGATCCAAGTTGCATTGTCTCTTCCCAAGCAGATACCTACAGTGCCTCAGAAATCCTCTTGACCACACAGATTTGTACAACTGGCATTTCTGCTCTGCAAATTCCAGCTCTGTGTAAGGGGCTGGTAAGGACCTTGCTCATGCACTAACATCTGGGCTGAGCACAGAGGATGCCTGCCTGCTCCCACCCACTTCACTTGAAGCTAGGTTTGATTAGTACCTCTGGAAATAAGCTCAAGTAATGCCACACTATCAGCACACCAGCTTTCAGGTATCTAACTATGATTCAGAAATCTAGACCCACATGCCCATCTGAAGGACCACAAAGGAAATCTCTGGTGCAGACAGGATACAAAAGCTATCTCTGTCACTTTCTGTGTTATATTGAATAGAAAAAAACCACAGTGACAGTTTTCTGGCCAAAAAAACTGTTTTGCTTTTCTTTTTAAGGGGCTGCTGAACTCCTGTTTCAGAAACCTCCCAGTCCATCTCTCAGGGGCACAAACGTTTTTATTTTTGGTCAAGATCTTGCAAAGGAAAATGTTCCCCTGGGTATCCCTCCCAGAGTGTTTGGATCTGCACTGCAGTGAGAACACAGAGAGACAAAGTGCCTGAGTTTCTGGAGCCCCTTTAGCCTCCTTGGTAACTGACTCTTCACCTGCCTGTGGAAAACTCTGCTACTGAGGCATCATTTCAATTCTCCACCTTTAAGAGCTCCACCTGCACATCTTGGCCTGCTGCTTCACTGACCTGCAATTTCCTAATCCTTGGCAGAGCCCTGCAACACCTCAGAGTCTTCACAGAATCTTAAGGGTTGGAAGGGACCTCAAAAGATCATCTAGTCCAACCTCACCTCTAACCAGGCCACCCTGCTGACATTGCTGAAAGGCAGCTGACCTGGAGGACCCCAAAAACCCTGGAGATGGAAGAAGAATTTACTTGGAGTCTCATATGCTGAAATGTAAGTGAATCCTACCAGCTACTGAGGCTGCTAGCACCCATCTCCAGAAAAGAGAAGAAGACTGGTAATTACAGCTTTTCCTGAAAACCAGCAGAGACCAAAACTGAAGATGACATAAAAGGACTGAACAGTGAAAGGCTGAAACGTTAACACAAGAAGGGCATGGATAGAGGAAGTTATTTCCTGTGGAAATCCAGAGGCAACAAATTCAGTCAAGCATGCACAGGAACTTTTTGTGCAGTCTGTGAGCAGAAATGATCCCACTGTCACAGGAGACCACAGCTGCCTCATGGAGGAGTGTCCCAGGAGAAGGATCCCAGATCTGGGCCTAATAGGAACAAATCCACTTGCACAGAGGAAAGCAAATTTTAAGGAGGGCAAGTCAGTGTGAGGACATGAGGGTCCAGGAAAGGGGGA
>NW_009953098.1:1692268-1723164 GCF_000747805.2 Chaetura pelagica | reverse complement strand
TGACAAACTAGAGGGCAGGAGGAGGCTGGAGAGCTTGGGTACCAGTTAAGGCACAGTAAGTAACAAGGGCAGCATTCTGCAGAGAGCAGCTTCAGTCTTTAAGTGGAAAAGCCACCTAAGGCACTCCTTTGTACACAGTGACACATTGTTGGAGTCCCTAGGCTCAAAGATGCCCCTTTGGAGGACAGCATCATGTTTCCCTTTCTGCTCACAGCAGTGAGAGAAAGGTTCTAAAATTAAGAAGCCCCCCCTCTTCTCCAGAAAGAGCTGCCCCTCTCCTGCAGTCTCATGTCAGCACGCTGAACACAAACATGGTACATGTCCCAGGTGGCATTTTTACAAATCTGCTTGTGCCAGTTTTGGAGATACAGTTATACTATGTCAGACTAGAAGACTTTCTACCTTAGTATCCTGTCTTCACTAACAATAAACAGAATAGCTGGGAGGAATATAAGCAAAACAGGGTCTCTGTTGCGATACTTAATTCTTCAGCTGTTTGAGGCTTAAGGATCTCCTGAGCCAAAGCTGGAACCTTCTTCACTGAAAATACTCAGTGTCTCTTCTGAGAATTTGTCTTATCTCAGAATATTCAGTCTCTTGGCATCTGCAATCATGTGGTAGTGAGTTCCACAGTTTAGTTCTCCACTGTATTTACATCAGTTCAAAACAAGTAAATACCAGTGATAGTCTTTTCTGATTCCCTGTAGTGCTTGTATTAGGTCAGAAAATAATCCTAACCCTACAGTACTCAAGCTTACAGGGTCCCACACCCTTTTAGATACTTAAGGGCTACTGAGCTGAACACAAATAACTACCTGCACTCTCAAAAGTAGTAGAAAGGCTCCAATAGAGGCAGGAAGCACCAAAGGTGGGGAGTGAGAACTGTTGTGTGGTTAAACACAGAACAGAGCTGCATGATGGCAGTGTCTTACATTCTGCTGTTGGTTGTTGGACAAGCACAGACCGAAGGCAAGATAATGAAAACAGATTTCCATTGTGCCTGTGGAATTGGCTTTTACAAAAGCATGAAGTCAGGAGCTTCACAGTATTTTGGAAGGTCTAGGCACTAACGTGGAAAATGCAGTCCAAGTCATAAAAGGAAGTGACTAGCAAGAGAGAATAGCCCAAGGATGCAGAACATCCTGCTGCAAGGCAGAAGCCCCAACTTCCAACAGAAAGTCACCAGAAGCATCCCTCCTGGGCAGGCTGCTTTGTAAACCCTCAGCACATCACGGATCATTGGCAGGTTGGGTCAGATCATTTTCCTTTGTGCTGTGACCTATAGAGTCCCCATATGAAATTTGTCCAGAGGCAAAAGTGTGCATGCTCATTGTGAGCTACACTAGACTTAGAAGACAGGATTAGAAATGGAAGGAATAATGTATGTAAGGATCAAGTCTTTGCTCAGAACACAGTATTTCTGACAACAAGGATATCTCCTGCATCTAGTCCATTTTTGTGGATCACAAATTACTCAGATACCTTTTAGAGGGGCTTTGAAATTGAAGGTGACTATTCAAGCTGCTACTGAAGGTTACATTTCATCAAACTCTTATACTGAGAGCAACAACTTTTCTGCAGGGGAGAGTGCACACTGCTCTTCCACTGCTGCATGACTTTGGGCATAGGAGATAAAAGGTTTTACAAGTTGCCTCTAGCATTAGCTGTGCCACTTTTCCCTCCATATCCCCTCCACCCCAACTTTGACAAAGCACCTCCTTTTGGAAAAAATGACCAAATAAAAGTCCTTCCCCATATAAGCAAATGACATATGGTCTCCTTGTCCAAGATCACAAAAGAACATTAGGAAAGCCAAGATGCTCCAGAAAGAGGGAGAAAAATGGAACATCTGACTTAGTAAAAACCAAGCTGCCATTGCCAGAGACTAATGAACAGTTTGTTGGCTTCAACTTCTTTGATGATTAAACACCAGCAGCTCCTGTTCCCGTCATTCTTGGGAGAGAAATTAAAGGACAAAGTAGTCCTCAAGTATGTTTCCTTTTAAGGAGGGGGTAGGGGAAATAAGAGGAATTCTTTTTAAGGGGAGGAAACAGGATGCCTCTGCAGCCAACTGCAAACAATTGTCACAGTGTAAAACCTACAGAATACATGAAGGACAGAGCAAGGCTGCCACAGGTTTTCCTTAGTGATCTTGAGAAAATTACCCTGGGAAGGGGTTATCCATTTCCACACAGGTAAAACAAGAGGTCCTAGGCCTTGATGAGCGTCAGTTAACCTGGCATATGCAAACAGCTGCCAGCAGTCCTTCCAGCTCTAAGACTGCACAAAGTCTGTCCAGACTCTCACCTTTGCTTAAGGCAGGAGGTAGCAGGATCTTGTACTTACTGTACTATTCACAGGGAGAGTATTCTGCCAAAATGCTGCTTTTAATTTCTCCTTTGGTGCTAGTGCCCACTTTAAAGGTTAAAGTTCTGCATAACAACCTTTACACATAAAGTGACTCCTGTTTTAGATACTGCCCTTCTCCCTGAGTTTCAGTGTAGCAGGTGAGAAAGCCACAGACTCTTTCCAGCTCCCCTATTTTTTAATAACCAGTTGTCAGCACTGACTTGGGGATCAGGAAGAGCATCTCCCACCTGCAATCTCTCTGCCAGTAATGCAAGCAGACAGGAATGTGTTGGCTTCTAGGATATGCTCTATGCTCTTCTGTGCAGCAGGTCTTTGTGCTCTTGAACTCATTTTCTTTAGGACCTGAGAAGTACTTTGTATGGAGATGTTCCCCTCACTAATCTGATCTACTTTTGCAGTAATTTGCATGTGTTTAATTGCTGAATGCATGTCCAGAAACTGGGACAGATACCAGCTATGTCCTCAACAACCAGAGGTGTGCAAGCAAAGTGTCACTTTGTTGCCCTATTTCTCTCCTGCCATGCCCGATCCCTGCAGCACCTGGAATGGTGCTGGTCCTGCAGGTGTAAGATAGAGGACGTATGACATAAGCACTGATGTGCCCATGACAAGTCTTCCAGACTTCAGAGCCTGTGCATCAATGGTCTGTCTGAGTAGCAGGCAATGCCACATGTCATCTGCTTAACAGCCCCAGTCATGCTGGAAGCATGAGGTCAAGAGGAGAAAGCCAGAACTGCTGGGTACAGGGACAAATATCACCTGCACTGAGCACATGCAAAACAGCAACCTTGTTCAGGGCTAGAGGCAGCAATCCTGAAATCACCACCTGCAGCCTGACATCTTCCTCAGGCAAGCTCTTAAAAAACAATGCCAGGCAGTTTCTATTCTTAAACCATAAAATCTGTGAACTCCTGCATACCATTTCAGGTCTGATCTCACTTGGTTTCCCATGAACTAGTAGCTGGGCAGAACCCAGAGCCCGTGGTACCCCCAAAGCAAGGTTGTTTGACCTTCCCATTTCTGCATCACCAGCTAGCTTTCACTCCAAACCTCACCACAACCTGAGAAATTATCTCTCCCAGAGAGGAACAACTTAAATGAGAAGTGGTCAAACTCATTTTTGGTTCCTACACCTCCTCATGCCAAAGTACCACAGCAGGGCATGCTTTGTCCAGACAGCCAACTAAGGCCAGAGAAGCAAGGCCATACATTCATTTCAGAAAAACATGATGCATGAATTTGAACAGTTTTCAGGCAGAAAGTCAAAGGGATGGTGCTTACACTACCCTCTCACTAATAGATGGGCTGGGAAATGTTAGGGATTCATTGTCCTACCAGGGGACCTAAAACCAGGTAAGATGCACACCTATACAAGGAGGAAGCTCAAGATGAGTAATTTCTTCCAGGAAAATGATGAGTTAGAGGAGTGACTGGCTTGAGACAGTGCAGGGAGGGCAGCCTGCTGCCCTTTCCTCCATGAGAAGTATGATATATGATTTCTCAGGTAAAGTCTGTCCCAGGAATTACATGGATCCCAGACAGTGCAGGTAACTTGCTTTTTTGCCTTGTGGAGATCCTTAAAGGTTTATTGCTTACATCTATGTTCTGCTAGCACATCAAATGTCTCCAAGTGGCTTCATCAAGTCTCCCCAAATTTCTTCTCTCTTTTCCCATATTTACTTAAGGCATAATCCTAACCATTTAGTGGATTCTTTTAACCTCTCTCTAGACATGCACAGGGTCACCCACTACCACAGTGTGAGACACACAAGCATTAATGCACCATCTCTTGGGACTCATAGAGAAGTGTTATGATCATGCATTGCACAGCAGTGAAAAGGAAGCTGAGGGCATGCTTATATAACAACAAGCTTTCTGGTTTGAAATACTTGGTAATTTAAGACAAATGACACTGCCATAGGCTT
This sequence comes from Chaetura pelagica, assembly GCF_000747805.2. NCBI lineage: Eukaryota > Metazoa > Chordata > Aves > Apodiformes > Apodidae > Chaetura > Chaetura pelagica. Next base: position 1,718,869 of record NW_009953098.1, on the reverse strand, counting down.
CTGTTGACCCGTGACAGAAAAAACATGTTGCTTTCAGAAAGGTCAACTTTACCTTCTGCTGTTTGCCTGCACTAATGCAGTGTGCTACACAACTGCCTTCTGCACACCTACAAGCCATGGGACAGTGCTGGTGCCTTTATCCCACCTCTTCTCTTCCTGTCCCACCTAGCTTCTCCCAGCTCATCTTTTTGTACTTTCCCAGCACTGTCCTCACTGCTTTCCAGCATGTGTTTCCAGTGCCCTCCTGCATACACATATGGGCGTATCTAATATACACCCATTAAAGCTCAAAAATGTTCTTAATAATCACTTTGTATTTAATTAAACATGCAACAACTAGCCTATTAGAGTAAATTAAATTTGAGTGAGATGTTTAAACAGTGACTAGTGAAGATATCAGTTTCTAAAGCCCTCAGAAGGAAGGGGGAAGCGAAATGGAATATGCCAGGGGAAAGTAGATGCTGGAAGACTGGTTATGCTTCCTAAACATTTTAAAAGGGTCTTCACAGCCTCTATGTGTATAATCAGAGACTTTTCACTTGGTAGAGACTTTCTTACCTCTTGTTTGCTGAGAGATTTTAATTTCTGGTGGTTAAAACTCAATAGGCTTTTTAGCAGGAGCAACCTGGTAACAGAAAAATTTAATTTCTCCAAAACATTCCCAGAACTCTTCACTCTTCTTTTTAAAATCTAAATGAAACATCCACTTTACCTTGCCAAGAGTTTTATTGGACACCAGTCCAGTCAGGATGTACCACAAGCAGGAAATGTTCTGCAGCCCTACACATAGATACTGCCTAGTAGAGATCACAAGGCTGGAGGAATGTGGAATTAAAGCAGTTAAGGGGCTTAGTAGCCCATTAGAATTAGATACTCTAGAAAACACCTCTGGGTATCAATTTTAAGTCACTCAGTTTTAATTCTGTAGGAGACTTTGGGCACTTTCACCTATGCCTCATTTTCTCTTATCCATAAAAGTAAGACACTGATGCTAACCTGCCTCTGTGCTGCACTTTGGAATCCACACATCTCTAGGCAAGTGCTGAGTGTGTAATGAACAGAAATGAGTTTTTCACCCTGAGGGAAAAAAGTTAAATACAGCTTGTGGCAGTCAAGACCACCAATGCAGTTTGGGGCTGCATAGGCAGGGAATTGTCTGATGAATGAGACGATATTACTACTTTGCATGACAGAATAAAATGCTGTATATATGGCCCTGAAAGCTGAAATCATGAGACTCTGTAACAGTATCAAGGCACACAGTGCTTTAAAGACATTGTTTTTAACTTGGAGAAGGAAGGTTTGATATTCCAGGTTCTAAAAACTGCCACAAAGATGTCATTTCCCAGGAGGTAGCCAGAGGCAAGGAAATTTTTTAAATTATGTAAGAAGCCTAAAAAGTCCCGGGTGAAAAAAACCCCTCAACTAGGCTAGCAAAGATTGGTTTGACCAAAGGGTTAGAATGGTTTTTATTTCCTGTAGAAATAAAATTTTGACTATGTAGGAAGGACAACTGGGAGAAAGCAGATATGATGATGAAATGCAGAAGAGCAGAACATACTTCTGGCAAGACAGTTCACTTGGGTGTCCTAAGGGCAGAGGATGGCAGCCCTGTGGTTTGAAAAACAGGGCCTACTTTTCAATAGGCCCAAGCAAACTGCATCCAAACTATTGCACTTGAAAACCCTAAGACTTCTGCACCCAGAGAGACAGTGCTAGATCTGAGGTGACTGCTTCTAGAGAGGAATACTCTGAACAGCCACATATGTGGCCCCTACCCTGGCAGGCTCAGTCACCCTTAGAGAAGAGGGCTGGCAATGAGCTCTCTCAACTGTGGTGTGAGCAGAGCACTGTAGAGCTGTGCTGGGACAAGCAAAAAGCACAGGAGTGTCAACTAACCTGTTCTGGGAAACAACTTCTACTCTCAAGGGTACTGACCAGAGGGTGTATCATGGATTTAGTCTACAGCTGCCTCCATCCATGGGTTAGTCTGCCCTTGCCTTTGCCAGGGTAAAGCCAAGGGAGCCAGTCCAGGCTGACACCACAACGTGGCTCATGCCATTGTTCTTCCACTTGAGCAATCCAGGCCTTGGCAGTGGGATCAGAAAGCTGATGATGGACGAGTGCAGTGTTCTTAACTGACAATAGCATTCCAAATGCAGCTGCATGAAACACTCCAGATTCTGCTGAACAAGTCAAGCTTATTACAGGATGTATGAAGAAAAGGGAGATTTCAGCAGGCTGTAGAGGTCCAGAAACAGACTTTGACTTCGTGGCCAACTGGATGGCAGAGAACTAGCTGCAGTCTCTGTCCATGCTGAGTGAGTGCTCTCTGCAGTACCAGGACCAACAGTCCTGGAGCCAAGGAGCTCTATTTGCAGAGCTGGCTGAAAGTTATTGGCAGGGAGCCCATATGAGCTCGGTAAATAAAGTATCCAGATAATAAAAATACCCAAAGGCACTGTTTAATTTTTCTGAGGGTTCTGATACAGCCACGAATATGGAGAAGGAATAGAAATCTTGCAGACAGGAACAGGAGCAGAGGGCAAAGCCATCCTCCCAGAAGAGTGGAACACAAGCCACCTGGTAGGTCTGATGGCTCACAGCCCATAAAGCTAAATACCTGACACTCATTTGTGGGGGTACCATCTGACCAGAAGGGCTCTCCTCTGCAGTCACACTGAAGTTAAAGGAGATGCTGTGGTACCAGGTTGCTGCACTGGGAAAGGGAGATGAGTTCCAAACTGAAAGCAGGGAGGACGTTTTGGGTTTGCTTCCCTCTTCACTAGAGCCTCAGATGGGAGCTCAGAGCACCCTGCAAAGAGGGGGCAAAGCATGTATAAGAGGACATGCTCCAGTCTAATGATCCCCTGCACCCTGGCATAGACAGCAGGAGGCCAGTTGTGCACGTCCTGCAAGTAGTGACATGGAGAGGACTAGTGGGTCTTGCCTTTTCCTCCTTCCTCAGCTATTTTTTCTGGCTGGAGCCAGACTGAAACACCTCTTGTAACAGGGCAGCAGGGACTGCCCACATTTCATCCCACATTTGTGCACACCCTTCTCCAAAATGATCTCCTTCATCTGACTAGAGGACCTTTCTGGATCTCCAAACAGCTCAGCAGATCCTCTTCCTTTTACCATTCCTTTTCCTTGAATGTTCATTTTTCTCTGTAGCCTAGCAACTCAGCACAGACTCAGAATATTAACAGCTCCTGTCCCCACACACGATCTTCTCCAGAGGCCTGAAAAATGCAATAGCAGGAAGGCTAAGAGGGGTAAGAGCAAGCACGAGAGATGTAGGCAGCAAGCAATGAGCTCTACCAGCATTCAGAAACAGCAAAGCTATTCAGCTGCCTTATCTGTCACCTTCACTTAACATGTACACAACATATAGAGCTATATATAGCCCCATTTATTTACATATTCAAATAGCAACATGACACAGAAGCACTTGTATTTGCATCTAGGCTCTATATTAAGGTGCTGGCACTCTTGAGCACGTACCCTCTCTGTTGCTAGATGCTTTAAATGTATATATGACAGGATGTCAGAAGGTCAGATTCTCAAAATCTTATTTGGCTTTCAATCAAACCAGATGAAGCTTTCACTTGTAGGAAGATACTTGAATATTCTGCAGTAAGCCTCTCCAATGCTGCAGCATTGCTGTTGAAACAGGTGGCAGTTTCAAACACTGCTCTCAAATACAGACAGCTTTATATATATAATGTAGGGCAGCAGGGACTGCCCACATTTCATCCCACATTTGTGCACACCCTTCTCCAAAATGATCTCCTTCATCTGACTAGAGGACCTTTCTGGATCTCCAAACAGCTCAGCAGATCCTCTTCCTTTTACCATTCCTTTTCCTTGAATGTTCATTTTTCTCTGTAGCCTAGCAACTCAGCACAGACTCAGAATATTAACAGCTCCTGTCCCCACACACGATCTTCTCCAGAGGCCTGAAAAATGCAATAGCAGGAAGGCTAAGAGGGGTAAGAGCAAGCACGAGAGATGTAGGCAGCAAGCAATGAGCTCTACCAGCATTCAGAAACAGCAAAGCTATTCAGCTGCCTTATCTGTCACCTTCACTTAACATGTACACAACATATAGAGCTATATATAGCCCCATTTATTTACATATTCAAATAGCAACATGACACAGAAGCACTTGTATTTGCATCTAGGCTCTATATTAAGGTGCTGGCACTCTTGAGCACGTACCCTCTCTGTTGCTAGATGCTTTAAATGTATATATGACAGGATGTCAGAAGGTCAGATTCTCAAAATCTTATTTGGCTTTCAATCAAACCAGATGAAGCTTTCACTTGTAGGAAGATACTTGAATATTCTGCAGTAAGCCTCTCCAATGCTGCAGCATTGCTGTTGAAACAGGTGGCAGTTTCAAACACTGCTCTCAAATACAGACAGCTTTATATATATAATGTGTGTATATATATATATACACACACGTGTGTGTGTATATATATATAAAGGCTGTAGGAGTTATACCTGTGTAGATACCTCAATAAAAGCTTAAGCAGAAGAAAAAAAAAAGAGACATTTTTTATCCTGGCCAAAGTTTTCTGCAGTAGCAATTCTAACTACTCCAGGAATGCTGGGGTGCAAGCTGAAGTGGTTCATACCACCACCATACAACACTGACATGTTCAGATCTAAAGATAACTTGGCTGATAGAGGAACAGATGGAGCCCCGCAATGCATAGTGCTGTTCAGCTGAAAGCACACTGGAATCTATAGAGCCACAGACTGTCATCCTCTCCTGCCATGGGGCAGAGTCACCTGTGAAATGCAGAGTGAACTTCACCTCTTCAGTCAGAGTACAGAAATGTTCTCATTTGGGATATTAACTAGTGAGCAAAACAGGTCAACTCTTTTTCTTAGTACTTGAGCAAGGTTGACTCAACCTTCCTTAGGCTTGAACTTGTGACACTGGAGGACTTGCAGAGCTGCTCCTTAGGGATAACAGCATCATGGAAATGCACAGGAGGGAACAATTTGCAACATGCATTGCCACCATATGTTATTTGTGCTGCAAAACCCAAAGTCAAGCTAGGAACCAGCCAGTCTGCCCAAGAGCTTTCTCATAACCAAGAGCTTTCTCATAACCAGTTATGCAAAGATCTTTCTGCAGACTCTCTCATTAAGATATTAGATAAGTGCTACAAGATCCCTAGGAAGAAACCAGCATGGTAGAATAGAAAGCCTCAGAGGAACAGAATAATTCTCTAGTCCTGCAATTCATGGTCTTTCTTCTACCAAGGGTTTGTTTCACCAAGGTTTCCACAGTTCACCAGTTACTGATCTATGTAGATGGCAAAATCATGTAGTGCAATTAGGCCAACAAAAGTATTTCGTTCAAGGCCATCATTAATGTTCAAAACATCAGAGCCCTTCAGCACAATCATAGAAGATCTCTTCATAGGGGAAGCAATAAAGACGTCTCCTCTCACATAAGGAGACCTGCAGGCAGTGCAGGGACAAGAACCCAGCAGGACTGCTGCTTTACCAGGCTGCTTTCAGCTGTACATGCACTGAGTCCTTGAGACCTCTATCTCAGAAGGAATTGCTGGTCCTTTGTGCAGGTCCCAACTTTCAGCTGGCCACAGCATTTGAAGAGGCTGCCTGGTGATCTTTGGGTTGTTACTTAGCAACTTGACTCTGAGATGTAGTGAATGCACTGGGCTGTCTGCAGGCAAGCAACACCAGGACCAAGGGCATAAGGAGAATTTTGTCACAGGAATGGGATAATCTGTGAAATATTATGGAAGACAGATAAGATTTTTTCTCCTCTACAAGCTGCCATAAATGCTGTAAATATTGACATATGAGTCACACTGACCTATTTTCTGATTTTTCAGCTGAGACAACCTCTTTGCAATCAATTTCAAAACCAATGAAATGGGAGTACTCCAGGCCACTTTACAAGTTTGCTTTATTCTTAACTACTTTGTGCAAGAACCCTGTCTGCCTGTGGAGGGAGCATCCCTGTCTTTAGGGCAGAAAGGGGACCATTGCTCCCCAAACCATCACACTGCTGAGCACCCCTGAGGCCAGATGCTTTACTTGTCCTCATGCACTGCCTTAGTCCAAGGGTTCTCTCAGCACCATCAGTGGGATTTTTGTTCAAGAGAAGCATGATGTGATGAGAGCAGCTACCCACATCTGATTCTTGACTTTTTAGACTGTATCAGTGCTGGTGAATGTCACCCTGAGCCTCAGCAGTCACAGAATGTCACCACTGCAAGGATAGACAAAGTAACCTCAATTCTAGCAATGACAGATAAGGTGGGTCCCTGACATACCTTTTGTTGCTAAGATGTTTCTAGGAGATCAATAGTTTTCTGCTCTCACCATTTGTCTAGATGAGCCACAGAGAAGGCAGTTCTACCTCCTGCCTGCGAAACAGACCAGCTCAAAGGTGCTATGTCTAGAGTGGTTTGGAGGTTACTTCCCACCCTGCTACAACCATCTTTTATTTCTCCAAATGTCCCTCTGGCAGAAGGAAAAAGCATCAAGATGCTTTCCTTCAGCTAGCCAAGGGGTTATGTGTTTATGCAGAAGCTACTTCCTGCTGCTGGAGAAGCATCATGGAGGTGACCATGTATCTGATGGATCCTGTGCACAGGAACCTGCACACCCCCATCCTGCAGGACTGCCCTTTGCATCCCCTGCTAACTCTCCCCTTCAGGAAAAAGCTGTTTCACACATACAGAACTGCCACTGATGATGCCCCAAGCAACAGTCATCAAATGCATTACATCCCTGCTCACCAGGACTTGAAGTGACATTAGCTGCATGACCAAAGCTGTAGTGATACAATCATCAGCAGAGGAAGATGCAGACACTTGTCAGCTCTGAAGAAACCTTCCATCTCAGCTGCATGTTTGCAATACCTTAGTTTAAATCCCAGAAGCCTCTAGCATGTGAGAAAACCACACAACCCCTGCCTGCCTAGGGACATCTCACCCTAAGTCAGAGATGTACCATCTTACCCTGCCCCATTGGTGTGACCTGGCCCTTCTCCAACACCAAGGCCCCACAGCATCCTCAGCAGCCTGCAGCAACCCAGCAGGGCTACAGCCTCTGCAACAGTACACCAGCATTAGCTCAGAACCAAAGCTGCCTCTCTTAGTTTTATTGTATTTGGCAATCTTCAGTATTCAGCAGCCTTAAATACCATGATACAATGTACACACACACACTACAGTGTCACAGGGCTGGAGATACCTTAGGCTACAGGGAAACTTTCACAGCACTCGAGTGTCATGTCATACTTGTATCTCATAGCATATAGCTCCAGAAACCTCTGACTGTAGGATTTAAATGCTTTAACCTTTGATTTTTAAAAGTCTTTGGATACTCAGGGACATAGAATAGACTGACTGGAAAACATCTGTATGTAATTTTTCCATTGAAAATAAATGACAACAAAACAGAACACTTTCAATGAAGAATAAGAAAAATGCTGATGCATTTGAAGAGAATGTGTGGTAGCATAAGGTACAATACAATAGTAGAAACCTCTTCTTAAAAGTCCTGGGTTTTAAAGCTCAAGACTTCTGTACCAATGGTGGATCCTGTGCACAGGAACCTGCACACCCCCATCCTGCAGGACTGCCCTTTGCATCCCCTGCTAACTCTCCCCTTCAGGAAAAAGCTGTTTCACACATACAGAACTGCCACTGATGATGCCCCAAGCAACAGTCATCAAATGCATTACATCCCTGCTCACCAGGACTTGAAGTGACATTAGCTGCATGACCAAAGCTGTAGTGATACAATCATCAGCAGAGGAAGATGCAGACACTTGTCAGCTCTGAAGAAACCTTCCATCTCAGCTGCATGTTTGCAATACCTTAGTTTAAATCCCAGAAGCCTCTAGCATGTGAGAAAACCACACAACCCCTGCCTGCCTAGGGACATCTCACCCTAAGTCAGAGATGTACCATCTTACCCTGCCCCATTGGTGTGACCTGGCCCTTCTCCAACACCAAGGCCCCACAGCATCCTCAGCAGCCTGCAGCAACCCAGCAGGGCTACAGCCTCTGCAACAGTACACCAGCATTAGCTCAGAACCAAAGCTGCCTCTCTTAGTTTTATTGTATTTGGCAATCTTCAGTATTCAGCAGCCTTAAATACCATGATACAATGTACACACACACTCACACTACAGTGTCACAGGGCTGGAGATACCTTAGGCTACAGGGAAACTTTCACAGCACTCGAGTGTCATGTCATACTTGTATCTCATAGCATATAGCTCCAGAAACCTCTGACTGTAGGATTTAAATGCTTTAACCTTTGATTTTTAAAAGTCTTTGGATACTCAGGGACATAGAATAGACTGACTGGAAAACATCTGTATGTAATTTTTCCATTGAAAATAAATGACAACAAAACAGAACACTTTCAATGAAGAATAAGAAAAATGCTGATGCATTTGAAGAGAATGTGTGGTAGCATAAGGTACAATACAATAGTAGAAACCTCTTCTTAAAAGTCCTGGGTTTTAAAGCTCAAGACTTCTGTACCAATGGAAGATCCTTTGCAGGGGCATATTGCAACAAAACTGTTTCTGAATGTTATTGCAGGCATACAGAGGGTCTGCTAGAGGGTCCTTAAAGGCTATTGCCAAAGCTGCACCAGCTCCAAGGAAAAAAACAGGTTTTTGCAGGCATAATTTGACTACAAGTTGGACATCATGCATCCAGATCAGCAATTCTGCATGAATATACATTTTCCTGCCTCTTCCCTGAAACAGCCTGAAAGCCAAGAGCTCTGACCAGGGTGATGTACAGGTGAAGAGGCTGCTGTGTTGTGTACCAAGGAAAGCCTTTTGCAGGCAGCCCAGCAATCCACCCTCTCTTTTGTCAGCTATGCCCAGCATACAGCAGAGACAAGCACATAATACTACTGTGCATGGTTACACTGAAACTGAGATTCAACCAGTGACTGCATTTTCATATTCCATGGAAAACAGAAGTGCAAAGCCTGATCAGGACAGATTCCACTACAAAGACTATTTCAAGCTTGCCTAGTAGATGGAAAATTTGACACAGCGAGAAGAGTGATGCCTCACTGCTGATGGCATGACAGGTTGTAGGATGAACTGTGCTAGTGAAGAACATCCTTACATACAACCTGATCCACTTTCTTTTGGGTTAAAAGCCAATTTTAAAAACCTCACAGCACATTGCTGCCTTAGAACATGCTTTACATCTCTGCTGAACAGGGAAAACTTCTTTATCAAACAAGACAGCTTGTTTTTCAAGTAAGCCTCAGGAAGCTGGGACATGATGCTTCTTTCCACAACCCCAATGAGACCCAGTGCAGGATACCAGTGTGAGTGCAGCTACTCCAGCAAGAAGCAGTGGGGCAACAGGTGTGACAGGAGGAGAGAGCAGGGTGCAATGAAGCAAAGCATCAAGGTCAGCTTTGCCAAGCATCCTGCATAAATCTCTACCTGCACTGCAGACTGACCCGCAGCAAAAGGTATTGCCAATCCCACAGGCATCATTCCTTTAACACATATTCTTGCAAACATCCCTATTTGGAAGATGTTTTTCTTACACCAGCCCTCTACAACAATCTTCTTGTAACTTTTCAACTTGTCACCAGGTTTATAAAACTTTAAAGCGAGTGCCATAACAAACTGAAACAATGTTATTGCAGATGTAGGAGAGCATCTTGGGATGAATAAATTATAGGAGCCACAAAGACATCACAACTGCAACGGCTGGATGCTCCCAGCTGCCTGAGGTGTGCAGGCACATGGGAAGGAGCAGGTTTAGGACTGCACAGATCATAGGGTAGGGAAGCTGAAGTGTTACGAAGTGTAACCAACTCTTATTTCAAGTGCAGATCAAACTTCTGGTTATTTTCCTTATTGAAACAGCTCATTAATGCTTGAGGAGAGTCTGAACTCTCTGGTACTAGAAAAATGTGTCTCCAGAGGTAACTTAGAGAAAGAGAGAGGCTACAGTTGGGAATATTAGCTTCTAGTCCCACCATGCAGCAAGCACAATATATCCTGGGAAAGCTGGTCCTCAGCTGTCTGTTGTAAGGACATGCAAGACTCAAGGAAGACTTCCAGTCCTTCTGCAGCCATTGGTTCTAGATTGCATCAAAATTGGATCCAGCAAAGCAGGTTGGCTGAACCAGACCATTAAGCTGATGGTGACTCTGGGCAGCATTCAGGACACGTAGCACAAGGACAGAAATCTGCAGTGACCTGATCTCCACACTTGTCAGTGCTCTTCATTTTCCTGGGTCAGAAGAACTGCCAGACTCCTCAATAACTTGGGTATCATACTAAGAGGTCTGAACATAGCATTGTCCAAGTACCACCACACACCAACAAGCAGCTGTGAACACAAGCATGATGTTCCATACTTTCTGCAATTCAACCAGTTGTAGCAAAACAGCATTTACCAGGTAACTTATCCAGCCTGTTTCTCCTCTGAGAACTAGGAGATGCCATCCTTCCATTCTTTGCAGATCATCTTAGCTGCTGAACATCATGATGAAGACATTTCTCCTTTCAGCCTGCCTTTAAATCCCCAACTTGCAAATTCATATAGGATGTGAAAAGACTCCAGCTAGGCCTTTCATCTTCATGGATCAGCACTTCCCAGAGGGTCTGTCAGTCAAACGTGCCCTCCTCAATACCTATTTGGCCTGGCCCCTGGCATCCTTTCCCAGGCATTTCAATTGATGTCACTGATCTTGGCTCAGCAAATAATCCTTCTAATCACTGACAAGAACAGAGGCTGCAGCTCAGCGTTGCTTAGCAAGGCTAAGAGGAGTACACAGTAATAAAGCATTACTCTAGCAAGTGAGCTTGAAAATACAGCTGACCACACACAGGCAGCAACTGTGATGAACAAGAAGGTGCCATTTTAAAAATTAAGGATGGTGGGTTTGATCCCTTATAATTGGGAGATCATTACAAAGCCAACAGTGTACCTATGAACATCCTGCACCCTGGCATGGCTCCATCTTCTGAGCTGCACCATGGCACAGTATCTGGAGACAGCCCCCAGGGAGCTGGAGATGCATCACCTTTGTATAGCAAGGCACCAGGAGACAAATACAGGCACCTGCAAAATATCTTGTTTATCAGAGTGCCTTGGAACTTCCAGCCTAGACATAACTCTTGTCTTTGCAGAGACAAGAGTATCCTCCAGAATTGAAATGTCACCACATCATCATTTTAAGAATACAGCTCCCATGGGAGTGAAGGCAGGGAGTGCTTCTTAGATCATGGGTGGAGCTGTATTCCTCCACAGCACCATATCCAGCTGGACTCCTGTGGAAAACAACTTTCTGAATCATGCAATGGCTAGTAACCAACAGCACTTCTTCCTCACCATCACACAGTCAGCAGATGCCAAGAGTCCCAGAGAAATGTATGGGAGAGCTGGGGGCTCTCTTCAGCCTGCCCAGCACCAGGGCCATTGTTCCCAAAAGGATGTCTGAGGATTAATTAATTATCCTACAAGGGGCAGTAAGTAATAACACTCCTTGTGGAACAATAGAAGCTATTTGGTTGCCATAACAACCCAGCTTCACTTGTGTGCCTTTAATGTATTCACAGCACAGTTCCTTTCCCAATCACACATGATGCCAAAAAAATGCCTTGTTTTTCTTGCCAGTATCCATGTCCAGAGCAGGGGTAAGACACAGCCCTTTCCCTGGGGCATCTGTCACACAGAAGAAAGATGCACATAAAATCCCTTCAGCCTGGAAACTTGCATCACCTAAGAACTTTTCTGTTCCCTAAATGTTTGTTATTTAAGAGGATTCTCATTTTTTAACCCCTTCTTTGAAGCTGCCTCACCATGGTGCTCCTAGATCTTAATCTTGGATAGGTTCCCACATACTTGGTCACGTCCTCCCCAACTCCCCCCTAACATATGTAGGAAGGATGGGCAGGAGATGATGCTAGGAGGGATAATCAACATTCCAGAAATCAAATGCCTTTGCACTGTCAACAGGAGTGTGGCATGGACTGTGCCCAACCTTATTACAGCCATACAATAACCACCAAAACACTCAATGTCCATCAATAATTCTGCAAAATACAGAGCAGCATGTGGGTGAAGCTCCATGCCAGGCAACCTGCTCTCCCATGCACCTCACAGAGATGGCTATTTCTCCCCAGCATTTGTTCCAGACATCCTGTGGCAGAGGGATGCAGGTTTTCACTGGAGAGGGGAGATAATTGTATTCACATGACAAGGGTTGAAAAGTGTTGCTAAGAAAATGGCTACTAGCCTAGGGCACAGCAGGCCTGGCCACATGCTCCAACAGGTGTATGACAAAGCACTTGTTCAGCTTTTATATTTCATGGACACACCTCCAGCAGGAGGCTCATCCTGAAACAGCCTCTGCAGTGCTCAGCCATCTTCTCTGGTCTACAGAGGAAGACCAGGGCAGTTGCTACAGGTAAGCAGAGAACCAAATCCCTCACTCCCTCCTAGTTACATTTGTGTAAGCTGGGATCTTCAGCTACAGGCCCACACCCCACATCATTGATGCTGGCTCCAGTAGAGGGTGACAGCTGGTTCTCCACACAGGAAAACTCATGTCCAAGTTGAGATGGGGGAAGGAGATGACTCAAAGTTATGCTTTGCCCTGACAGGCATGATAGATGGAACTAGGTTAAGCCATCTGGCTCTTCTATGTTGAGACAAACCTCAAGCACAGCTACCCAATGCAATGGGAACATTGATCTGTACCTGAAATTCTGGTTGTACACACTGCCCAGGGTCACTGTGACTAGACTGAGGTGTAACACGTCGTGCTGATAATTACAGCACCGGGGGGATAATAGCAGAGAGTCTGCAAAAGAAACTGTTCCATATGAGAACCTGAAGGGTCACTGTTAGCAATTCACCCTGGGTCACACCAACATATACATGATTTTCAAGCAGTTTGGAAACTAAAAAGACAAGTTTGTCTTGCTTCCCCTCCTCCCTCACCACTCCCTGCCCCACGCAACAGCAGAATAGTTGTTGGGCCAGAGAAACAGGGCAGGAGAGTCCAGAAACAGATAAATAGGACAGGAGCACTGGGAGACCAAAGTTTTAATTGACTTGAACAGCAAAAGCTCTAAACTGGCCTAGGATTCTCTTGCATGTGTCAGAACCCAGGGAACAGGACAGCTGCTGCCAGGAGGTCTCTACCAGCCTTCCACTCCACTCACACTCTTGGAAAGCAGATTGGAGGAAAAGTCTCTGGACAGAAGGGGGCAAGGCAAGGTTAGTCAAGGATCAATGCAATATGTGTCTTCTGCTGGGTGCTAAGGGCTTCTGAGAGACAGATAACACAGGCCTGGATGTGCACCCAAACGATGAACACAATAACTTAAATTCCACCCCAAACCATAGCTATTTAAACAGGTATTTTTTTCTTCTCAGTGCTATGAAAAGACCCAAGTCTAGCAGTGCCACCCAAAACAAGATCTCCATTAGATGCCTCTATTTCCAGTACAGATCTCCAAAGAAATGTCAATTAACACCAGCAAGCACAAAAAACCACCATCTGATTTTCAACTTGGCAAGCACAGGCTGATTGTAAAGCCACCACTGCCCTTGTGTCAACCAAAAACCACAACTCACATTTACTCTTTTAAGGGGTCAGCTTTAATGGCTTAAAGGTGTGTTTGCAACCAGTACAGAAGGATAAGGAGTGAGAGTCTGCCCTGAATAAGATGTCACTAGCTCCAGAGATGTCATCAGAGTTCCTCCATCCACATGTTCACAAGTAACACCAGGGATACTTCAGTGAATTTAGCCCACATTAGGCAGTGAACTGCAGGCTTTCAGCTTGTCCACCAGCTGCAGTAGGTGTGTGTCCCATAGAGGTCCCACATGCCAGTCCTGTTTTAGAAATACTGTTTCAATGAGTTCAGATTGTTTCAGCCTGGGGCTGAGGTTGTGGGGACAAATGACAGGCAGTCCCAGTAACACAGGCCATTCAGTGGGTGAAAGGAACAAGGCTCAAACTGAAATCAGGAGGCTGAGAAAAAAAATAAATTGGAAAAAACCCCAAACACCTCCTTTCCTACAGCCCAGTTAAGTGCTTGATTTTTTTTCATCACACTACACATGGAGAAATCATCCTTGAATTCCTTACTCTGTAGCGAGGAAGAATTCCATCTTACAACAGAGTTCCCATCACCCTTCAAAATTCTCTGTCCAAAGCAGAAGGAAAAAGTACTTCTGCAGCACCAGAAAGATGTCATTCTCTCTCCAACAACTTCCCAGCTGCAAGGAAGATCTGTAGTACTTCAGTGAAGGAAGAAGGGGTGTAACATTCCCTGCTTTTCAGAAGTGCACCCTGAGATCTCAAGTGGCTCCAAGAAGCCACTACCTTGGCAGCACACCTCCAGCAGGGAATGGAAGACCCTTTTATCAAGCTTTTTTTTTTTTCCTCTCTTTCCAAGCTTACCATGTTGACTTCAGAGATCTGGTCAATGCTGGAGATATGGATGCTCATTCCCACTGTGACAGGGTTACCTGAAACAAAAATGGATTGGGTTAGGACTATATTCATGTCCTCCTCCCTTATCAGTTATTAAGGAATTGCCTAGAAATGCATGAATATTATTTGAAGCAGCCTCACATACCCCAAGCATCAAGGTTTTCCAAGTCACATGCTCAAATGATTAGAGAAGACTACTCTAACTCCCAGCCTTACAGACTCACCCCTAGGAGTAGTGCAGCCTAAGCTTGATTCTTTAATTCCTGGAAGTTAATTACCCCCTAGTTATACAATTATCTCTGGTTATTCCAAATAATGCCTTCAGAGACCATCAGTGTGCTCCCAGTGGGCTTGCATAAGGTGTTACTGATTGACCATTTGAAGAACATAGCAATCAAGCCCATGCAACACAGGGGCAGGAAAGACACTCCAGCTCACTCCTCCATCACTCTGGCAGCTCTGAGTGTTCAGTCTGAAAACCCCATGTGAATTTTAATACCCAAGATACCAGACAGGTTCAGGGATCAGATCCATGAAGTGACAAAGCAGCACTCAGTGTTTTTTAAGAGCAGAGAAGCATTTGGGTTAGAGAAGAGATTCCCCATTTTGCCATGGGTATTAGGGCACATGTCACCCCACATCCTCTTGCCTGCAGCCACAGAGCTGGGGCAGACAACTGCAACCAGGTTTGCTGGGAAATTCAGATATTGCCTTACCCAGTAACCAGGCTACCCTCAGGCCACAATAAGTGCCAGTGGCTGCAACATGCAAGATGAGCTTGTGAAGAAACACCAGACATGGGCAGTCACAGCCAGACCCATTCTTCTCTCTTGTCCAAGTGTGGCAAGAGCTGTATTACCATTTCCCACAAACCTCTAGAGTCAGGGCAGAAACCAGCCATTTCAGTCCCTTCTTCCAGGTGTGTGGGCATCCCAACTAGACCCAGACTCATACCTGGTTCTACTCAAACCCACAGTTCCCACAGCCAGGCAACAGCACATCTCTTTCAGTGGAGTTTAAGCCACATGAAACCATTTGCAGAGAAACACACATCCACTACCAAAACCAGCAAAAAAACCCACAACTCCTGTATCTTGAGATAGAGTTTCTGATTGCTGCCCCTCTCCTGCCATGTCCTCAGCCCCAAAGCCAGAGGACAAATCTAAAGTCACCACAAGTAAAGCCTCTCTTCTCACACATATAAGGTGAAAAATGATTCCTTGCAATGCAGTACTGGAAACACAACTGGCAAGCAGTTGTGCCACTCAAGGTATTAACTCTTCCATGGACTCATTAGTAGATCTAAGTGCTGAAATATTTACAGATAATCATTAAATTACTTAGTAATTAGGAGATCGGGGGAGAGGGGAGAACTACACAACTAGAAACTAACTGATTTTTTAATTATGTATCACCAGAAATAGGGAAATAGTGTCATTAGGGCTGCCTTGTGATTGGGGGCACTGTTAACCAAGACCCTCTGCTGCAAATTAAGCAGCATTATTCTTTAATGGAATATGAACAAGACTGAAAACACCAGAATCAACAACTGTAATTAGGCCCTGCTATGCAAATCTCTTTAAAGTGCTCCTCTCCAGCACTTCTGGTTCACTCTCAGGGGTGCCCAGGACACCTTGCAGACCTCTGGAAATCCCTCCATGGGGCACACCCCTAGGAACATCTTTGCTGGACTGCTGCATTTATCTTTCACAAGGGACCCAAGTGGGAAAATAACCAAGAGTCACTTTGAGGGGAGCTGATTCTCCCGCATCCTCCCTTGTGCCAGAGGCTGAAAGTGGCACAGGAAAGCTTTTAAGGAAGTCTTACCTCGGTAGTTTGTCTTCTTCTCTGAAATCAGGGTCTTGTGATAGAAGCCATAATATGAGGAAGTCACCATTGCCCTGAGGCACTTAGAGACTAATTGGTTAGAGGAGGGGAGCTGGGAGCCCTGCAGGGCTGCAGCAGTGCTGGGGAGGAGCCAGCTCCTGCCTCCTCAGCCTTTCTGCCATGCAGTGTTGTTTCCTCCAAGAGCTGCCCAACTGCCTGCTCTGCTACCAGTCTGTCACCACTGGCACTGGTGTCACTGTGGTTACGTGTCCCTTCCTTCCTCAGTGCAAAAAGTTGTTCTTCCCCCCTCTGCTGTGTGGGAGACCCCCTGAAACCACTGGGCTGGGTGGTTGGAGCAGGGGAGAGCTGACAATGGTGATACACAAATATTTGCCAAATCCAAAGTCTATCCAATCTAATCTATCTGTCTAGACATTTGTGCTGTGTTCATCACCATGGTATCCGAGTGCCTGAGGTCATGCAGTGACTCAGTGTCAGAGCTGTGGATAAGATCCAGACCTCCTGACTCCCAGTTCCAAGAGGAACGGACACTGGAGTGGAGATGAGCCAGGCTGCTCCCCAGCAGGCTGGGCTCAGCTGCACCCAGCTCCCGTGCACAGTCAGCAATGTTCCTCTTGGCCACTCTGGGCACTGCCAAGACCTCACACCCCATCTATCATGGCAAGTGGGAGGTTTCACTGCCTGCTTGCAAACCCTGGGGCGTGTGCCCATCAACCCACAGGCAGCATGTGATTGCCATACAAAACACCAAAGATGAAGGTGTGCGAAGTCCTGCCTTTACTGGACCTGCTCTTAGCTTGATCACAGAGAAGCCATTTCACCTTCTCCATCCCTGTTGTGAAGACTGGCTCACAGCTTCCTCAGGAAAGGGATGCAAGAACATGAACACAGCCAACAGGAAAAGCATGCCCTACCTCTTACTGCAGCCCGAGGAAAAACTAGACCTGCTGATGTCCAACATTCAGGCTGTAAGTAGTACACAAAACAAAGGACATCAATTCTGACAACGTTAATAGCTTTGGGCAAGAGGGAAACAAAAGTAGGGTATTTAGATTAGACAACGTCACCTGTAAATCTGTCCAAAAACCAGAATTCTGCATTTGTGGATCTAAGACAAGACGAAAGAAGCAAATGTGATATTACAGGTCCATGCTTTTATCTGTGCCTTGCCAATGGGTGCAAAAAATCTAGACTTTTTCCCATTAAAGAAACACCTTATGCCTCAAAAAGATTTGTAGGCAAGATCGTGAGTGAGGGGAGTGTGAGAAATTCTGCCACTTTCACCAGTGAACTGCATCCTCACACGTCCTGGTTTTTCTACCACCACTGGAAAAATCACTCACATTTTGTCCTCAAAGTAGTTTGATGCCTGTGAAAAATGTGCTCAGAAAGTTGGAAGGGAAGGAGACAAAGGAGTTATAATAAAACCTGTCCTTTTTTTTCTGCAAGTGATACTTGTCAAATATAAAAACAGTCAAGGTAGAGAACAAGTTGTGCTAATCTGTGATATTTTCTCAGCAACCAATTACTTTCACATTTTATTTTATAATGCCTAAAAGCCCCAGAATCTAGAGTCATGTTGCTACAGAAGAAATTCCTAGGGCACAATTGCAAAGGAAAAGTCATGTTTCCAAGCCTGTGTCCACCTGCCCTGTCACCTGCCAGAGGTGATAGCAGCCTGGATCAGGACATCCCTTCCAGCTCTTCCACTGCAGAAAGCAGTGAAGATAATAGCACAAAACTCAGTGTAAAAGGTCCCCCCAAGCAGTGGATGCAACTGCCCTGTACTAAGGTCTTCACTGTACTGGCTCTCTTCACTCCTTGTGAAGAAAGTTAAGAGTAGAGCAAGCCTGAGTTTCTCTGCCATCAGATCTTCAACTGCAATACAGATACAGCAAAAAAGACTCAAAAGCAGTGGGCAAATAAACAGACCTTACTTTATATTATCATCCACCGAAGACACCATTTTTATGAACTATAGCCAATGTTTAAAGGATGTTCATGCGTTTCTTCTGATCACGAGCTTGGCCATGATGGAAAAGCCAAGGCTTGCTGTTGCTAAGGGACAGGCATCAGCCCCAAACCTCCCTTTTTAGCCTAAGCTACAGGAACAAAGGCACTAACAAGGATCTTGGGAGGCTGCACAGCCCGTATTTTTCATGGAACCAGACCAGAGTTTCTTTAAACCACGGAGTTTCTTTAAAGTCACAGCCCTCTTGGACAATCACTTCCTGCAGTTCACTGCATTGAAGGCTTTTCCTAAATATCCAAACTAAGTCTTCTCTGCAGTGTAAACACAGGTTTGCCTCATCATTTACTCCAATGAGAATGAAAGAATCAATCAATCATCCTTCCTAAGCAACAGCTTTTATGTACTGAGAAACCATGACATCCCTCTCCCTCCCCACCAATACAGTCTTGCCTAATTTAAATGCACCTGATTTCTTCGACCTCTTCTCAGAGGTCATGTTTTCTAAAGCTCTGACAATTAGTGCTGCTCTCCTCTGGCATTTTGCCAATTTGCCTACATCTCTATTTTAAAGCACAGCATCCAGAAGCCAAACCACTGAAGCAACATTGACATGTCACCAGCACAGAGACACACAAAAAAGCCCCCCAAAATAAGCAAAAAAACCCTGCAACCTTCCACATACATCATTCCCCCAAAACCACAGAAGCCTCTCAAAATCCCCTGCACTCATCTTGGGAGCTGCTCGCTTCGTGTAGGAGGTTAGAGATTAGCTCTGGCCACCAGCTCAGGGTGCGTGCAGGCAGCGGGTGCACAGAGCTGTCTCTTTTGGGCAGGAGGGAAAATTGTTCAAGACAGCTTTGTGCACGAGCCCAGTGTTCCCTGCTTGCACCCTGCCTGTGGCATCACCAGTCTCTGAGATCCCTGCAGCAGCAGGAAAGCTGCTTTAAGGTCTTCTGCTGAGTAAACAAAGCTAACCAGAGAAAATCAGAGGTTTCAGCCACTAAACCTACATTTAGAACTACATCTTACCCTGCCATGGTAAATATCCACAGGCCTAAGAGTCCACCCATTCAAAACCTTGCTCCTCATCCCCAGCTCTCCAGGAGCCAGAGGACAGTAGTGGCACCAGAGGCCACAAAGAGCAAGTCCCAGGCCAGGTTGCCCTGCACTGACTGGCAGAACTCTTTCTGCAAATCCAGGGTCATACAGGCAGGCGTGAAGAGGGCAAGGTTTGCAGATGTGTAGCCACAAAACAGCAGTGCCCTACTTGCATTTGCAATGACCCACCCCCCCACATACAGGATAAGGAGTTAGGACATTCTCAGGCTTGCCAAAGGCATGAACAGCATGCAGATTAATTTCCTTCCCAGGACTTTCAGTTTTATCTCCACTTCCCTGAACAAGGGGGAACTGTTCAGTATCTACTTGCTCTCTCTGCAGAAAATGCTTTGCCCAAGCTGCTGCCTCTGCTTTGTTCACAGCACTGAACCTCAGGGCACCCTGGCTTTATGTTTACAACTTAAAACCACGACCCACGTCACTGCTGTGTACAGCAATGAGTTGGTTATACAAGGTCTGACAGTTGTGGTTAGTTAGGAGACAAGGGCTCCCAGGTAATCAGAGGTGCAGAAGGCAGCAGATGCAGCACGAGGATTGTCACTAGCTGAGGAGCTACTGCCTGGATGCAACCATAAAATCTCTTATGAAAACCCACTTTGTCCCTCACAAAACGGATACACTTTAATAATTTTCAGTAGATGGATTTAGTCCTGGGCCGTAGATTTTAAGCCCACCCAAAAGATAACTCAGAGGCCAGCCTGCTATCAGGACACTCAAATTCACTGTGCAGGAATCTATACCTACCCTTCAGCACAGAGAGAACAGACATGCTCCTGGGTTTCCACTATTTAGGAAGAGTGTAAGGGGAGCTCACAAATTGCTATCCCATAATAGCTGTGCTCACAGATCAAGCATGAGGCTCTGCTACAGCAGTTAGTAGGAGAATGTCTAAAAGATGTCATCCCAGCAGGCTACATGAACCAAATCATAAACCATCTTCTCAACACTAATTTTCCTGTTCATTTCCTTCTTCTAGCTTAGGTACAGCATCCAGCACAAACTCAGTAAGTGTTAACACTGCTTCAGGAGCAAGAAAAGTTGACTATATATCATGAAAGCAGAAATGCTTTGGAAACCACTTTCATCTAGCATATGAACAGCCATGAGCTCCATGTAGCACTAGGATGTTGTGTGTGTCAATCATAGAATGGTCTGGGTTGGAAGGCACCTCTAAATGCCATCTATTCCAACCCCCCTGCAGTGAGCAGAGACACCTTCAACTAGATCAGGGTGTTCAGGGCTCCATCCAACCTGACCTTGAATGTTTCCAGGGATGAGGCTTCTACCATGAAAAAACCTCTTCCAACATTTTACCACCCTCATTGTAAAGAAATTCTTCCTTATATCTAGTCTGAATCTCCCATCTTTGAGTTTAAAACCATGACCCCTTGTCCTATTGTTAAAGGCCCTGCTAAAAAGTCTGTCTCCATCATTCTTATATGCAGCTCTTAAGTATTGAAAGGTGAGTGACTAGAAGATCTCCCCAGATCTCTTATATGCAGCTCTTAAGTATTGAAAGGTGACTAGAAGATCTCCCTAGATCCTTCTCTTCTTTAGGCTGAAGAACCCCAACTCTCCCAGCTTGTCTTCACAGGAGAGGTGCTCCAGCCCTCTGATTACTTCTGTTGCCTCCTCTGGACACACTCCTCTTGTGCTCAGGACTCCAGAGCTGGACACAGCACTGCAGGTGGGGTCTCACCAGAGTGGAGTAGAGTGCTAGAACCTATTTAAAATTTTCCAACAACACCTAGGTTTAAATACCCATTAAACACTCTCCAACCCTTTCTTCACTTGTTTTTTTAGTCTTATTTCTGTGACCTCTCTCCCTCCTGCAGCCAATGCTGTGCACTAAGCTTCTTAGGGTCAGCAAAACAGCCAGGAGCAAACAGGTTCAGAGGCTGATATCAAAGCTTTCCTCTTACTCTTAGCAGGTCACTCCATGACATCTGTTGGATTTAAAAGGTCACATCATACCATGACATTATGCTTGTTGCCACTGTTGTACTTTACCAGAAAGAGAGATGTTTTCATGGAAAGTCAGCAAATATGACATTGCCTTCTTGTCTGTGGGGGAACAGGGAGCATGAGGGACTTGCCGCTGCTGAAGAATCTCCTCCACATGAGGCTAGCATGGTGTTTTGGAGTTGAAACACAAGGCCCTGGTCTCCAGGATACCTGGTGCTGTTAATGCCTGCTACTTGCCCACCATTGTGCTGCAGGGACAGGAGGGGCCTCCACATGAGGCTAGCATGGTGTTTTGGAGCTGAAACACAAGACCCTGGTCTGCAGGATATCTGGTGCTATCAACGCCTGCTACTTGCCCACGGATCCATTGTGCTGCAGGGACAGGAGGGATATCTACCACCACTGACTCTCATGGAGATTGCAGCTAGTCTCCAAATAGGCCTGGCAGATAACAGTTTCTTCTGCCTGACAGGTTCCCTGCATTTTACCACACCTCTTCAGGGAGTGCTTGGCACTTTTTAAGCCACTGTGCCTACACACAGAACAAGATTGTGCCTAACCTTGCTAGGCTTCCCATCCATCCACATTAGACCACACGCAGCAATGTCCTGTACAAGGAACCTAATGAGGACTTCCAGCCTGTACCATTCTGCTCTCCTGACAGCCTGGTTTTTTACCCCTCCCAGTTAAATTACTGAGTTTGCACTATTCATTTAATAAAGCTGAGTTTGCACTACTCATTTAAGAAAGGGGAATACTAGGGATTTCCCAAGATAAATGAAAAGTTAGATCAAGCTCTCACCAAGATGGTGATACCAAACACAGCCCAGAGGAACAGCACATCTAAGGGAGAGTGCAACCAGTGCATAGCTCCTGAGCAGACCTTTAGAGTATCCAAACACTGAACAAATCAGTATCTTCAGTAAGAAACAAGCAGTGAGGCCAATTTGTCAGCAAAGAGCCGACAGACACAGCACTTGCAGAGCAGGCAGAACTGACCACTCAGGTGTTGCTATTCTGACATGCTCTTTGCAAGCACACAGGTTAACCTTGATAATGGCAGCTACACTTCCAGCATGTTGTCAAATTATGCTATCCCTGTAGATCTGAATAAAGAGGATTTTCTCAAGCAAGCTGTGCCTGCCTGTGAGCCAGTGCTAAGGGATCCTTTTATGGGAAAAATGCTTTCCCAATGCAGATGTAGCACTCGTTCTGTGACTGTTCTAGGGAAAGCAGTGAGCTAAGGAGCACAATCTGTGAGGCACAGTGGATTACCTAATCTACCTCATGGGAATTTTTAATGGATTAGTAGGTATTAGAGTGGGATATTGCAAATATCCCATGGAAATTTGGAAGAGAGAGAACAATCAACTGGCTGCAAAAACAGTGTAAAGGTTTTCCCAGAGGTATTGAAAGATTAAAGAGGAAGATAAATCAAGGTTGATTTTAAGAGATATTGGTAGACAGCTACCCAAGCTGAATAAAAACAAGGCCTAAAATGTAAAGGCTTAGCAATGGAACAAGAGAGTAGACACCAACCCTTACAGCACCTGTATTACTGATGGACTCAGTTCAGCAAAGTACCTGTATATACACACACAGCTTTCAGCATTTAAAAAATCACTTAGTATTCAGAATATCATCTATTCATGGGAGAGGTCTAGGTCAGTGTTCTGGAAACAGATTTTTAAAGCTGCTTTGCCCTCAGTGGTGATGATAGTCTTCTGAAGTCTTCCATGTGCCTATCTCTTGCCTGGGTGATGCCCACACAGTAAGGTTACAGCAGACTGAGGGGAAAAGAAGCTCCAGGTTTGTCAATCTTCATATAAAGACATGTAAAGACATATACAAGTGCATCACCCTACCAGACCTGATCATTATCAACCTGGCACGACCAGTGAGTCCCAGGCATTTAACTCTTTAAGCGTAACTACCATGAACACCAATTTCCAATCCCTGAAGTAGGCAACATCCAGCTAGTTTATTTTGTAGGAATGCCACAGTCATCAGCTTCTTTGCCAGAGCAGGACAGCAACAAAAGCCAGATCCAGATCTGATCATCAGGAGATGAAGTTAATTCTCTGACCTCCCAGTGCACTATACTTCTAGTGCAAGGATTGGTCACCTGCCCTCCCCTTCCACGGAAATTCCTCCCCTTGTTCTCCAGGGGATCCACACAGACAAGCTCCCCTGCCTTTGCTCTCTGCAGGGCACATGCTTTCCAACTTCTTTTCCATCCATCCCTCCCTGCAGAGCAGGACACTGCTATGAAACATTGCATTTCTCTGTGGTTTCACTGAGCAAAAGTAGAGGCAAGGCACTGAGCAGCCCAGAGCCCTTCAGCTCTTACTCTCCACCAAGAGTAGTAGCATGAGTAGTATTTTTTTTCCTCAGCAGCAATATGAAGAATCAGACCCACACTGATCAGCCTCACCCACATTTCTCTGAGAAGACTTTCTTTCTAACTCTGTCCAGATCCTGGCAGGAAAGTGCATCTCTGCTGTGGACCCTGCCAGTGCAGCCATGGAGCACAGCTCTGCCCACCTGGGAAGCTCTGTGGGTCTCAAGAGGACTCTGGTACTTCTGATTTCATTCAAGCCCTCAGAGTTCATGCTTGCTCCATCTCTTCACAACCTGGACACTTGTCTGAACTTCCAGAGCTGTTGGCATCCTCCTGCTCCCACAGTCACCACTGACCCCAGCTGACCAAGGTGACACTCCATACTGCATGACATCATGTTCAGCAATAAAAGCTGTGAGAACAAGGAAGATGGGACATTCAGAGCAGCGTTTACCTTCCCAAACTAACTACCCACTGGGGCCATCTGTCCTAGCTGTGTCCCCTCCCAACTTCTTCTGCACCCCAGCCCACTTGCTGGTGTGAGAAACAAACAAGACCTTAGCTCTGTGTAAGCTCTGCTCAACAACAGCTGAAACATCTCAGCATTACCAGCACTGTTTTCAGCACAAACCCAAAATGTAGCCCCATAGAGCTGCCATAAAGACAATTCACTCCATCTCAGCCAAAACCAGCATAGCCTAGAAGACATCCTTTGCGACACAAAATGCTGGACTCTTGAACAAACTCCCATGCTACAAGGTCCACACACACAGACTTTTAAGCAGGATAAGGGCTGAACCCCTAGTAGCAGGACCCCCACAGCACCACAACACTCCTTGCAACCACTCAGGAAGGAGGAGTTCAGCAAACTACATGGAGAAGCCACAGCACTATCCTCCTACCTCCAAACAACTCCTAATGCCAGGGGTGGTGCTATAAGTGGGACCTTCCACCCCATCTCATCCTATCCCAGAGCTTGCTGTGGACTGACACAGGATCTAACCATCCAGCTCCCTTCCTCCACAAGACCCTCCACCCACCTCAGGTGGGGCTACTGGGGTGGTTGATGAGGCCATTGAGCAATTATTCCTGCATGGCAGCTGTGGAAATTTCTCCCATGTTATCCATCAGTCTATCTCACTTCTCATCTGCCCACTCAGGGCTCACTTTTTCAGTGCTGGGATTTTCTGGCATGTTACCAGTCGATAACTGCTACATGGAGGAGCCTCTCCCTCATATGCATAGGAAATATTATTGCCAAACAATTGCACACCTGGCCAACACTTGAGTAAATGACCTGTCTGGGAAGACACCCTCACTCATTACCAAAACCTGAGCCACCTAATTCCTTTAGCTGAAAATGAGCCAAACCTAATTAAATTAAATGGGTCAACAAAAGCTTCTCTGTTCATATCAACTCCATTACTCTGTCTTGGAAGTATTTGTAACAATAAAATATCTGAACTTGTCATTTTTATCAAAGTGATAGCAAGAAGGTGTTTCCCATTTTTTCCTGTGTTTTCAATTTGTAATGAGTTGGTCACACCTCCTCAGCACTGCTCATGGACTCCTGGCTTTAAGGGCTACCACAGGATCTAACCCCTGCATTGAATCCAGTCAGGAAAAAACATTTTTAAAAAATCAAGATGGCAAAGCCAGGAGATGTCAAACATGTACAAAGAGAGAAATCAGACAGCCCTGCTATGTCCCCCTTGCCACACCTGCATGGGACGATGCTTGAAGGTGCTGGCCATGCTACTTCATGCTCCAACACAGCACAAAGTCAGTGACAGGAGTCTCCAAGGGAGAGGTCACTCCTGTCTTTTTACCTCTGTAAAACCACCTTTGTGATATAGCCCATTTCTGGTGCCTACCTTACCCTTCCCAACAGAGCCTGTCACTAGGGCTTTTGTCAATGCTCACTTCAGATTCCTCCCCACCACCACCTCCCCACACTACATGCCTGGTCCTTTCCTTACCCTAGAAAGGCCACGTGGCCCTTTGGCTTAGCTGGGAGGCAGAGCTTTGCCCAAGGCTTATGCTCAGTGACAGCCAGGACAATTTACAGTGCAAGTATTGAAAAAAAGGATAGAGTCAGGCCTGAAAATACTATGACATTCATATTAAAATCATGTGTCTGAGTTAGAAATCATGAGAAGCAAAGCACACACAAAAACAAGCCTCCCTATTTCCAGATATTATACATGGTATCCTATGTTTTCACCTCCCAGTTTCTGAGTCTCTTGGATGTGCCTTGTTCAGGTTGCTCTACTTTTTCTCCACAGTCTCAAGACAGAGAAAATCTTACAAAATTCAGTGATGACTAAGAAGTACAAGACTTTTGGAGGAAGAAGAATCCAAGTTTGTAAGTTGGTCACTTTTTGCAAGATTGGCTCCTGCACTTGGCTTTCCATCATTTGGGTAATGATCGATTTGAAAAAGTGTCCCAGAAATTCAGCAGGACAAAAGTTACCAGGTTACCTTTTACCCCAGCAGTTCTTATTCAGAGACAGAACTAACTGCCATTTATTCACCAAAATAATTGCTTTCACTCAGAATGCATGGATGAGTGAGTCTTGCAGAGCTTTTACATATATAGTCATCTCCAGCAATTCATCAACATAACAATCACGCATTATTAACTTGAGTACACATCAATTTTTTTTTCTCTCTAGCTTCAAATACTAGCAAGGAGCTAGTGTGCAATAGGGAAGAAAAACATGTAGAGGAACTTGTGATTAATGTTCTATTTTTGTTATGAAAGGAAGATAAGAAGAAAAATTCAGCTCATAATCTACCCTCTCCCTCACTTTCAAAAATTTCCTACCAAGTTGAGACCTTTCCCTGG
>NW_009953098.1:1689671-1691850 GCF_000747805.2 Chaetura pelagica | reverse complement strand
TCCTGCTGAGCTCCCCAGCTGGAGGAGGTTTTCTTCTTCAGGTAACACTGTCCCACCAGTAAGCTCTCACTGGTAACCTAGGTGGTCTCCTCTCTTTATGTGACAGCCTCTGATGTTACACACAGAGCTTTGGCACCTGCAATGGTGAGCTCCTTTCTTTATGGAATTCTTTATGGAATTGCCTGGAGCAGCCCCCGAACCTGGTCTTTCCCATGGCACAAGTTTCCCCCCACCTGGAGGAATCATCTGCTGTGGTCTCACAAATGCTTAAGTCTTCTAGGGACTGCTAAATGTCTCACAAAGCTCCTTAAATAAAGAAGCTTTCAGGTGGATTGTCTCACTGTGGCCAATGTGTAAGAGAAGGACAAGAAATACACCAGGGAGCAGCCTAGTAGTTGATAAATGTGTTTGGAAAGATCCCCTGATCAGAAAACCCATCTGGTTCTGCAGCACAGCTGCCGTTGTGACCCATGGGAGAGGAAGGGGCAGTTTGGGGTTGTCACTTTGCAGCTGACTGATGAGCCGTGGTCCCAAATGCAGGCATGGGATGATAACTTGGTCATGGGAACCAAGCAAAGGTAACCACTGCTGAGACATTGATCTTGGTAGGGTGGGCCAGAGCACTGAAGGTGTTCAGGTCTTTTCTCATGAATAATGAGCAATAGCCGGAAGCGGAACTTCCTGGAGCTATTCCTTGTGCTGCCAAGGGGTTTCTGTGTCATCCCCAACAAGCTGCCCCATCTTGGTGTCCCCTAGATGTAAAATGGACCTAGTGATGGCTCATTGTCCCACAGATAGTGGGGAAGGTTCTTTTGTTAATGTTTGTACAGCAGAGGAGCCTCCTGCTGCCTGTCACACACAGCCTGAGACACTACCTGAGAACAAATTATATTCGTGCATAATCAAAATCACATTCAGCTCAGCCCTGATTTGAGACTCCTTTTTGGCTGGTGATGATGTCCAGAGCAGAGAGAGCACAGCTTGATTTCCAGAGCCCAGGCTGAGCTGGCAGAGCTGGCAGGTAGAAATATCTTGTTTTGACTGGTAAACCGAGCAAATTTGACATGGAATCCACTGAGGGAGAATAAATATGGAACAACAAGATGTAATTTTTACAGAGGCTCTTTTCCAACTATAACTGTACTCAGAAGTAAGAAGTCCTGAGGTCTGGGGAAGGAAACTCAAGCCATGGTAGGTTTGGCTGAAGATCACCCCTGTCACAAGCACAGACATCTCTAAGTGCACGATTACTTAATAGCACATTCCTGCAGGGCTGCAAAGAGCAGGAGAAACAGGAAGGGGAGAGGGGAAAGATCAGAGAAGAAAATGAGTTTTTAGCTTTGACACAGAACCAAGGATAAATGCCAGAACCAGAAGAATAGCCGATAGGAACTGCATGATCAGTGTTCCACAAACCAGCCTGATATTCATCCCCTGCTCAAAGCAACCGGCGGCGCTCCTAGAGCCTGGGAGGAAGGGCTGCCTGGGAAGAGCTCTGTTTCTTTGCATTTAATGAGAACAGGATCAATCACTGGATGTCTATAATACCTGTTTGTTTGACCAATCTGTTCATGCTACAGGGCTCCACTGTCCAACATTTCTCTCTCACATATGTGATGCAAATTCCTTTAATGGGCTCTGTGCCATCATTAAGCACATCATTTGTCTTGTCCAAGTTTCTAGTCATGTTTTAACAAGTGCATGGTATTTCACATGAAATAGCAAGATATAAATAGACAACAAACCCCACCAAGGGCTATCTGCAAGAATGGATCTTACAGACTTCTGCACCAAATGCTGTCACTATCACTGAAGAACCATCTTACATCCGTTCAGCCTGACATTTTAGTAGCCTTCAACTTTTTCTTCTTTTGAACCAGACACTGGTGAGAAAAGTGACATACACACACAGGCTGTCCTTCATGTAGCAGGAAAGGTAGAGCATATTCCTTGGCTTTTGTATTTTGTACTATGTGGGTTAAAACATTTTTCTGCCTTACTGGAATATTGGGAGTCTTAGGAAATGAACAATGCAGATGTGTAAAGCTGCTCTGATGAACAGCTCTAGGGCTGTGGGAATATGGTTGGAGTAATCAAAAGGACTTGTACTAATGGGTTTTACACTCTTTTAACATTTTGCTTTCAGTGGCAGTACCTTGAAGGCAGGTTTACCAGCAGG